>NC_029789.2:114725033-114731314 GCF_000816755.2 Arachis ipaensis
GAAGCTCGTCACAGCCATTCAATCCTTGAATCCTACTCGGAATACCACAGACAAGGTTTAGACTTTCCGGATTCTCATGAATGCCGCCATCAATTCTAACTTATACCACGAAGATTCTGATTAAGAGATCTATGAGATACTCATTCAATCTGATATAGAATGGAGGTGGTTGTCAGGCACACGTTCATGGGTTGAGAATGGTGATGAGTGTCACGGATCATCACCTTCTCTGCAGTTAAGCGCGAATGAACATCTTAGATAGGAACAAGTGTGTTTGAATGGAAAACAGAAATACTTGCATTAATTCATCAAGATAGTCATTTGATCATCGAATCCTACTCGGAATACCACAGACAAGGTTTAGACTTTCCGGATTCTCATGAATGCCGCCATCAATTCTAACTTATACCACGAAGATTCTGATTAAGAGATCTAAGAGATACTCATTCAATCTGATATAGAATGGAGGTGGTTGTCAGGCACACGTTCATGGGTTGAGAATGGTGATGAGTGTCACGGATCATCACCTTCTCTGCAGTTAAGCGCGAATGAACATCTTAGATAGGAACAAGTGTGTTTGAATGGAAAACAGAAATACTTGCATTAATTCATCAAGACACAGCAGAGCTCCTCACCCCCAACAATGGAGTTTAGAGACTCATGCCGTCAAAGAATACAAAGTTTAGATCTAGAATGTCATGAGATGCAAAAATAAGTCTCTAAAAGTTGTTTAAATACTAAACTAGTAGCCTAGGTTTACAAAAAATGAGTAAACTATGATGGATGATGCAGAGATCCACTTCTGGGGCCCACTTGGTGTGTGCTGGGGCTGAGATTTAAGCAATTCACGTGTAGAGGCCATTTGTGGAGTTGAACGCCAGTTTTTGTGCCAGTTTGGGCGTTCAACTCCAGCTTTTGATCCTTTTCTGGCGCTGGACGCCAGAATTGGGCAGAGAACTGGCGTTGAACGCCAGTTTACGTCGTCTATCCTCATGCAAAATATGGTCTATTATATATTGCTGGAAAGCCCTGGATGTCTACTTTCCAACGCAATTGGAAGCACGCCATTTCGAGTTCTGTAGCTCTAGAAAATCCATTTTGAGTGAAGGGAGGTCAGAATCCAACAGCATCAGCAGTCCTTTTTCAGCCTGAATCAGATTTTTGCTCAGCTCCTTCAATTTCAGCCAGAAAAATACCTGAAATTACAGAAAAACACACAGGACCTTGACTTTAACCGCTTAGTCTCAAGTTTTCACTTGACACCTTCACGCCACAAGCACATGGTTAGGGACAGCTTGGTTTAGCCGCTTAGGCCAGGATTTTATTCCTTCTTGGCCCTCCTATCCACTGATACTCAAAGCCTTGGGATCCTTTTTATTACCCTTGCCTTTTGGTTTTAAGGGCTATTGGCTCTTTGCTCTTGCCTCTTGGTTTTAAGAGCTTTGGCTTTTTCTGCTTGCTTTTTCTTTTTCTTTCTATTTTTTTTTGCTACTTTTTTTTTTCTGCGAGCTTTGCTCTTTGCTGCTTTTTCTTGCTTCAAGAATCATTTTTATGATTTTTCAGATCATCAATAACATGTCTCATGTTCATCATTCTTTCAAGAGCCAACATATTTAACAGTCTTAAGCAACACATTCAAAAGACATATGCACTGTTCAAGCATTCATTCAGAAGACAGAAAGCATTGCCACCACATTTAACTAATTAGAATTTCTCTTATTAAAACTCTAAATTTTATTGCCTCTTATTCAAAAGATCTACTACTTTATTCATATTTGCTGATGATGAGAAAATTAAACTATAGCTTAATTGGAGATAAAATCAAAATAGATACTAATTACTACTATATGACTCCTAAGGTAAACTTCTATAAGGACACTATCACAGAGTTAAGGCAGAAATTGGAAATTAACAACCTTTATTCTGGGGGAATGGGGGTTCCTCTGATCCTTGGGGTGCTTGGTCCTGCAAGAGATAACTTCTGGCGCTTCAAGTCCCTTAAGTCACGCCCTTGCTCCTCTTGTTCTTTAAACATATAGGTAAGAATTTGACCGTGTTCCTTTTGTTCTTTTATGATTTGTTCCATAGCTTCCCGTATCTTGGTAACAGACGTCTCAAGATACTCCCAGTATTCAGACTGAGGGATCTCTGGGAGAAATTCCTGTGTTTTCTTCTTGGTGGGATCATCCTGTACTTGTTGTTTTTCCATTGATGCTTTGGTGATTGGCTTCTCAACTGAGATATACTCAGTTATTCCCATCCTTACTCCAGCATCCTTGCAGAGCAGAGAGATCACGCTTGGATAAGCCAACCTGGCCTTTTTAGAATTTTTGTTAGCAATTTTGTAGAGTTCAGCTGAGATCAGCTGATGGACTTCCACTTCTTTTCCCATCATGATGCAATGGATCATCACTGCCCTTTTAATGGTGACTTCAGAACGGTTGCTGGTGGGCAACAGAGAATGCCCAATGAAGTCCAGCCATCCTCTGGCGACTGGTTTGAGATCTTCTCTCTTGAGTTGATTTGGGACACCCTTTGTGTTGGTGGTCCACCTGGCTCCAGGGATACATATGTCCTCTAGAATCTTGTCCAGGCCCTTGTCTGTTCTCATCATTCTCCTGTTGAATGAGTCTGGATCATCTTTCAGCTGAGGTAGCTTTAAGATCTCCCTGATCCTGTCAGGGTGGGTATGAACAATTTTTTCTCTGACCACGGTCCGATAGTCATAGAGAGCAGTCCCAGATAGTTTCTGCTTGTCAGTCTGCCACGTATTAGCATAGAACTCCTGGACCATGTTCCTTCCCACTTTCGTTTCAGGATTAGCTAGGACTTCCTAGTTCCTGGTTCGAATTTGCTCCTGGATCTCCGGATATTCATCTTCTTTCAGATCGAATCTAACTTCCGGGATCACTGATCTCAGACCCATTATTTTGTAATAATGGTCCGAATGTTCTTTAGATAAGAACTTCCCTTGATTCCAAAGTGGTTTTGGAACGCTCTCTTTCTTGCCTCTTGGAGTGGGTTGTTTTCCTTTAAGAGCCATGATCTTAGTGATCTCGGATAAACACACCAAACTTAGAGGTTTGCTTGTCCTCAAGCAAAAGAAAAGAAAGGAGAGGGATGGAAGGAGAGCTAGGTGCAATTGTTGATGGAGGAGGAGGGAGGCCGAACCCATATTTAAAGGGATGGGGGGGGGTTTTCGAAAAAAGGAAAAGATAAGATAAAAAGATTGATTTGAAAAAGATAAGATAGAAGATATAGTTTAAAATTGAGAAGATATGATAGATTTTTGAAAAAGATGAATCTAGATTTTGAAAAAGATAATATGGAAATTTGAAAAAGATATTGATTAGTTGAAAAGATTTTAGAGTGAAAAAGATAGATTTGTTTTTAGAAAAGATTTGAAAAGAGTTGGATTGAATTTGCAAAGAGGGTGTGTGCTTATGGATTAAGATACATTTGATATTTTGAAAGTAAGATTTTTAGAAATTAGGGATTTTAGAAATCAGGGTTCTTGACATGTTTATGTAAAAATCATGCATTGAAACATAAAATTTGAAATTAGAATGGAAAAACGTGTGGAAAAATGAATTTGGCTCCCCCTGCCATTCTGGCGTTTGAACGCCCAAACACTGCCGGTTTTGGGCGTTCAACGCCCAAATGCTGATCTCCTGGGCGTTCAGTGCCCAGTTGCTGCCCTTTTCTGGCGTTGAACGCCAGATAGCTATCCTTCCTGGCGTTCAGCGCCCACTGGATGCCCATTTTGGGCGCTGAACGCCCAAAATGGCCTTTACTGGCGTTTTCTTGCCAGTGAGCTCCCTATATCTGTTTTGTGTGCAGATTCCTTCTGTAACCCTGTAAACTTATGCAAATGATTCTTTACCTTAGTGTCAGTGAACTTTATATAAACAAATAAAAATAAAAATAGAAATAGGGCAGAATGCTTAGAGGATTGATGCCCCATGGCTGGGTTGCCTCCCAGCAAGCGCTTCTTTATTGTCTTTAGCTGGACTTTGCTGAGCTTTTAATCTAGCTTCAGCCTTGAGCATTCTTGCTCAATGTTGCCTTCAAGATAATGCTTGATTCTCTGTCCATTGACAATGAACCTCTTATCAGAATCAATATCTTGAAGCTCCACATAACCATATGGTGATACACTTGTAATCACGTATGGTCCCCTCCACCGGGATTTCAATTTCACGGGGAACAGCTTGAGTCTAGAGTTGAACAGCAGAACCTTCTGTCCTGGTTCAAAGATTCTAGATGACAGCTTTCTGTCATGCCACTTTTTGGATTTCTCTTTATAAAGCTTGGCATTTTCGAAAGCTGTGAATCTGAATTCCTCTAGCTCATTTAGCTGGAGCAATCTTTTTTCTCCTGCTAATTTGGCATCAAAGTTTAGGAATCTGGTTGCCCAGTAGGCTTTATGTTCCAGTTCCACGGGCAGGTGACATGCTTTACCATACACAAGTTGGTATGGAGAGGTCCCTATAGGAGTCTTGAATGCTGTTCTGTAAGCCCACAGAGCATCATCCAAGCTCCGTGCCCAATCCTTTCTACAGGTATTTACTGTCCGTTCTAGGATTCTCTTTAATTCTCTGTTAGAGACTTCAGCTTGGCCATTAGTTTGTGGATGATATGGAGTGGCCACCTTATGGCGAATTCCATACCGAATCATGGCAGAGTAAAGTTGTTTATTGCAGAAGTGAGTGCCCCCATCACTGATTAACACTCTAGGGACACCGAACCTGCTAAAGATGTGTTTCTGGAGGAACTTCAGTACTATTTTAGTATCATTGGTGGGTGTGGCAATGGCCTCAACCCATTTTGATACATAATCAACTGCCACCAGAATATAAGTGTTTGAGTATGATGGTGGGAAAGGTCCCATGAAGTCAATTCCCCATACGTCAAACAACTCAATCTCCAAGATTCCTTGTTGAGGCATGGCGTAACCATGAGGCAGATTGCCAGCTCTTTGGCAACTATCACAGTTACGTACGAACTCTCGGGAATCTCTATAGAGTGTGGGCCAATAGAAGCCACATTGGAAGACCTTGGTGGCTGTTTGCTCACCTCCGAAATGGCCTCCATATTGAGATCCATGGCAGTGCCATAGGATTCTCTGTGCTTCTTCCCTAGGCACACACCTACGGATTATTCCGTCTGCACATCTCTTAAAGAGATAAGGTTCATCCCACAAGTAGTACTTCGCATCAGTGATTAATTTCTTCTTTTGTATACTGTTATACTCCTTGGGTATGAACCTTGCAGCTTTATAGTTTGCAATATTGGCAAACCATGGTGTTTCCTGAATGGCAAATAGATGCTCATCCGGAAAAGTCTCAGAGATCTCAAGAGAGGGGAGGGACGTCCCTTCTATTGGCTCTATCCGGGACAGATGATCAGCCACTTGGTTCTCTGTCCCTTTTCTGTCTCTTATTTCTATATCAAACTCTTGCAGAAGCAACACCCATCAGATGAGCCTGGGTTTTAAATCCTGCTTTGTGAGTAGATATTTAAGAGCAGCATGGTCAGTATACACAATCACTTTTGATCCTACTAGGTAGGATCTGAACTTGTCAATGGCGTAAACCACTGCAAGTAATTCTTTTTCTGTGGTTGTGTAATTTTTCTGGGCATCATTTAAAGCGACTAGCATAATAAATGACATGCAGAAGCTTGTCATGCCTCTGTCCCAGTACTGCACCAATGGCGTGATCACTGGCATCACACATTAGCTCAAATGGTAATGTCCAGTCTGGTGCAGAAATGACTGGCGCTGTGACCATCTTAGCTTTCAGTGTTTCAAACGCCTGCAGGCACTCTGTGTCAAACACAAATGGTGTGTCAGCAGCTAGCAGGTTGCTTAGAGGTTTTGCGATTTTTGAAAAATCCTTTATAAACCTCCTATAGAATCCTGCATGTCCCAGAAAGCTTCTGATTGCCTTAACATTGGCAGGTGGTGGTAATTTTTCAATTACCTCTATTTTTGCTTGATCCACCTCTATCTCATGACCTGCCAATCTTTCTAGCATCTGGTCTATGAATGGTAAAGGAAAATGATCCTTTCTTGTGGCTGTATTGAGCCTTCTGTAGTCAATACACATGCGCCACCCTGTAACTGTGCTTGTAGGAACCAGTTCATTTTTTTCATTATGAATCACTGTCATGCCTCCCTTTTTTGGGACGACTTGAACAGGGCTCACCCAGGGGCTATCAGAAATGGGATAAATAATCCCAGCCTCTAGTAATTTGGTGACCTCTTTCTGCACCACTTC
>NC_029789.2:114731894-114750331 GCF_000816755.2 Arachis ipaensis
CAATAAGATCAACTTTCATGCAGTCTGTTGATGTATCTGGATGCTGCATGGCTTTGACAGCGTTCAACTTAAACTCATCATCATTGACCCTCAGGGTTATTTCCCCTTGTTGGACGTCAATGAGGGTTCGTCTAGTTGCTAGGAAGGGTCTTCCTAGAATGAGAGTGGCACTCTTGTGCTCTTCCATTTCCAGCACAACAAAGTCAGTGGGAAAGGCGAATGGCCCAACTCTGACAATCATCTCTTCAATCACGCCTGATGGGTATTTAGTGGAGCCATCAGCAAGTTGGAGACATATCCGGGTTGGTTTAACTTCGTCAGCTAAGCCAAGCTTTCTGACAGTGGATGCAGGTATTAGGTTGATGCTTGCCCCAAGATCGCATAAAGCTGTCTTGGTACAATTATCTTCTAATATGCATGGTATCAGAAAACTCTCAGGGTCTTTAAGCTTTTCAGGAAAGCTTTTCAGAATGACTGCACTGCATTCTTCAGTGAGGAGAACTCTTTCTGTTTCTCTCCAATCCTTCTTATGACTCAAGATCTCTTTCATGAACTTGGCATAAGAAGGTATTTGCTCAAGTTCTTCTGCAAATGGAATCTTTATTTCAAGAGTCCTGAGATAATCTGCAAAGCGAGCAAATTGCTTATCCTGCTCCTCTTTCCGGAGTTTTTGAGGATAAGGTATCTTGGCTTTATATTCTTCAACCTTAGTTGCTGCAGGTTTATTGCCTACAGAAGTGGTTGAAGAAGCCTTTTTAGAGGGGTTGTTATCATGATTTGTGTGTGTCTGATCCCTCACTGGCAATTGAGTGCCAGAAGTAGAAGTTGGAGAGATGTTGGACGCCAACTCCTTGTCTGTTCCTGGCATTTGAACGCCAGAATTGTGCCCATTTTGGGCGTTCAACGCCAGATCCTTGCCCATTTCTGGCGTTGAACGCCAGTTTTGCCTTGTTTCTGGCATTGAACGCCAGTCCTGAGCATGGTCTGGGCGTTCAGCACCAGCCTTCCACCAAATTTCTGGCGTTTTAGTTCCAGAATTACTTTTCCCTGGGCTCTTACTGTCCTCAGGTGAATTTTGGGTGGTTTGCTCATTTCTTAGCTTCTTGCTGCCTTGAGGTGGGGTATTTAATGTTTTCCCACTTCTTAATTGAACTACTTGGCATTCTTCTATTATCTGTCTTGATAGCTGCTGCTTTGTTTGCCTAAACTGTTCTTCCATATGTATATTTTCCATCTTTGTCTCTTGTAGCCTATCTTTAAAGTCGGCTAGCTGCTTTGTTAGGAAGTCCAATTGCTGATTGAATTCAGCAGCTTGTTTTATAGGACTGAGTTCAGCAGTTGCTGTTTTAACCTCTTCTTTCATTGAAGGGTCACTGCTTAGGTACAAATGCTGATTCCTGGCAACTGTATCAATGAGCTCTTGAGCCTCTTCAATTGTCTTTCTCATGTGGATAGATCCACCAGCTGAGTAATCTAGAGACATCTGAGCTCCTTCTGCAAGCCCATAGTAGAAGATGTCTAACTGAACCCACTCTGAAAACATTTCAGAGGGGCATTTTCGTAGCATCTCTCTGTATCTCTCCCAAGCATCATAGAGAGATTCATTATCTCCTTGCTTGAAGCCTTGGATGTCCAGCCTTAGCTGCGTCATCCTTTTTGGAGGGAAATACTGATTCAGGAATTTTTCTGTCAGCTGTTTTCATGTCCTTATGCTGACTTTAGGTTGGTTATTTAACCACCTCTTAGCTTGATCTTTTACAGCAAATGGAAATAGTAATAGTCTGTAGACATCCTGATCTATTCCTTTATCATGTACTGTGTCAGCAATCTGTAGAAACTGTGCCAGAAACTCTGTAGGTTCTTCCTGTGAAAGACCGGAATACTGACAACTTTGCTACACCATGATAATGAGTTGAGGATTCAACTCAAAGCTACTGACTCCAATGGAGGGTATGCAGATGCTACTCCCATATGAAGCAGTAGAGGGGTTAGAATATGACCCCAGAGTCCTCCTGGACTGTTCATTTCCGCTTAGGTCCATGATGGAAAAAGGGAGATGATGTAAAATAGAAAAATATTTTTATTTATTTAATTATTTATTTATTTCGAAAATAAAATAATAATAAATAAAAATGGGTGAAGATTTTCGAAAAATTGAGGAGAGAGAAAGTGGTAAGGAAGTTTTGAAAAAGATGTGATTTGGAAAAGATTTTAAATTTTTGAAAAAAAATGTGAAATTTTTTTTTAAAAACAAAATTTTCGAAAATTTGTTTTAAAATTAGAGAGAAAAGATATTTTTGAATTTAGTGAGGAAAGAGAAAAAAAAAACAATAAAATAGCACAAGATTTAAAATTTTTAGATCTAATGCTCCTTATTTTCGAAAATTTTTAAGGGAAAACACCAAGGAACACCAAACTTAAAAATTTTAAGATCAAGACGCAAGGGAGACTTAAGAACACTTTGAAGACTCACAAGAACACAAGAACATGAAGGAAGAACACCAAACTTAAAATTTTTAGAAAACCAAACTAAAATTTTCGAAAAACACAGAAAATCAACAAGAAAACACCAAACTTAAAGTTTGGCACAGGATTTAATAGAAAAATTATTTTTGAAAAAGATTTTAAAAAGAAAATAAAGATTCTAAAATTTTAACCAAAAACAATAATAAGAGACTCTAAACCAAAAAGAAAAATTTTTCCTAATCTAAGCAACAAAATAAACCGTCAGTTGTTTAAACACGAACAATCCCCGGCAACGGCGCCAAAAACTTGGTGCACGAATTGTGAATTGCACTTTTCACAACTCGTATCACTAACCAGCAAGTGCACTGGGTCGTCCAAGTAATACCTTACGTGAGTAAGGGTCGAATCCCACGGAGATTGTTGGTTTGAAGCAATCTATGGTTATCTTGTAAATCTTAGTTAGGAAGTCAATTGTGTTGATCAGTTGAATTGCGAATAAACAAGAGAGCATGGATTAAAGGTTACTTGTTATGCAGTAAAGGTGAATATGTTGGAGTTTTGGAGATGCTTTGTCTTCTGAATCTCTGCTTTCCTCTGTCTTCTTGTTCACGCACGCACGTCTTCCTATGGCAAGCTGTGTGTTGGTGGATCACCGTTGTCAATGGCTACCATCCATCCTTCCAGTGAAAACTACGCTCACGCGCTCTGTCACAGCACGGCTAATCACCGGTTGGTTCTCGATCCGGTTGGAATAGAATCCCTTGATTCTTTTGCGTCTGTCACTAACGCCCAGCCTTCATGAGTTTGAAGTTCGTCACAGTCATTCGATCATCGAATCCTACTCGGAATACCACAGACAAGGTTTAGACTTTCCGGATTCTCATGAATGCCGCCATCAATTCTAACTTATACCACGAAGATTCTGATTAAGAGATCTAAGAGATACTCATTCAATCTGATATAGAACGGAGGTGGTTGTCAGGCACACGTTCATGGGTTGAGAATGGTGATGAGTGTCACAGATCATCACCTTCTCTACAGTTAAGCGCGAATGAACATCTTAGATAGGAACAAGTGTGTTTGAATAGAAAACAGAAATACTTGCATTAATTCATCAAGACACAGCAGAGCTCCTCACCCCCAACAATGGAGTTTAGAGACTCATGCCATCAAAGAATACAAAGTTTAGATCTAGAATGTCATGAGATGCAAAAATAAGTCTCTAAAAGTTATTTAAATACTAAACTAGTAGCCTAGGTTTACAAAAAATGAGTAAACTATGATGGATGATGCAGAGATCCACTTCTGGGACCCACTTGGTGTGTGCTGGGGCTGAGATTTAAGCAATTCACGTGCAGAGGCCATTTGTGGAGTTGAACGCCAGTTTTTGTGCCAGTTTGGGCGTTCAACTCCAGCTTTTGATCCTTTTCTGGCGCTGGACGCCAGAATTGGGCAGAGAACTGGCGTTGAACGCCAGTTTACGTCATCTATCCTCATGCAAAGTATAGACTATTATATATTTCTGGAAATCCCTGGATGTCTACTTTCCAACGCAATTGGAAGCACGCCATTTCGAGTTCTGTAGCTCCAGAAAATCCACTTTGAGTGCAGAGAGGTCAGAATCCAACAGCATCAGCAGTCCTTTTTCAGCCTGAATCAGATTTTTGCTCAGCTCCTTCAATTTCAGCCAGAAAAATACCTGAAATTACAGAAAAACACACAACTCATAGTAAAGTCCAGAAATATGAATTTTTCCTAAAAACTAATGAAAATAAACTAAAAATTAACTAAAACATACTAAAAACTATATGAAATTAACCCCAAAAAGCGTATAAAATATCCGCTCATCAACGTTCAACAATGGTGATCTAGTACTAAGAAAAACTGAACAGGCCCGCCGACCTTCTTCCCACGGAAAACTCGCCGCAACCTGGGATGGTCCATACCGAGTATATGAAGTACTAGGGCGAGGAGCTTATAAATTGGAGGAATTAGATGGCACCAAAATCCCAAGCACATGGAACGTCAACTCTTTGAAACAATATTACAGTTAGCAAGCACACCAGTACTCTTTTTCCTACTTTGAGGCTTTTTTCCCAAGAGGTTTTTACTCATAGAGGTTTTAATGAGGCTGGTCTATCTGAATAACGTTGTACAGGTACTACTTCTAATAAAATTCAATCTTTTCATTTACTTTCAATGCTCATTTATTTTTCAAAGTACGAACGGAACCATTATATAAATTATGATATACCATACTCATTCCGTGAAAGTACCAATACCACTAAAAGTCGCATTACTCTAATTCGAATGCGCAAAAAACTTATACAGACGCCACAGTCATTAAGCCAAATCAAGGCTACCAAATAAACGATTAGGAAACAGCAAACCCTAATCACTCAGACTACAAACAAAAAACATATATAAGTTTTTTTAACAGAAAATAAACTCCTGAAAAACATCATTCAGCCAGATTCTCATCCCCCTCCTCAACAGTCTCTTCATCATCCACAAGCTTCCCATCCCGAATTATCTTACCGGGATCCATCGCAGAAAAATCCCCACCAGGAGCAAAATACTTTGCCTGGTTAATAGCTCTTTGAAATCCTTCCGTAAAAGCATCCAGGATGTCACCTTGTTTGTTACTTTCAAGCTCCTTCATCTTTGCCGACAACTCAATAACTCACTCGTTTAAACTCAGCAGGTCATTTTCTTTCTTTTTCAACAGACCAGAAATATTTTCATGGCATTCTCGTTCCACCTTCAACTCAGTTTCTGTATCAGATAACTTTTTTTTCAAATCAGTGACACTCGTTTCTTTCAACACTAACTGATCTTTTAGCTCAGTAATTTGGGAGAAATCATAAACTGCCTTCCTATGTCTTTTTTCCTGACTACGACCAATGCTAGCAAGCCGTAGGCCTAGCACCTAAAATTCAACCGAGCTATACTTCGGAGAGATACGTCATCCTTATCAGGAAAGCGATCTATTTCTCGGCGAGGTCTGGTAAGAACAAATAGTATGATGAGAGAAATAATTTTTTTTAACTTCTCTATAAGCTCCTAAATAACTTCTTAAAAAGTTGCAATTTGATTTTGAAAATTGTACCAGATATTAATATTACTATTTTTCATAAGTCAAAAGTTTAAGAAAACCACTTTTAGGGGTCATTTAGAAAGCTTTAAAAGTAACTTTTTTGAGATTTTGACTTATGAAAAGTAGTAGTATTAATGTTTGGCGCAATTTTCAAAACTAAATTGCGGCTTTCTAAGAAGCTATTTAGAAGCTTATAGAGAAGTTAAAAAAATGACTTCTCTCATAATACTACTACTTTTTATCACATTTCTATAAAATAAGCACTTTTAGAACTAAAAATCCAAACACAAAATAACTTATTTACAAACTACTTTTAATATAGTCATTTATTGTTTAACCTATTTTTTCAAAAGTGAGTTAATTAAGCTGTTTACCCAAATTGGACCTTAAAGCTTCCCAAATGGACCTACTACGTGCCACTAATCACCACTTCGTGGCCAACGTGTCAATACTAATATCATTTTCACATCAAGTTTTTTGAGAAATATAGTTTCACAAAATTTAAAATTAGATTTTTTAGGATAATTTACGTGAATAAGTTAATTGGATTTTAAATTTATGCATGTACAATTTTCTTAAACAGGTTATATTATTGTTTTGAATTAATTCTATGTAAATTATTACTGACAACCACAGTTTAACATTTATATGTAATCCATTCCAAGATATCATAGATTAGGTTCAAAAATGCACATGCATAAATTAGTAGAGGGTCTCACAGATTATAAAAAAGATGGAAATACATAAACTGCTAGAGAGTTTCGCAGTTTATGAAGGAATAGGGGACTAGCGTAATTCGCTAGAGGGTGCCACAATTTACGTGTTGTATGGTTATAAAATTGTAATAGTCAGCAGCGGATTCTTCATTTCATAGAGAAAGAAAACTTTGGATTGAGAGAGAGGGAGGAAGCTTGGAGAGAATTTGGAGATACTATATTCAAGTGGGACTATGACAGAAGAAAATCGCTTGTTCTGGCTGAACGACATTGCTCATGTTGCCAAAAGCATTAATGAAGAGGTTAGTTTCTTTTTTATTTAACTACAAGAGTTGTCGTTGTATTAAGAGATTAGTTATAACTTTTAAATATATAAGTGACATTAAATATTTTTTCTTGCGTAATATTTTTGCAGCTTTTGTATGTTTAAAAGATTGGAGAGATAACACGTATTCGTGTGTTTGAAATTTGATTATAATTTTTTTATAAAAAAATTATGATTTAGGCTTTAATATTTTAGAATTTTTATGTTTTTTATTCTCACGTATGATCTATGTAGTTTTTGTATATTTAAAAGATTAGATAGATAATATCTATGTAGTTTATGTAGTTTTTGTACCTGATTAAGACATTTTTAGAAATAATTTATGGATTAATCTTGTATATTTTAGAATTTAATTAGGATGTCATTAATTTTTATATGATGCAGCCGACTAGGTGTATTTACAGCGTTCAAACGCAACGGAATATGCCTTTGCATGAGCAGATCATACCTTATTTGGAAAAGGTTGGTTTGTATTACCTGGCTAGGCTAAACACTCATTGATTCTGATTGGATGAGCCTATAGTGAGTGCATTCATTGAGAGGTGGTGTTTTTGAGATGCACACCTTTCACATGCCGTTCAGAGAATGCACCATCACGCTGCAGGATGTCGCATATCAGATGGGATTGTTCGTTGATGGAAAGGCTGTTAGTAGGTGCCTCACTAATTTTGAACAGTTTATATAAGATGGTAGACCAGTTTGGGAGTGGTTTCAGGAGTTATTCAGTGAGCTATCGCCGGAAAATAAAGTCAAGCAGATGACAATCCACTTCACATAGTTCCATGAGAGGTTTAGGGTGCTACCAGCCGATGCGAGTGATGATATTGTTCGCGTATACGTACGTGCGTACATCATGATGCTACTATCCACCCAACTGTTTAGTGACAAGAGTGAAAATTGAGTTCACCTTCGGTGGTTGCCATTTGTGGCAAAGCTTGACGAGATGGGAATTATAGCTGGGGTTCAGCTGCACTGGCATAGTTATATAGATCCATGTGTTGGGTGGCCAACAAAAATGTCATCAACTTGGCTGGTCCTCTTCAACTTCTACAGTCTTGGATCTTCCAGCGATTCTCCATGTTGAGGCCACAAGATTTTGACACATTTGCTTTTCCATTGGCATCCATGTATCATTTAATGTATGAGCGCATTATTTATTTGTTTCAAGTTATTAACCTTTTAGATATTGTATTAAATATTGATTTTACATTATTATGCTTTAGGTGGGCGACTTATTTACCGACCTCTGATGCCAAAGAGCAAAGACTTATTCAGCTTCCTCCTGCATTTGGCTGATTGGGTGGTCGAGATGTAATTTGTTTATGTGTGATTGGATGTTTCATAAGTAATTCACCGACTTCTTTGTATGTCGTGTTCTAACATTAGATTATCTTCTCTTTTTTAGTTTGTGTGGGAGCCTTATTCTGATGCTCAGGTACTTGCCGTGGTTCATTCATAGATACTTACTGAGGAGTACTCTAGGTTATGGCGGGCAGTCACGAGCTTGATATATTTTGCTGTGATTGAATGGCATCAAGTTGATAGGGTGGTACCACAGCTTGACGGCGTACAACATGTACCTAAGCCGACTCTGAATATAGACTGGCTTCATGCGAAAGACGATAAGGGTGGAGATAAGTGGTTCCCCGCTTATTATCAGACATGGCATCTGCTTTGGAGTAACAGAGTTGATTATGTCTTGAGTATCCAGATAGTTGTTGATCTAGGTCCATCCGTGAAGTACTTAGATTGGTGGTACACAGGGTTTGGTCTCCAGATATCGCATTTGCTGATCCTAGGCCAGTTGAAATTTTAGGTGATGCCTTTGATAGAGGGTCATCACAGGAACCTGCTAGGGTGCAAGTGCCAGATATGCCTGATAACAGGTGTGTGGAGTGGCGATGACGTTTTGATACACGAGCTATCGATTGGGAGTGGTGATGGCTAGATGATATGATGCAGGAGGAGGAAACAGGTGATGACGGGAGAGGACTTGGCGATCATCATGTTTGTTGAGCTAGAACTAGACGTCGAGGTGCTAGAAGTGGCAGTGCATCGGCTGGACACGATGGGAGCTCCGCTAGTGCAGGTGATGGAGTCCAGGCTGATCCTCAAGGGTTGGAGATATGGAGATCGGCATTAGCGGAGGCACATATACTATTAGTTTGAGCTCTCAAGTATTTTAGGATATTAGCACCTAGATGTATGCTGATTTTGCTACCACTACCATGACTATGGACATTCACAATCAGATGGGCGGTTCACAGTTCTACGCAGAGTTCGCGACCATAATACGAGATGATGATGATTAGCATTATAGGCCCCAGATGCCAGAGGTTTAGGCACAGATACCGGATTACCAGCCCCAGATGCCAGAGGTTCAGGTGTAGATACTGGATTAACAGTCCCAGATGCCAGGTTCTGGCGTAGATACCGAATTACCACTCACATACCAGGCTTCTAGCCACAGTTTGTGGTTGACCTCAACAAACTTGTAGGTAGTCCATATGATACGTGGTTTTCCATGGGAGGGATGCCCCCATCTGCATTAGGAGTGGCTTCGCCAGCTGATGTTTTAGCAAAGCTGTAAATCCTGGGTAATTAATAAATAGTTAACTAATAAATTAATTATTATTTAAAAAAATTAGGAAATTAAATTTGATAAGTTAGAAGAGTAAAAATAATTAAAATATGAACTTTGGCACTAATTTTAAAGATTTTGGCCTAAAATTAGGCCAAACTGGTTGAACCGGACCTACATTGGGCCCAACGTCCAATATATATAAGGCTTATTTCAGCCTTCCTTCCCTTTCATTCCTCCATTCATGAAGAAGAAGCAGGATTTGAAGAAACCCCAAATTCCTTTCACTTTAAAACTTTAATCCTCCATAACTTTCAATTCGGAGCTCCGATTGACGAGCCATCAGCGGCCATGCGTTCGTCTTGGAATTTTCTACAAAATTCATGAAACAATTTGGTAAGAAATTTGAAATTTTATGCCCAGTTCTTCTCCTTTTATTTTTGTGATTTATGTTTTGGAATTTGAGATATTTTTTATTTTGATGGTTTAGGGGTACTCTAGCAGTGGATAATCACTGAGTTCTATCCACTTGACCCGTGGGTAACAGTAAGAAAATCCTAACTCTTGTGAATTGGTGATTTAGTGAGCTCTATGTTGATTATTATGATATTGTGTGAGTTAGGTTGTGCCTCTTGTTATTTTGGAGTTCAATTTGGCGGTCTGGAATGAAGTTCAGGTAATTGAGCTTGCGAAATTAGAAATTGTGACTTGGAGCTGGTGGAGGAGAGGCACTTTGAGGTGTTTTTAGCTACGGAAGAATCGGTCAAGGTATGATTTTGGCTTCTTGTAGTTAATGTTTAATGTCACGTGAAAACTTAGGCTAATTGACCGTAGGATAAGTTGAATTATATGAATAATTGAGGATTAGTGATTTTATTAGAAATTGTTAAATGAATTGGTTGTTTTGATCGAGTATGTGTGGTGTATGTATATAATTTGAAAGTTTTAAGTTATTATGAAAATGTGATGATTATTGATGTTGGTGATGACTTAGAATGATTATGAGTTATGATGATGATATGTTGAAGAATAATGATTGTGTTGTTTTGATCATGGCTTGTCTGGAATGAAATTTATAAAAATGGGATGTTGGTATATTGTGGAAGGGATGGAAAGTGTAGGAATGTGGTTTAAATTCAGGTTGTGTTGTTTTGGGATATGAGCCTTGGTTTTGAATTTGGGAATTTAGAAAGGATAAAGGTTTTGTGCTTTTTGATAAAACTTGACTTTTAACCAACTTTGGCAAATCATAACTTGTCTTCCAGACCTCCAATTTGAGTAAAACTTGTTTCAAATAAAAATTGGGTCTGTGAAGTTTATTCTATTCAAAGAATGGATGAAAAATAATTTAAAACAAAAAAATTATGCACGTATAAATTTTGGTGCACAAATATGATTTTTCTGCAACTTAGTCATTTTGGTGAAAAAGAGAGGCTTGCATACGTGAGAACCTGCACCCGATGCAGAGAAGTATTGCTATTTTCATGACTCGCGTACGCGGACCAGGGGTCGCGTATGCAAGATGCCATTTTCACACTCCCCCGTATGCGGATTTAGTCTCGCGTATGCGGAACCCCTGTTTTGGCCAAGTGTGATATTTTGAATATTTAATTAAACCTCTAGCTTTTCAAACTTCTTTTACACTTGTTTAAGGTCCATTAGTGAACCTTTAAGCCTTAGAATGAGGATGGGTCTATTAAATAAGTTGAGGAGATATTTGGAAGAATTTTGTAAAGTGTTAACTGAATTAACGAGGCATTGGTATTGTTGAATAAGAAGTAAATAATGAAGATAATGATAATAGTAAAGAAATGTGGCTGAGTTGATATGTGTTTAATGATGAGGTTGGTTATGAGAAAGAGGAGTAATGAGAACTGAGTTAATTATGAACTTTGAATGAGTATGAATGAATTATAATGATAAAGAGAATGAATTTCTGAATGAGACTCTGAGTAAGATGCAGTAGTATTATCCACTTGCTCTGGGTAAGAGTTGAGAAGCCAGATATGATGCATGGCATTGTTCACTTGCTCCGGGTATAAGTCTGATTAAGTTATGATGAGAATGATTATGATTATGAGAAATGAAGATGATTTATGATGAGTATGTCTGTGTTTTCTCTCTGGTTGTGAGGGTGACAGGGCACTTATTCACTCTAATGGTGACAGGGCACATATGTTCTCTAACGGTGACAGAGTACTCTCCCTCTAACAGTCAGCCGGTGTGCTGAGATATTTGTGCACAACAGATAGACAATGCCTGGGTTAGCTACCAGACATGTCGGGTTGGTTGTATAACCAACAAATGAGCTCATTAGCCATAGGACAAATATACATCATGTGCATTTGTGTGATTTGTTTGAGTATGCTTTGTTTTGGCTTGCCTAATTGTTTAACTGTAATTAATTGCTACTTTTTCTATCAATTGTAACTTCTATCTATACTTGTACTTTCTTTGTCTATTTTATTTGTGTTTGCAACTGAGATATCCCTTATGCTGGCGGAAGTGACGTTGAGGGTAATTCCACCTATGATTTGGAGGTCTGGGAAGACAGGAAGTCAAGTGTTAGTTTAGAAAGAGACAAGAGGAGACGAGTTAAATTAGAAAAGGGAATCGCTTGGGTAGAGTACCAAAATTTATGGTTTAGTATTGACTTTAAGTTTGATTTTTTGAGTGTCGAAATTCTATGATTGCCTCTAGTTTTTCCGAGACCTTTTATATTAACTATGCAGGCACCTTTACCATATTGAGAATCCCCGGTTCTCATTCCATACATATGTTGCTGTTTTTCAGATGCAGGTCGGGAGGCACAACACTGAGCATTCTAGAGACCTTCTGGAAGTGAAGAGCTATATTTTGGGTTTAGCATTATGTTCTGCTTGTATATATATTTACATAGTTGTTATCCGCTCTTTGTATTTTATACTTTGTTCCTCTTAGAGGTTGACTTGGAGAAACATGAGTTTATTATATAGTTTGGGATTGTATTTTGGGTTATGCATATATGTATATAAGTATGTTTATGTTTTAAACCTTCCTTTTGAACCTGCTTATCCATCTATGCATAACTTTTCTGAGTGATGCGATTTCTGTTCTGTTTTTGCAAGGCTCCAAGTTACAACTTCCTTCAATTATATTACATTAGTATTTTTATTTTTAGAAGTTGTAGGACCTCGCTACCTCTGGTTTATGTCCTAGTAACGCGGGAGCAAGTAGAGTTAGTAGGTTAATTATATTAGTTAATTGTAATAAGGGAATACAAGTCCCATATTGTTTAGGATGGTAAAATTTGTGTTACGTATTAGTCAAACATCGTCCAAGTTATGAAGGCTTTTCCTTTTCCCATTAGTATAAATAACTCATGTACCTTTTATTTATGAAATAGAGTTAAAGTTTATTTGAATATGAAATAAGCTGTGTACTTATTTTCCTATAGACACTTTGAGAGTAAGAGGTGCATCTTTGGCTTGGACAACCAAGGTGGGTTTATGGCTATTTTTACCATAGTGGGGTTGCTAACCTCGCCAGGATTAGTGAATCTAAACTATGTCACCATAGTGGGGTTGCTAACATCACCAAGATTATGAGCCCAAGCGACGTCCCGGCGTCAGTTTGGTATCAGAGCAAGGTTGGTCCTTGTGGCCTTCACCTTACTTTAGTATAATTTTATTTGATTTTTGGGTGTAGGTTTTTGGCGTGGATTCGCTAATGGGATTGATGAGCGGATAATTTATACGCTTTTTGGCATTATTTTTAGGTAGTTTTCAGTATGTTTTAATTACTTTTTAGTATATTTTTATTAGTTTTTATTCAAAATTCACATTTCTAGACTTTACTATGAGTTTGTGTGTTTTTCTATGATTTCAGGTATTTTTTGGCTGAAATTGAGGGACCTGAGCAAAAAATCTGATTCAGAGGCTGAAAAAGGACTGTAGATGCTGTTGGATTCTGACCTCCCTACACTCGAAGTAAATTTTCTGGAGCTACATAAGCCCAATTGGTGCGATCTTAATTGGGTTGGAAAGTAGACATCCTAGGCTTTCCAGCAATATATAATAGTTTATACTTTGCCCGAGATTTGATGGCCCAAACCGGCGTTCCAAGTCAGCATAAAAATTCTGGCGTCAAAACGCCAGAACTGGCATAAAAGCTGGAGTTAAACGCCCAAACTGGCACCAAAGCTGGCGTTTAACTCCAAGAAAAGTCTCTACATGTAAAATCTTTAATGCTCAGTCCAAGCACACACCAAGTGGACCCAGAAGTGGATTTCTGCATTAATTGCTTATTTCTGTAAATCCTAGGCTACTAGTTTATTATAAATAGGACCTTTCACTATTGTAATTTCATCTTTAGATCATCTTTTGATCTTTGGATCATCTTTTGATCTTCAAATCATCTGAGAATCTCTGGAACACATTATATAACTTTTACGTTCTGAGACCTCCATGGGAGGCTGGCGACTCGGCCATGTCTACCCTATTTTCACTTATGTATTTTCAAAGGTGGAGTTTCTACACCCCATAGATTAAAGTGTGGAGCTCTGCTGTTCTTCATGAGTTAATGCGAAGTACTATTATTTTTCTATTCAACTCAAGCTTATTCTTGTTCTAAGATATTTATTCGCACACAAGAACATGATGAATGTGATGATTATGTGACACTCATCACCATTCTCACCTATGAACGCGTGCCTGACAACCACCTCCATTCTACATGTAACAAGCTTGAATGTGTATCTCTTGGGTTTCTAATCTAAGATTAAAACCTTCGTGGTATAGGCTAGAATTATTAGTGGCCATTCCTGAGATCCGGAAAGTCTAAACCTTGTCTGTGGTATTCCGAGTAGGATCTGGGAAGGGATGACTGTGACGAGCTTTAAACTCGCGAGTGTTGGGTGTAGTGACAGATGCAAAAAGATCAATGGATCCTATTCCAACATGATCGAGAACCAACAGCTGATTAGCCATGTGGTGACAGCGCATTTGGACCATTTTTACTGAGAGGACGGGAGGTAGCCATTGACAGCGGTGATACCCAACATACAGCTTGCCATAGAAAGGAGTATGAATGATTGGATGAAGACAATAGGAAGGCAGAAGTTCAGGAGGAACAAAGCATCTTCATACGCTTATTTGAAATTCCTACCAATGAATCGCATAAGTATCTCTATCCTATTTTATATTTATCTTTTAATTATCAATTTTCCATAACCATTTGAATCTGCCTGACTGAGATTTACAAGATGACCATAGCTTGCTTCAAGCCGACAATCTCCGTGGGATCGACCATTACTCACGTAAGGTTTATTACTTGAACGACCCAGTGCACTTGCTGGTTAGTTGTGCGGAGTTGTGAAAAGGAGTTGAGATTACAATCGTGCGTACCAAGTTTTTGGCGCCGTTGAGATCACAATTTCGTGCACCAAGTTTTTGGCGCCGTTGCCGGGGATTGTTTGAGTTTAGACAACTGACGGTTCATCTTGTTGCTCAGATTAGGTAATTTTATTTTATTTTTAAAGCTTTTTATTTTCGATAAAGTTTCAAAAAAAAAATTTATTCAATGTCGTCAGAATTTTTAAGAACGAATTTTAGAGTTTCATGATGATTTGTTGAAGTCTGGCTGGTTGTGAAACCATGTCTAAACTTTTGGACCGAGGTTTCAACTTATCATCACAAGAGCTTGTTGATTTCTATCAATCTTGCTGTTGAATGTAATGATCTGCTAAAGCTTGGCTGGCCATTGGCCATGTCTAGTGTTTTGGACTGGAGCTTTCACTGAAAGCTTGGCTGGCTAGTAAGCCATGTCTAATTCGTGGACCGGAGTTTTAGACTAACATTGCATGATTCCTGGAATTCTCATTAAAATTTTTGAATTCCTTATTTTCTCTTTTTCCAATTAATTTTCGAAAAATACAAAAAAATTTTAAAATCACAAAAATAAAAAATAATTTGTGTTTCTTGTTTAAGTCTGGTGTCAATTTTTAAGTTTGGTGTCCTGCATGTTTTATTTATTTCCTTGCATTTTTCGAATATATGAATTTTGTTCTTCATTAATCTTCAAGTTGTTCTTGATGATTTCCTTGCTCTGATCTTTAATCCTCTTGTTTTGTGTGTTTTGTTGTTTCTCATATGCATTCTCAATTTGTTAGTATTTCTAATATGAAAATTTCTAAGTTTGGTGTCCTGCATGCATTGTTTATTTGATCTTAATTTTACATGATTAGTTTCATTTTGTTGTTTTTCATCATTAAAAATTCAAAAATTTTTAAAATTATGTCTTTTCAAGTCAATAATACAGAGAATTGAAGATTCAGAACATACAGCAGAGGAATCACAGAGAAAAAGCTGGGCGTTCAAAATGCCCAGTGAGGAAGGAAATCTGGCGTTTAAACGCCAGCCAGGGTACCTGGCCTGGCTGCGCGTTAAACGCCCAAAAGGGTAGTATTTTGGGCGTTAAACGCCAGAATGGATACCATTCTGGGCGTTTAACACCAGGATGGCACAGGAGAGGAGATTTTGTTTTCAATTCAAATCTTTTTTAAAATTTTCATAATTTTTCAAAATCAAATCTTTTTCAGATCATATCTTTTCAATCATATCTTTTCAAAATCAAATCCTTTCCATTTTTTTTCTCTTAGTATTTTCGAAAATCCTTGCTAACAATTAGTGATTTGATTCAAAAAAATTTTCCTTGTTAAGAAAGGTTCAATAATTGAATTTTAGAATCATATCTTTTAAATTTCTTGTTAGCCAAGACATTAATTTTAAAAATCAAATCTTTTTAATTGTTTGTCAATCATATCTTTTTAAAACCATATTTTCTCAATCATATCTTTTCAACCACATCTTTTTCAAAAATAATTTTCAATAATATCTTTTTGATTCCTAATTTCAAAATCTTTTTCAAAATCACTTAACTACTTTCTCAATTTTAATTTTCGAAAATCATCAACTAATTTTTCAAAATTTCTTTTAATTAAAATTTTTTTATTTCAAAAATTCTTCCCTCCTTCTCACATTCTTCTATTTAAGGGACTAACACTCCTCCTCAATGTGCAATTCAAATTCTCTCCCTCTTGATACGTTAGAATTCTCTCTTCTCTACCTCATCCTTCCATTCTTCTCTTCCTCTGACACCTCAAGGAATCTCTATACTGTGACATAGAGAATTCCATACTTTCTTCTCCTCTCTTTCATATGAGCAGGAGAAAAGACAAAGGTATTCTTGTTGAAGCTGATCCTGAACCTGAAAGGACCTTGAAGAGAAAGCTAAGAGAAGCTAAAGCACAGCTCTCTGTAGAGGACCTAACAGAAATTTTCAAACAAGAAGAAGACATGGCAGCCGAAAACAACAACAATGCCAACAATATAAGGAAGGTGCTTGGTGACTTTACTGCACCTACTCCCGACTTCTATGGGAGAAGCATCTCAATTCCTACCATTGGAGCAAACAAATTTGAGCTTAAGCCTCAATTAGTTTCTCTGATGCAGCAGAATTGCAAGTTTCATGGACTCCCATTGGAAGATCCTCATCAGTTCTTAGCTGAATTCTTACAAATCTGTGACACTGTCAAGACCAATGGGGTTGATTCCGAGGTCTACAGGCTTATGCTTTTTCCCTTTGCTGTAAGAGACAGAGCTAGAATATGGTTGGATTCACAACCTAAGGAAAGCCTAAACTCTTGGGAAAAGCTGGTCAGTGCTTTTCTGGACAAATTTTTTCCACCTCAAAAATTAAGTAAGCTTAGAGTGAAAGTCCATACCTCCAGACAGAAGGAAGGTGAATCCCTCTATGAAGCTTGGGAAAGATACAAGCAATTGATCAGAAGGTGTCCTTTTGACATGCTTTCAGAATGGAGTATCATAGGTATCTTCTATGATGGCCTGTCTGAACTGTCCAAGATGTCATTGGACAGCTCTGCTGGAGGATCTCTTCATTTGAAGAAGATGCCTACAGAAGCTCAGAAACTCATTGAAATGGTTACAAATAACCAATTCATGTACACTTCTGAAAGGAATCCTGTGAATAATGGGACAAATCAGAAGAAAGGAGTTTTTGAGATTGATACTCTGAATACCATATTGGCTCAGAATAAAATATTGACTCAGCAAGTCAATATGATTTCTCAGAGTCTGTCGGAATACAAGCAGCAACAGGCAGTACCAAAGAAGCTTCATCTGAAGAAGAAGCTTATGATCCTGAGAACCCAGCAATGGAAGAGGTGAATTACATGGGAGAACCCTATGGAAATACCTATAATCCTTCATGGAGAAATCATCCAAATCTCTCATGGAAGAACCAACAGAGGCCTCAACAAGGCTTCAACAACAGTAATGGTAGAAGAAATAGGTTTAGCAATAGCAAGCCTTTTCCATCATTTTCTTAGCAATAGACAGAGAATTCTAAGCAGAGCCACTCTGACTTAGCAACTGTAGTCTCTGATCCATCTAAGAATACGCCCAGTTTCATGACTGAAGCAAGGTCCTCCATTAGAAATTTGGAGGCACAAGTGGGTCAGCTGAGTAAGAGAATTATTGAAACTCCTCCTAGCACTCTCCCAAACAATACAGAAGAGAACCCAAAGAGAGAATGCAAGGCTATAAACATGTCCCACATGGCCGAATGCACAAAGGAGGGAAAGGCAGTGATTTCCACTGAGGAAGATCTCAATGGACGTCCACTGGCCTCCAAGGAGTTCCCTAATGAGGAACCATGGGAATCTGAGGCTCATACAGAGACCAAAGAAATTCCATTGAATTTACTTCTGCCATTCATGAGCTCTGATGAGTATTCTTCCTCTGAAGAGGATGAAGATGTTACTGAAGAGCATGTTGCTAAGTACCTTGGAGCAATCATGAAGCTAAATGCCAAGTTATTTGGTAATGAGACTTGGGAGGATGAATTCCCTTTGCTCACCAAAGAACTGGATGACTTGACTAGGCAGAGATTACCTCAGAAGAGACAGGATCCTGGAAAGTTCTCAATACCTTGTACCATAGGCACCATGACCTTTGAGAAGGCTCTGTGTGACTTAGGGTCAAGTATAAACCTCATGCCACTCTCTGTGATGGAGAAGCTAGGGATCCTTGAGGTACAAGCTGCAAGAATCTCACTAGAGATGGCATACAATTCAAAGAAACAGGCTTATGGACTTGCAGAGGATGTCTTGGTAAAGGTTGAAGGCCACTACATCCCTGCTGATTTCATAATCCTAGACACTGGGAAGTGTATGGATGATGGATGCATCCTTGG
>NC_029789.2:114750379-114756198 GCF_000816755.2 Arachis ipaensis
ATTGATGAGGACAAGCCCATCACTAAGAAAAGGATGGAGCAAACAAGAGAGCCCACTCATGAACCTCACCAAGAGCATGAGGAAATTTCTCATCATGAAATCTCTGAGATGCCTCAAGGGATGCACTTTCCTCCACAAAACTATTGGGAGCAAATCAACAATCCCCAGGAGAATTAAGTTTCAATATGGGACAACTAAGGGTGGAGCACCAAGAGCATTCCATCCTCCTCCATGAAATTAGAGAAGACCAAAGTGTCATGAGGGAGGAGCAACAAAGGCAAGGAAGAGACATTGAGGAGCTCAAGCACTCCATAAGATCTTCAAGAGGAAGAACAAGCTGCCATCACTAAGGTGGACCCGTTCTTTAATTTCCTTATTCTTATTTTTCTGTTTTTCGAAAATTATGCTTTATGTTTTATTTATGTTTGTGTCTTATTACATGATCACTAGTGTCTAACTGTCTATGCCTTAAAGCTATGAATGTCCTATGAATCCATCACCTTTCTTAAAATGAAAAATGATCTAAAAACAAAAGAACAAGAAGTACATGATTTCAAATTCATCCTTGAAACTAGTTTAATTATTTTGATGTGGTGGCAATACTTTTATTTTCTGAATGAATGCTTGAACAGTGCATATTTTTGATATTGTTGTTTATGAATGTTAAAATTGTTGGATCTTGAAAGAATAATGAAAAAGGAGAAATGTTATTGATGATCTGAAAAATTATAAAATTGATTCTTGAAGCAAGAAAAAGCAGTGAAAAAGAAGAAGCTTGCGAAAAATAAATTGGCGCAAAGAAAAAGAAAGAAAAAGAAAAAGCAAGCAGAAAAAGCTAGTAACCCTTTAAACCAAAAGGCAAGGGTAGAAAAAGGATCCAAGGCTTTGAGCATTAATGGATAGGAGGGCCCACAGGAATAAAATCCTGGCCTAAGCGGCTAAACCAAGTTGTCCCTAACCATGTGCTTGTGGCGTGAAGGTGTCAAGTGAAACGCTTGAGACTGAGCGGTTAAAGTCGTGATCCAAAGCAAAAAGAGTGTGCTTAAGAGCTCTGGACACCTCTAATTGGGGGCCTAGCAAAGCTGAGTCACAATCTGAAAAGGTTCACCCAGTTATGTGTCTATGGCATTTATGTATCCGGTGGTAATACTGGAAAATAAAGTGCTTAGGGCCACGGCCAAGACTCATAAAGTAGCTGTGTTCAAGAATCAACATACTGAACTAGGAGAATCAATAACACTATCTAAATTCTGAGTTCCTATAGATGCCAATCATTCTAAACTTCAAAGGATAAAATGAGATGCCAAAACTGTTCAGAGGCAAAAAGCTACTAGCCCCGCTCATCTAATTGGAGCTAAGTTTCATTGATATTTTAGAATTTATAGTATATTCTCTTCTTTTTATCCTATTTGATTTTCAGTTGCTTGGGGACAAGCAACAATTTAAGTTTGGTGTTGTGATGAGCGGATAATTTATACGCTTTTTGGCATTGTTTTTAGGTAGTTTTCAGTATGTTTTAATTACTTTTTAGTATATTTTTATTATTTTTTATTCAAAATTCATATTTCTGGACTTTACTATGAGTTTGTGTGTTTTTCTATGATTTCAGGTATTTTCTGGCTGAAATTGAGGGACCTGAGCAAAAAATCTGATTCAGAGGCTGAAAAAAGACTACAGATGCTGTTGGATTCTGACCTCCCTGCACTCGAAGTGGATTTTCTGGAGCTATAGAAGCTCAATTCGCGTGCTCTCAATTGGGTTAAAAAGTAGACATCCTGGGCTTTCCAACAATATATAATAGTCCATACTTTGCCCGAGATTTGATGGCCCAAACTGGCATTCCAAGTCAGCATAAAAATTCTGACGTCAAAACGCCAGAACTGGCATAAAAGCTGGAGTTAAACGCCCAAATTGGCACCAAAGCTGGTGTTTAACTCCAAGAAAAGTCTCTACATGTGAAATCTTCAATGCTCATCCCAAGCACACACAAAGTGGGCATGGAAGTGGATTTCTGCATTAATTGCTTATTTCTGTAAACCCTAGGCTACTAGTTTATTATAAATAGGACCTTTCACTATTGTATTTTCATCTTTGGATTATCTTTTGATCTTTGGATCATCTTTTGATCTTCGGATCATCTGAGAATCTCTGGAACACATTATGTAAATTTTACGTTCTGAGACCTCCATGGGAGGCTGGCCACTCGGCCATGTCTACCCTATTTTCACTTATGTATTTTCAACAGTGGAGTTTCTACACCCCATAGATTAAGGTGTAGAGCTCTGATGTTCTTCATGAGTTAATGCGAAGTACTATTGTTTTTCTATTCAACTCAAGCTTATTCTTGTTCTAAGATATTTATTCGCACACAAGAACATGATGAATGTGATGATTATGTGACACTCATAACCATTCTCACCTATGAACGCGTGCCTGACAACCACCTCCATTCTACATGCAACAAGCTTGAATGTGTATCTCTTGGGTTTCTAATCTAAGATTAAAATCTTTGTGGTATAGGCTAGAATTATTGGCGGCCATTCCTGAGATCCGGAAAGTCTAAACCTTATCTGTGGTATTCCGAGTAGGATCTGGGAAGGGATGACTGTGACGAGCTTCAAACTCGCGAGTGTTGGGCGTAGTGACACTAGAGAGCCACTAGAGTGAGGCGTCCTGCGAGGTGTGGCATCGGCTCTCATTTACTTGGTGCATTTGGGGACGATGACCATGAGGATGGCAATGATCAATAGCATTATTTATATATATGACTATTTTATTTGTATTACTTTTTATCCTGCTTATGTATGTTTATTTGTATGATATTTATATTTATATGTATGCCTTTTTATATTTATATCTAGATGTACGCCTTCTATATTTATATTTAAATGTACGCCTTTTATTGTTACTTGTTTGCAATTTTTCTATCTAAAAGAAATCAAATTAACGAAAAACTAAAAGATCAAGGTTATAGAGCAATACATGAATCCATAGATGACGTCTAGACCAGTAAAATAACTCATACTACCTCGAATAAAGACAAAATGACAACAACAAGAACATACTAAAACAAAGACATCATAACATCTAAGCATTACCTCCGGCCATGGAGCCTCATTGATTGCAATTCCTGCACGTGTGCCTGGGCTGTCTGCAGAGGCAACAACACTTCGGTCGGTTAGGATCAGCCTCATCCATGGTATATAGATTCTGGTAGACCTCGGTTACCCTTCTCTTGCATGTCTCATGTTAGGATTAGAAATGACATTGGAACCATCATATGGTGGACAAGTCCTTCTGGAATAGGCAGTAAAAACCCCATCTGGTATACGTTGAACACCTTAGTGATGCTGTAAACATCATGAACATATGTAGCTCAGTTCAGTTGTGAGTGAGCACAACATGGGATTGCATGGCAACATGGGTAATGGAGAGCGTGAAAGTAGCCACAGTCGCATGTACGATCCCTAAGGAATTCTCGATATGTATCCAGGGAGAAGTTACCAGTAGGAGTAGTTTCAGCCACAGTATACTTAGAAGCAATAGTTCCTTTTCTATCTTGCGCGATAGTCAGAAGCAAAGTACCTCCATACTTGCCATACAAGTGAGTACAATCGATGCTGACCAATGGCTTACAATGTTGAAAGGCCTCAATACAAAGGAGGAAATGTCCAAAAATGACGATGAAAGTACACAATGGATTCATCAAACTGATCACCAACTCTAACTAGAGAAGTCTTCAACAATGCAATAGTTCCTTCCACGGTGGACTGCACACCAAGCATCCAACGGGGAAACTCGCCATAGGACTCTTTCCAATCTCCATAGATTTGTGCTATTGCCTTCTGATTTTCCATCCAAACCTTCCTGTAAGTAGGTCTGAATTCATAGGTTGTTTCTGTAGCTTGCTGTAACACCTTTATCGTAATCACAGCATCGGCTCTAACCAACAGAAAGACCTTTGCACAAATGACATGATAATCAAGCTGCTGGTGATCACTTGAAATCAATGTAGCCAAGAAAGTATGAGATCCGTTGTACCTTCTAGCCTCCCAGGTACCCTTTCGTTGCCGAAGTGTAATGCCAATCAACCAAGTGCAACCTTTATCGAACTCCTTGCATTTTCCATGGTAATTAAGATGATATGACTCTAATACCCTGTACTCAACTCCATGATGGATGTTATAGTCCTTTACACTCAATATAGCTTCCTCTTTTCTCTACGTCTGACTATTGGCCAATGGCTTCCAAGTTCAAGATTGAGAAGTGTGGAGGATGCTGTTGTATGCCGAAATTCGATGGCCCATGCTGTGTAGGTGGTTTGCTCCTAGTATCCTCATCACTGTCCCCAAGTATATCAACAGGCTCTTTGTTCGAATCATCTTCTCGCATTGCATTTTCAACACGATCCGGTTCACTCTCAGCTACAGAATCAGGAATAAAACAAGGAGCACAAGCCATCCCAACTGCAAAAGATGGAGATTCAACCAACAGACAAGTAGGTGTAACCACATGCATCGAAGTAGAAGCACCCCTAATGCAGTCCGATTGAGAATTTGGAGCTGATGCCCAGAACTGTCGTCATCATCTTCCAACTTTGCATACAACTCGTGTATTCACACTTTCAAAAAACTTCTCCGACAATGAAACAAAACTTACAGATCTTCATCGGACCCTATCTTAAACGTATCATACGTCACACCTGTTGACACAAATACAATAGGGATTAGGGGTGAGTACGGGTCGCGGGTACCCCATTACCCGTCTGAACCCGAACCGAACCAAACCAATGACTCTCTCTAATAATTGGTTCGGATAACGGTTCTGGGAGTGCCGAATCTGAACCAGCTCGTAGACCCGATCATATATTAATTAAATAAAAAAATAAAAATTTAAAATATATATGCCTTTTAATATGTTTGAATTTTAATATCTTTAGTGTTTAATATGTTTTGATTTTAATTTGTTTAATTTTTAATGTATTTAGTGTTTAACATGTTTGGATTATTTCTATTAATGTTACATGTCTATTGTATTTACAGAATTTTTAAGATAAAAATTTCTTTTTTTTTTATGAATTTCTGTTTCATCGAGTACCCAATTACCCAAACCGAACCAATCCATTTTTAATAGGTTTGGTTTGGTTCGGGTACACACACAAAAAAACACAAATCCGAACCAACCCAACCGATGCTCACCCCTAATAGGGATCTTGTAAAATAACTTTTTCACAGACTTGGTCCCGCACACCCTAAGCTTTTGCAGTATATTAATTTTTAGATTTGACAAGGTATTCGATGATCGAATAAAGACACTCAGGGTTCCCTATCAGTAATCTTATCACCATGTCTTTCGCTTTTTTAAATTTTTCCAAAGCAATGCACTAGAATTAGGAAACTCTCCTCACTATCCATTGTGAATTTGGCACTTTACTTCATAATTACCATCCACTGGTATATATAAAGACTCCACGTATTCATAATCCGCTATAAATTACAGCGGATTACGCTAGTCCTATTCCTTCATAAACCGCAAGACCCTCTAGCGATTTATGCACTTCCATTTTCTTTATAATCTGTGAGACCCTCCAGTGTATTATGCATGTGCATTCTTAAACATAATCTGCGATACCCTGTAGCGAGTTACGTGTTGCGGTTGCCTGTAACGATTTGCGTAGAGTTAATTCATGACAATGATGTAACCTGTTTCAAAAAGTTACAATTGCATAAATTTAAAATAGGATTGATTTATTTATGTAACTTACACAATTTTTTATGATTTAAAAAATTTAAAATTCAATTCTTATTAATTTTAAGATA
>NC_029789.2:114756236-114756501 GCF_000816755.2 Arachis ipaensis
CAGGGGTTGACATGGTGAGCAGTGGCGGACGTAACAGAGGCGATGAAGACGAGCGGAGAAGAGATGAAGAGGATGATGGGAAACGCACGATGGACGAATGGACGGGGGATCGGAGTGATGAACCGCATTGTTTGGAATAGATAAGGAGTGATGATTAAACCGTATCGTTAGCAGGGGATCAAACATAAAGACCAAAATCCAATGCTATATTTGCCATTCAATGATTCAATCCAATAAAAAATAATAATGACTTATTCTATACACT
>NC_029789.2:114756587-114758008 GCF_000816755.2 Arachis ipaensis
TACACTATTTATAAGATTATTTATATAATTTTATATAAGATAAACAGTATTATTATACATAAAGTCTTTTTGACATATAAGTTATACAAGTCGTTAACATAATATGTGCATAAAATTGGGTTGTTTTTTTTGTATTCCGCATTTCTTCTCTTCCTTTTCATCTTCCTTCTTCTTCTCTTTTTTCTTTGTATTTCTCCTCTTTTTTTTTTTCGCGTGTTTCATATTCATTATCTTTTTTTTATTACGTTGTTATTGCTGCATTTTTTTTCCTCCTCCTCTCTCTATTAATTTTGTAACATTATGTATTTTTTTTGTTTGATTTTTTCCCACTAAAAAGAATTATGAGAATATGAAATAATAAGATAAAGAAGAAGAACAGAAGATGAGGAAGAGAAAGAGGAAGAGTTTTAAATTATGCAGAACTTATCATCACACATACATCGAAAATTCTTAAACAATACACTCGAATATCTTTATGTTACACCCAAATTTGCTGCAAATACAGAAAAATGTTTGCTCTAATGCTGCATTTTTTTCTTATTTCTTTCTTTCTTTTAGTTGAATGAATGTAAGTTCATCCTCTTCCAAGTAATTTTGCAGTATTATGTGTTTCTTCTTCTTCTTTATTTGATTTTTTTATTCTTATTAAAAGAGTAAAACAAGAAGAAACTTGAGAAGATAAAACAAGAAAAAGAAAAGATGATGATGATGATGATGATGAAAAAGAAGAAGAAGTAGCAGAAGATGAGGAGGAAGGAGAAGAAGAGTTTTGCAGAACTTATCAGCACACATATATCGAAAATTTTTAAATAATACACTCACATATCTTCGTATTACACCCAAATATTTTCATGTTACACCTAAATTTGCTGTAAATACAGAAAAATATTTTCTTTAATGCAAAACTTTTACATTACATTCAATTCAAACCATCAACGATGAAATATTATTCACCTACAGAATCATAAACTACTAACGAAAAAATTAACTAGAATCGAACCACACCTCAGTCACTTGATTGGATTCAAAACATTAATCAATTTCATTTTAGTTCAAATGACAATCTGAACTTGAATTATTCATTATTTTCAACAACAAGATAACTGATAATAGAGGAGAAAGAGAAAAAGGAAGGAGGAGAAGAAATTCCAATGAAAAAAGGAGGAGGAGGAGGAGGAGGAGGTGGTGGTGGTGTTGGTGACGATGATAACGAAAGAGAAGAAGAACGTGCAGTAATGACACGACGAAGAACGTGTGCGCGTGAATATAAATGACTTGTATAGACTTGTATAAAAAAATATCTTGAATGTGGAGAATAATTGTAATATAAAATAAACACTATTTATATAAAAATGATAAAAATAATTTTTTAAAGTTGTTTATTTAGTCACAATTAAAAAATACTAGAAAAATAGAAAAAA
>NC_029789.2:114758761-114774997 GCF_000816755.2 Arachis ipaensis
ACCATTACAATAAAAATTAAGAGAACTAACAGGTTTAATTATTATAAAAGGGTAAAGTATTAAATTGGTCTCTACGTTTAGGTGTAATCCTGTTTTGGTTTTTAAGATTTAAAGTGTCCTATTTGAATCCAAAAAAGTTTCATTTAGTTTCAATGTAGTTCCACCGTAAGGTTAAAGTTAAATAATTAATGGAATATCCTACGTGACAGCAGTACAAGAATAAGATCGATAATTTGGAGAAGAGTAAACTATCGTTTTTGTCCCCAACGTTTGTGATAAGTCTCAAAGTTGTTCTTAACGTTTGAATCACCCTATTTAAGTCCCTAACGTTTTAAAATTGACTAAATGTTGTCATGCCGTTAGAAATCTGTTAACGGAATTGACGGCAGGACAAAAATTGAGACAATTTTAAAACGTTAGGAACTTAAATAGGACGAAAACGTTGGGGACGAAAATGATACATAAAAGCAAATTTTAATTTTATCCTTCACTAATATCAATCTTTTATGGTACATAGTTATTCAATTATTTTTAACAACATTTAAGTAAATTACACTTAATCACATTATTTTTATTGTAAATAAATTTATTTTTTTTTATAATTTTACTCTTAAAGATTTTTATCCATCATGAAATATTTATAAAATGACTAGAATTACATTAATTTATTGAATATTTATCATTTTTTCTCCACAATTTTATGTACTAGTTATTCTACAAATATTTTATGATGAGTAAAAATTTTTAAAAATAAAATTATAAAAAATAAATTTATTTAGAATAAAATGAATGTGATTAAGTGTAATTTACTTAAATGCGATTAAAAATAATTGAATAACGATGTACGTAAAAAATTGATTATTGAAGGATAAAATTTAAATTTATTTCTATGTATCGTTTTTGTCTCCAACGTGTTCGTCCTATTTAAGTCTCCAACGTTTCAAAATCGTCTCAATTTTGTCCCGCCATTAATTTCGTTAATAGATTCCTAACGGCAGGACAACATTGAGTCAATTTTAAAATGTTAGGGATTTAAATAGGACGATTCAAATGTTAGGGACAACTTTGAGACTTACCCCAAACGTTGGGGACAAAAACGATACTTTACTCTGTGGAGAACAATACAAGTTTTAGAAGTACAAAATTAATGGTGGATGCATCAATACATTTATTTATTATTTTTTTACAATTTAAATGAAATATTTTTTATAGAACTAAGGATAATGATAAATAAATGTATTGATGCATATTAAATTTGATTCCACAATAATTTTTTATTCAACTTTCGATATTTGATAGCCAATTTAAAAACTTCATATTAGATGTCCATTATAATAATCAATTTTCAAATTTAAATAAGATTGGTGTTCTTTCTTAGAGATCGACGCGAAAGAATATTATCTATCTATTTGTGTTTCTTCTTTTAAAATTAGCTTTAGTTTTTTCATAAAACTACACTAATTGAATGAATTTTTCAACTATGAATATCATCAAGAGCTAATTTGTATGAAAGTTAAATTTTAAATAATTGTTTAACGACATATAAAAAAAGACATTTTAATTATATTGTCAAGGTTTCAAAATATGAAATATAAAAAATTAAATTTTAAATTATATGTTATTATATATTATATATATTTTGCCCCACTATCAAAATTTTTTGGATCGTCACTGTTCAACTGAATGTATATTATGCGAATTGAAGCTTATTAGGGTTTAGGTCCCTACTATTACGTCCTTAGTTATGATAATTAACATTTGCTTAGGATGTTTCCATGATTGACGTTGAAGCCTATATATATGAAATTTTTAATTTTTTATTATGATTTTGTTCGAAATCAATAATTTTTTTTTTAAAAAACTTAATAACGAGTCGATAACATTAAAAATAACTAATTCTATTATATATCCAAATCTTTTTAGTAATCAAGTTTAACTAAATTAGTCCAAACCTAACAAAAATCACTTTTATTACACGCAGTGTGTACACACGCGCATTTCACTAATGCAAACATATCCTTCTTTATCTTCACATTTCTTCTTTTTCTTTGCGTTCTTCCTTCTTCTCCGTCGTATTCCTTCTTCTTCTTTGTGGGTTTTCTCTTCATTGTCGTTCTTTTATTGCTGTGCTGTTGTTGTAGCGTTTTTTCCCTCCTTTTTTTCCTAGTAATTTCGTAGCATTGATTTTTCTTCTTTTTTTATTTAATTTTATTCCTCTTAAGAGAGTGAAACAAGAAGAATTATGAGAAAATGAAATAAGAAGAAAATGAAGAAGAAGCAGTAAAATATGAGAAGGAGGAAGAAGAAGAGTTTTAAATTATGCAGAACTTATCAGAATAAAAATACATAAAAATTTCTTAACAAATACACATAAATTTCTTAGTTTTTATATTGAAACTTTGCTACAAAAGCACAAAAATATCTTCTTTAATGCTGCATTTTTTCTTCTTTTTTTTATTTATTTCTTTTTTAGTTGAATGAATGTAGGCTCATTCTCTTTCTAGTAATTATGTTGCATTATGTGTTTCTTCTTCTTTATTTGATTTTTTTTTTTTGCTTTTATTTTTGTTAAGAGAGTAAAACAAGAAGAAATTTAAGTAGGTAAAATAAGAAGGAAAAGATGAATAAGAAAAAAAGATGATAAAAAAGAATAAGAAGAAGCAACAGAAGATGAGGAGGAGGAAGAAGAAGAATTTTGAATTATACAAAACTTATCAGAATAAAAATACACTGAAATTTATTAATAAATACACATAAATTTCTTAATTTTCACACCGAAACTTTGCTATAAAAGCACAAAAATATCTTCTTTAATACTTTTTTTCTTCTTTTTTTGTTATTTCTTTCTTTCTTTTAGTTGAATGAATGTAGGATTATTCTCTTCCTAGTAATTTCATAGCATTATATATTTATTCTTCTTCTTTATTTGATTTTTTTGTTTTTATTTTCGTTAAGAGGATAAAATAAGAAAAAACTTGAGAAGGTGAAATAAGAAGGAAAAGATGAATAAGAAAAAAAAAAGATGATGGTAAAAAAGAAGAAGAAGCAGTTGCAAGACCTAGAGTAATTTATCATGGCCTAACGCAAGTATTTACAGAATGATTAACACTTTAGTATTGCGACATCTCATTAGCAAGTTAATGTGCAGGAATAATCGGATAAATTATGTGCTTTTAGTTGGGTTGTAGATAATATTCTCCCTCATCTTGAAGAAGGAAGGGTTGGACCCCTCATCGTTGTGTTGAGTTTTGAATTATGCAGAACTTATCAGAATAAAAATATACCAAAATTTCTTAATAAATACACATAAATTTATTAGTTTCTACACCAAAATTATTTAATGATTGCGACACCAATAAACTCTGTTCGAAAACAAGCACACAAACAAGACTGAATCATGAACAAAAACACAATTTTGGATCAAACGTCATTAATACGACAAAAATTCAACGATAACGATAATAATAACTATGATAACGATAAAGAAGATGACGATGACGATAACAATGATGAAGATGACGATATAATGATAACGATGATGATGATGATGATGATGATGATGATGATGATGATGATGATGATGATGACGATGATGATGATGATGGAAAAGAAGGAGGAGAAAAACGAATGAAAAGAAGAAATCAAATGAAAAAAGGGAAGAGGAGGAGAAGGTAGTGATGGTGGTGGTGACGATGATAACGAAAGAAAAATGAGAAAAAAGAAGAAGAAAAAATAGAAATTGAGATGTTAGTAAGAAGAAGAAGAGAAAAAGGAGGAGGAGGAGGAGGAGGAGGAGGAGGAGGAAACAGAGAAGGAGAAGGAGAAGGAAAGAGAAAAAGAAGGAAACAAAGAAGTAGAAGGCATGTGATTTGAAAAATGGTTATAACAACTTGGTTAAACTTGATTAAGTATTTTGTTTGGATGTAGAGTTTTATTCTAAAATAAATTAGAATTAAGAATTCAAATTGTTATTATACAGAAACAATTTAAAGATAAAAGAGTCCACTTGGGAAAATAACTTTTGATAGTTAATTTCAAACTATATTTTGTGAATTTTTTTTATCTTTATATTAAAAATCTCGTTTTTCACATTTTTTTCTACTTCCTTCTAAGACCATTTTTAACATCATTACAATCATTTTTACACTACAATATTTTTCATCTGAGACAACATTTAAAAAGTGTTGCCTAAAGATTAAAAAAGAGTTGCTTTTAATATATAGCAACACTTTTGCTCCTGAGGCAACGCTTTCTTGGGGATTGCAGATGCAGCCGTTGCATTAGGTTAAAGCAACGCTTTTTTTCTTCAAAAGCAACGCTTTTGAAAGCAACTCTTCAAAAGTGTTGCCTATTCTAAAAGATAGACAATGCTTCAAAGTAAAGTCTAATGTAACACTTATTAAGTGTTCTCTTTTCAACTAATTTTGTAACTAGTGAAAAGCATTGCCTATTCTTTTGATAAGACAACCTTTAGAAGTGTTGCATATTCAACCTACTATGGCATCACTTTAGAAGCATTGCCTCTTATACTATTATCATGGCATCAATTTAGAGGCATTGCCTTTTCTATTATTACTGTACAAAATATTTTAAAACTATTGCTTTTTTTCTTATGGTAGTACCATTGTTACATTTTGGCATTTTTCTCGTAATTTAAGCATTCCATTATAATTTGGATCCAACACTGTAAGAATATGGCTGATTAGCTACCACAAAAAGAGTCGTAAAATCATCGCTAATTTGACGCAAAATATAATTTGTGATGGATTAACTACCGCTTAGCAACTAATGCTTTCCTCGCTAATTACAAGTTGCAGATCAGTGAGGCAAACACGATAGTCGCTAATTCATCAAAAAGTTTTTTAGCTACTGAATAGATAGTCACAAATCCATCACTAAAGTAAAAGCTATTTCCATAGAATAAATAGATTAAACAGTAGTCGCTAATTAGCGATAAACTCTACTGTAGCAGACTCATCGTTAAATGCAAGGTAACTTCGTAGACAAAATGGAATGTTTAGTCGACGCTAAGTAGCGAGAAATTTTTTCAAACCTAACTCGTCGCAAGTTATTCGCTAATATGATCGCCAATCTGTCACATTTTGTAACAAATCTATAGCTAATATTTGAAAATCCTTAATCAAATTTGTAGGAATTTTCTTGCTAAACCAAAGTTATTCGAAATGAGAAAGTAGAGTTATGAAATAGTCGCTAATTTGCTAGGAAATAATATGTAGTCAATTAGTTGTAATATTATTGAAAAATGTCATCGCAAATTCCTTTTAAACTAGTAACAAATCGATACGTATCTCACAAATATTTCAGTCGCAATGGTGTCTTTAATTTATCACCATCATCAACAACGAGTATGTCGCTAATTTTTCTAGAATATCGGTTAGAATGCCAATGTTGTCACTATACTAAAATAAACATCATATTTTTTCTATTTTAGTGATTGAACTAAAAGATTATAATGCATACAAATAAAATTAGTTCATCAAAATTATACATGTTTAAAGAAAATTCAAACCCAACATATTTATTAAAATAAAAGTCTAATGTAACATCTCCAATATAGAAACTTCACAAATAAAATACTAAAACAAGCTAAATCTAACAGTATCAGTAACTATAAAAATCAATCCAAATAATTATTTATCAACTAAGTAAACTACCAATAAAAGTAAGTTAACTTCTATAAAACCTGAAAATAAAACAAATTGCCCAATTAATTGTCTATCAAACAAATAAACTACCTAAATAAGCTAAGCCTAACAAAATGCATTAACATAAGCCACCTAATCAATATTATTGCCAGCAAAGTTACTCTAATGGTCCTTTTCATTAACCCTACCTAAATTTGCATTGTTTTCTTGGGAGAATCCTGGAATCTTAGAAAGGAGAGACAATAAATTACTCTGTATAGCTTCATTTACAGCACTAGGCAACACAGCTGCATTTATAGCACTAGGCAATGCTTCTTTAATAGCTTCAGTGATGTCTGCTTGTGAAACCGATTTGACTATAGAAACACCTGTATCTTTTGGTAATGGCACATCTCTATGATCACGAATACCAATATCTAGACTGTAGCCTAACCCATGAACTTGTCCTTTCTTGTTGGTTCCTGCAATTTCTGTCCACATGTCAGGATCAACTTTAAGTTGATCTATTAAATCTTCTCCATATTTTTGTGATATTGTCTCTCCATACAAGTCCTATAGCAGAAAAATAAGGACGTATTATTAAGAAAACTAAAACTAAATTATACTAAAAAATTAAAGACACTTATAATAATTTCCTTGGATACTTCAAAAACATATTCTCCACTTTTTGAAAATGCATGGCATATCAGGTTTGGGTTATAAATGAAAAATCAAATGGAGTTTTAACACTTTGCTCTATGCACAAACATCAAAACATGCTCAAAATTTGATTTAGTATCCATCTAGAAAAAATCAGATCCATGAAATCTACCTTAGTGATAATTTCAATATGATAAGGTGTGAAATAAATATATATAAAAGTCACAACGTAATCAGGGGTAAAATCTAGTAATAAACTAATTAATTAAAGGTCATGCACTTAATGATACCATTCTTTTTTTATTTTAAGTAGAAAGCATGTGGATATAGCAAAGTCAGAATAACATTGTTATAACTACTTACGGGTTAATGCCTTTCTCTATAACTATTACCAGCTTTCTGTTACTCCTAGTTTTAGTATGCACAGTTGATTGTCCAACATTATGTAGCTCATTATCTTCTGCGTCTAAAGCAGATGCGTCAGACGAATTAGCACCTAAAATGAATAAGAGACAATTTTAAGTTAGATGTGTAGTCACTTGTAAATATGTAAATATTTAGTAGTTAAAGTAAGTCATACCATGTAATTGTGGTGATGGTTGTGATAAAGATTGTGAGGATGGTTGTGATGCTGATCCAACATTCAATTGTGTAACATAACTAACACGTGTATCGATGGTTGAGAAGAATTAATATCAATAGTGCTCACCCAAACTCAATAAAATAGACATATATCATATTTCCTAAATCAAGAGTTGATAATGGTAAAATAGATGCAACGGCAAATGTATACCTGGCCTACAGGAGGAAAGTTGAGATTGATCAATACGTGTGTTTCGTATTATTTGTCCACCTCTACCTTTTAGTGCCATGATTATCTGTCAAATAAAAAATAAATAAAAAAAACTACAAGAAAAAGAGTATTTTTCGACGCTAAAAGTTGACGGTTATCTCACCCATCGATATTTTTCGACTGCTTGCTATCGATATTATTAAAAAAATAATTAAAAATAAAATATTAAAATCGGCAGCAAGGTCGTCGATTTTTTTGGTAATCCATTAACCATTCTCTTATTATTGACACATTTTTCATGGACCGTGGGTGGAAAATATTTCTATTTTAAAATTGACGAACATGGAGTCTATTTTATTATTTAAAATATCGACAACATTTTACCGTCGATAAATTTAAACGATATAGATCGTTTTTAAAAATCAAATGAATGGTATAGATTTAATGTATAAAATAGACGCTTAGGATGTTGCTTTTTTCAAATTAAAATTGACAAATATGCCATCAATTTTTATCAATAAAATAAAATTTCCCTCACTCACTCCCTGCGTTTCCTTCCTTTCCCCAAATTCACAATTTCAATTTTTACCAACCCTTATTTTACCCCTGAATTCACCTCGAATACTTCAACCCTCCTTCTCCACCACCGCCGTCTCTCCGCTACTTCCGTGCGGCTGTCGCTCCGCTGCTGTCGTTACTCCGCTGCTGCCGTCGCTTTATCTCTCTGCACCGTTGTTGCTGTTGCTCAATCAAAACTAGTTACTCACTTACTCTCTTTCTTTTGTTCTTCATTAATTTTTCATCAATTTTTTGGATGAAAAATTTTCTCAGCATTGCTACAGAATAGGTCTTCAAAGATTGATTTGGTACTAATCATTAATCTAATATGGATTTTGAAGCAACTTAAAAAGCACAAAAGAACCTAGTATCTAATTTCTTCAATCCCTAATTTCTCAGATTCACTTCAATTATTCTGTAGCATAAACTCAAGTTTTTTTTATTCACTACTTTTTTCAATGATTTTGTTTGTATTGAGCGACTTTAATTTGTTTTCTTTTGTTTTAGATTGAATCTTAACTCTATAATTTGTTTTCTTTTTGGTGATGCAAGACCAGCTTAAACGAAGCCATGTTGATGCCATTTTACTATAGAAAAGCTCTTCTTTTTTGCATAAGTGTAGATATGGAAGCTCATAACAGTCTTTTTTCTCTAAGTGTCCTATTATGTTAATGATCCCTTTTGGCTGAACCTGTACTAGATTGCAACTAGCTGTACTACATCAGTTATTGACTTATATTTGTAATATCAAGTGTAAAATTTGACTTATATTGATAACATAAAATCGAACATTACATCGTTAGTTATTGTCAGTTGAAACTGCTTTCTTTCCTCAGTTCCGTTGCAATTTCACTTAATATAAAGCCATTAGATGATATCAATTAGGGTCTCTTGTTGAAAATAGGCTACGAATTGCATGTAAATACTTGTAACCATCAAATTTGGTCAACTTGGTTCTGTTATGCTTGATGAAGTTAGCAAATACTGTTGGAAGTTAACCATGTTTTGTCTCTAGAGTGGACAGTTCTTCCTTGCTCCTGTTTTATTCAATAGATATTTATTTTTGCTAGTTCCATTATAAGATAGTTTAGTACCTCTGATTAACATTACTATGAAGGTGCTATTGCAATGTAGGAGATATTGAGCATGCACGTCAAACTTTAGAGGATTATAGAAATTCAGGAATTAAAGCCTTTAGTTGGAGATCTTTTTGTGGTGAGTTTGGTTATGTGCAGTTTCTGTGATTTTCAATACCTAATGTTGTAGTTCAAGGAATGCTGGTATTTCTTTGCACAATCTCGAGGACCTTATGAATATGGATAAATGACCTTTATTACAGTGCAGTGGGCATGTCTGAATTTTAAACAAGTAGGGATACAGTAGTCTTCAAGTCTTAATTATATACAAGTATGGATAAAGGGGTTTGTGCTATGTGTCTAATTGATTCACATTACATGCACTTTCAAGAACAAAAGAATATTTCAAGCAACAATAATACACATTACTAATTTTTTAGGGGAAAATTCATAGAGAATTGTAATATAAATATAGACACACGTTTATAATCTTCTAATTAAAGAGTGGAAGAATTCATAGAGAATTGCATATTTTCTTGAAAAAGGGACAACTCAATACACAAAGCTTGCAAGGATTTGAACCAATTATTTGGTTAGAAAGTAGCATGTTTAATATTGGAAAAACAAATCTTGAACCATATGTTAGATACAAATACATAAAGAGTTGCAAGTCACTAATTAGCTAAAGCAACCAAACATTATTCAAAGCATTACTAATCAGCTAAGGCAAGAAAGTAGTCCTGCATATGATGTGAATTTAGGTTGTGTTTGGTTAATAGGTGGAAGAAAATAAGACATAGACACAAATATCCATAGACATAACAATACAGAATTTTTTTTGGTTTGTTTGATAAATAATATACAACACAATATATAAATCACAATTATATTAAAATGTTAATATTATTCTTCTCTTTCTATCATCAATATCATATCACAGTAACATCGCATCCACTGCCCCCACTTCAATTTATTACTTTTATTTTAAGATTGGCATAGTCACTACCAATATTTTCAACAACCCAAATATAGAAGCAATAAACTCAGATATAGATTATTATAAAAAAAATGAACAATAAAATTCACAGTTGCAGCATCTAATTCAACAAAGATGCGATGATCCAAGAAAACTTTAAATGTAAGTACCAACACAATCATATTAAATTAACGATGAGAACAAGCAAGGAAAGAGATTAAGATAACTTGTGATTTGTGGAAAGGAGCAGCGGAGCCCCTTTCAGCGGTGTCGTAGATCGTACCTCCTTTAGTAGTGTCGCTGATTGGACATCCTTCAGCAGACCTCCTTCTTTAAACAAACGACACCATTAGTATAGCAATCCTTCTTTCTTGACGACTAGCAATCCTTGTTTTTCTTTCTTTTTCTAAGGTGGATAAATGGCAGAATGGTAGATAGTGGGGATAGTGGGGTTTTTAATTTTTTATTTGAAATATTGCAAACTACAAAGAGCGCTGCGCGCATTTTTTGTTTTTGGCTTTTAGTGCTTTTTTAAATTAGGTATAGTATATTTTTTTTTAAATTTTTGTGTTCTTATTTTTAAAGTTGAAATTTATAATTTTTTTAAAGAATAATTTAATTTTTAATAAAATTTAAAACAAAAAACCATAAGAAAATTTGCAACCTAACAATTTAGCAAGTTAAAATAACACCTGCCCAACAATTTAGCAAATTATCAACTTAACTGGTTCAAGAACAAAAAACCATAAGGGCTGGAACAACAAGAACTGAAACAACAACTCACTAATTAAAACAAAAACCGACTAAAACAATAACTGAACAATTAATACAATAAGGAAGAAGGAAAACAAAACACCATAGTTTTCACATGTCTTGGAAATCAACAGAGGATGGAGAGGGAGCTGAAACTTTCATACTCGATGGAGATGGCTGAACGGAGGGATGTACAACGGCAGATGAGAAGCTGAACAGTGGCGAAATTGCGGCTGAGTGGAGGCTCGAACACGCGACGGAACAGAGGTATTTGGATGATGCTGGAGCAGCACGCACCGTGGCGGAGCAGACGCGATGGCGGTGGTGGCTGGGCAGATTGAAGAACGACAACGAGATGGGGGTTGCATCTTCTTGTCTATTATGTTCGAAGCAAACAAATATCTGGTCTTCTGGAGTTTTGGCCTTTTGGGAGTGAGGTCATTGAGCTGAGGGTAAGGGGGAAGTTAGGGTGTTTTGCTTTTTCTTTTTTCTTTTTTAAAATTGCTAAAATGGCACCGTGTAACATTTTTTTCAAATGATCAACCGGGTTTCGGTTCGGTCAACCAACCATTTTCGGCTAGTTTTTTTTTTTAAATGTAGATGAATAAAATTTAAATAACAATTTAACTCAATCCAACATAAATAAACGTATTTGTGTTATTACTTGCATGGTTAACTATGTTTATATATTTGATTTAAAAAAAATAACTTATAAAGTTTTTAAATTAAAAAATTAACAATTTTAATATTTTAAGTACATCCAAGATATATGCAAAATAATACAAATAAACATATACTCGTATTATTACATCAACATTCAACAAATTAAATAAATAATCTATCTTGTGGCTGTTGCACTTTGTGATTGTTCCTGTTCCATCTTTAAGATACAGCAAAAATAAATTAATAGTCAACAAAATTAACTCAAACAAATTAACTCATCAAAATATATTACACCGATCATTCAATTCAATCGTTATTCCCTTGTTCTTTCTTAGAGAAACGGCATTGTTTGAGCATATACCCAAACTGGAAATTTTGAAGAAAAAAACGGCCGATTATGACGGTTCACTGATTATTTGTCGGCTCAACTGGTTCTCAGACTATTTTTTATGGCGGTCTTTCTGTCTTAACCGAACCGACTAAGTGATCGGTTTCCAATTAATTCAGTCGAACTGCCTAATTTGGTTCGGTTTTCAGAACATTGTATATAACATTTAGGGTAAAGTATACTAAATTGGTCCCTTATATTTGGATCTAATTCTGTTTCAGTCCCTACGGTTTAAAGTGTCCTATTTGAATCCAAAAAAGTTTCATTCAGTTTTAATGTAGTTCTGCCGTGAAGTCAATGTTAAAAACATGGACGGAGACATTATGTCCAGAGATACGAAAGTTGTGTATTTTATATCCAGTCTAACAAGAAAGACACAAAAATACTAACAAGAGATACAACTTATTTTTTAATTTTTTTAATTATTTCTATCAAATTATTATAACTATATGTTTTATCATTATTTTTTTCCTATTTGAAAAAAAAAACGGCCAATTATGACGGTTCACTGATTATTTGTCAGTTCAACTGGTTCTCAGACTGATTTTTTTATGGCAGTTTTTCTGTCTTAACCGAGTCGAATAAGTGCTCAGTTCCCAATTAACCCAGTCAAACTGGCTAATTTGATTCGGTTTTCAGAACATTGTATATAACATTTAGGGTAAAGTATACTAAATTGGTCCCTTATGTTTGGGTCTAATAATTCTGTTTCAGTCTCTAAGGTTTAAGGTGTCCTATTTGAATTCAAAAAACTTTTATTTAGCTTTAACGTAGTTCTGCCGTGAAGTCAATGTTAAAAACATGGACAGAGATATTATGTCCAAAGATACAAAAGTTGTGTATTTTGTATCTAGTCTAACAAGAAGGACACAAAAATACTAATAAGAGATACAACTTATTTTTTAATTTTTTTAATTATTTCTATCAAATTATTATAACTATATTTTTTATCATTATGTTTTTTCCTAACTTTTTTGAATGTATTCTAATTTATCATCGAATAAAATATAAGAACATTAATTTTTGTGTCTTTGTATTTTGTGTCTTCTTTTTAATTAATGTCATTTTTTTTTATCTTTTTCTCAGATCCAAATGCAGCCTAAGTGTTGAAATATAAATTTCACCTTCTGCATGCAACAATCTATTGGCAAGTGGTAAATGTAGAACTTCGATCTGCGACGAATTAATCCTTGACCTGCATGTGAGGTGAAGGGATACTTTGAGAAATCAAAAACGGTAAGGGTATATATATAACTAATGGACAACAACTTTAAAATGTTGTTTGGCTTTTTTATTCTAGGAAAAACTATCATTTGTACCCATAAATTTTACGAACGCTGACAAAAGTACCCATCAAACAAGAAAACTAACGTTGTACCCATGAAAGATGGGTTCCGTGTGACAATAGTATCTAAACCGTAATTTTTCGTTGACTTTTTAATAAAATTTCCAAATTACCCCTTCTATCTTCTTCCCCAAATTCCAAATTTCACAACCCTCATCCTTCGTCTTCCTCTGCCACCGCCAATCACTATTTCCTCAAGACCCAAGCACCTGATGTCTTCCTCCAACCTTTATCATCAACCTCCATCTCTCTTTATTCCAATCCTAATTTGTTCTCCAAATCTAAATCCAAATCAACTTTAACATCATTACCCTTGTTGTTTCTTTCTTCTTCGGATGCAACAACAACACTAAGAAGGCACACCCTTGTCTAACTCTTCAACCTCTTCAACCTGAATATTGTTGTTCTTCGCATTCCAAAGCAATAAGTAGCAGAATTCAGCAATCAGAGCCAACAAGAGGCCAATGGCCACGTTCTTTTTCCAACGGTGACTCCAAACACTGCTCAGCGTTGTCGATCTGTAGAAAAAGGGGCTGCTGTTAGAGTATCTTCATGCCATTTGGTGGACTGATATTCACATCGCAGCCGTCGCCGCTGCTCAGGCTATGCTTCCGAGGCCACCGCAGAACCCTCTAGTAGGTTGTGGTGGTAGTAACGTTATTGTTGAAGGATCTTATTTCACTTTGAGTACTAGAGAACAAGGAGGGATGATGATGGCGGGGTACATTGATGAGGATGAGCTTCTGAACATGGAGTCACCCCCATTTTCACCCCAACCACGCGACCGCGTGCCCCACGCGGCCGCGTGGATTCGAAAGTATAACCCCCCAGCCACGCGAACCCTATCAGTCGCGCAGCCCCCCACCCCCAACCCTCTTCTCCCTCTCTGCTCCGTGCCCTGCCACCGTGCCGGACGCCACCGCAGCCACCTTCTTCCCCGTTCCACCCCTCCCACCTACCAGGTTCCGCAAAACGCAATCCCCTTTTATTCGTTTGTCGTTTTTCTGTACTTTTTTCCGTTTCTGTTCATCATTAGGATATATAGATATGCATGCTGTAGTGGATTTTTAGGTTGTTAGGTAGCTTAGGCTGTGGTTAGTGGATCTAGGTCTGTTTACTTGCACTGTTCCTGTTTATGTTTTATCATAACTGCAATTCTGCTGTTCCTGTGACCTCGTTCATATGCTGTGATTTCTTGCAATTGCTGCTTGTTACTCTAAATTTTCCTGTTTCTATTCATTACTGGTAACTGCAGCATATTTTTAATTCATATGAACTGCTATGATTGCTGTTTATTTTCCGGGACAATCCAATTTTAGCCGGAATGCTGCCCAAATTTTTTGTAAATTGTTTTCATTCTTGTTTTGGTTTGGCATTTCTGAACTCTGGTTTACTCTTCTTTACCCAAACCATTTCATGAATGCTATGGCAGACTTTCTTATCCTCTTTAATTTTCTGGTTCATAAACTGCATTTGTGATTCACTAATTCCAATTTTGGCTTTCTTTATTTCTATTCGAATCAGCATCACCCTGTTTTCCTTGTTCGATTATGAGTACTTCTATTCTTACCTGTGAATCCTTGTTATATGGAATTTTTCTATGCCACTTACTTTAACCCACACTTTACTAACTCACTAATTTTAATTTACTAATTTCTTTTTCAAATTCTAACCATACTAACCCTTTTGATCTCTTTTCTGATTATTTTCACTTTCCTCTAACTTTCTAACAATGGCATATTGATTATTTTTTCCATTTAACATAAATTCAATCACATTTCATTTACTCATTTTCCTTATTCTATTTCTCCCTTGCCGCTTTGAGTTTCCTTTGTTTAATTGCCTATTTGCTTTCCTATTTTATCCATTTCCTAGTTTTCTGTTTTTCAGGATGTCTGCCTCACAAAGGAAAGGAAAAGGCAAGGCTACTGGCAAGCGCAAGAGAGGAGATTCCTCCCAGTCCATCATTGCTCTAATGCACGATTCTTCATGGTGGGAGAAGAACTTCACACAGCAGAAAAAAGCTGACAAGCTGCTCCCTGCGAATGATCCTATAAAATTTGCAAACCGGTACTGTGAGCTGAAGTACCCGACTTTTGCAAACTCCAGAAATTTATACCTGGAACGAACTCTGAAGATTCCAGCAGCACTCCAGCAGTACACCACTGAGCAAATCAAGCAAAGGGACTGGTTCTTTCTGGAGAGAACACTGACAGAGGTCAACGCATCTTGGGTCCGGAAATTCTACTGCAACTACTACCTCACCACCCTAGATGTCGTGAACCTGAGAGGAAAATAAATTCTGGTCACTGAGGAGGCCTTAGAGGACATTCTCCGGCTCCCAGCCAAGTCCGATCAGCCTGATGGTTATTCAAAGGCTGAGGAGGACATGCGTCAGATGCAGTTTGATTGGGATGCCGTGAAGGCACGCATAGCTCTCGACCCGACAGTTCCTTGGGAGATGGGTCAGGACACTACCATACCTCGAGGGATCAAGAGAGCGTACTTAAATGATGAGGCTCGGTTATGGCACCCGATCTTGAGTAATTATGTGATGCCGAGTACTCACGAGACGGAGATCCCGACTGCTATGATCACCCTTCTTTGGTGTGTGCTGGAGGGTAAGGACCTTTATCTGCCATGTTTCATTCGGCACTATATGGCCAGGGTCCACGTCTGAGGCACCCTCCCTTATCCGTATCTGGTTACACAGCTTGGCCGTCGAGCTGACGTGCCATGGGAGGATGCCGATGAGAGACTACCAGTGGCGGATTGCAGGAAGATCATTCCGCACAGCCGGAACTTCTTAGCCTTGGGCCACAGACCACCACCATTCACTGCTGCTAATGAGTCAGCCCCACCGTCTGCTGGACCCTCTTCCTCCACTGCTGCACCACCTACCCCTGCTACCACCACTGCACTTCCACCTGCCACAGAGCCCGTCTATCATCTGGTGCACCGCTTGTTTCGACGACTTGACCAGATGGAGCGTCACAACAAGCGGCGCTATGAGCACCTAAAACTGATGATACGATCCGGTGACATCCCCTCCGAGCCCGACACACCGTCCGAGGCATCTGAGGAGGAGGCGGATACACCCGAGGCAGAGACCCATCCCCAGGAGGCAGCACCAGCCGCACCATAGGCAGTGGTCCCACATCAGATTGAGGCTGCGGATCTTGAGATCCCGATCCAGTCAGCACCTCCTCCATAGCAGCCAGACTCCCAGCCTACCACCACTGAGACTCCAGCTACCATCCCTTCCAGTTATGACACTCCTTCATACCCAGCTTGATTGAGCATCGGGGACGATGCTTCCTTTTAAGTGTGGGGAGGTCGCCATCTCTGGCGTTTATTTTGGTGAACCACTACGTCTTTT
>NC_029789.2:114775051-114812499 GCF_000816755.2 Arachis ipaensis
TCCAGTCAGCACCTCCTCCACAGCAGCCAGACCCTCCGCCTACCACCACCACTGAAACTCCAGCTACCATCCCTACCAATGATGACACCCCTTCACACCCGGCTTGATTGCGCATCGGGGACGATGCTTCCTTTTAAGTGTGGGGAGGTCGCCATCTCTGGCGTTTATTTTGGTGAACCACTACATCTTTTTTCTTTTTCTTTTATTTTGGATATTTCTCTGTATTTTTCTTTTTACTATTATTTTCTGAGTACTTATACATTGCTTTTATGTATTTTTACTCTATTTTCTGCATTTTGCATCTTTAGTTCATATTTTAGCCATTTAGTTTATTTTAGTTATTTAGTTTAGTTTACAATTCTGATTTATTAGTGGATTAATTAGTATAGTTTACCCTTTTTTTTAGCATAAGATAGTATAGTTTAAATAGAAAAATATAAAAAGGAAGTAAGCTAGGAAATTGAATATATCAGATTTAAATCCATAAACCTTATATATAGCATTACATGATGTAGTTAAGCTGACAACATTTCATCAAGGAGGAACATTAAAACTCTAAAAGCTACCCTAAATAATTTTTTTTATGAGAATAATGGAAATTTTTAACTAAACCTGCATACAATATATAAATGATATATGATGCTTGAGTTAGAGAACACACAGCCTGTGAGTCTTGAGCTTAATTGTATGGTTGCATTCAAACCATAATTTCATTTCTGTGTGTTTCATTTCTTTTTATTCTGATGTTCTTTACTTTGCTTTAATCTATATGTCCAATTATAGAATATAGAATGTAGATACATACCAAGAGAATGATTGAGGCCATCATTTGATTTCAGCTCACTTACCCCAAATTAGCCTACCTTTCACATCACCCTTGTTAGCCCCCTTGAGCCTTTTAAAAACTCCATTATTCTATTTAGCCAAATTACTAGCCTTAAGCAGAAAAACAAAAGAAAATCCCAAGTGAATCCTTTGTTAGCTTAAGATAGAAAATCATGAATAGAGTTAAATGTGGGAAACCTTTTGGGAACATGGATGATAGAAACAAAAGGTAGAGAAGTTAAAAGAAATAAAATAAATTTGGGAAGCATGCTCATGAGAAAATCAAAGTGATTTAATTACCATGTGCCTTGAAAAAAAAAAAGAGAAGAGAAGAGTTATTTTTCAGCATTTAAATAAAAGGGGGATACAAAAGAAATTCCCCAATGCAAAAGCAATGCACATGGAATAAAAAAAATAAAAAGTGAAACATGAGTATGTAACAATAAGTGGGATAATACGGGAAAATAGGTAAAGAGATTTTGTTTTACTAAATATGTATGTTAGGTGGGATCTTAGTCTAATTAAGGATTCACTTATTAGCTCACTTGACCCTATACATAAATCCTTACCTTTACCTTGGCCCCATTACAACCTCAATTAAAGACCTCATGACTTTTTGATATGACTATATTCTATAATTGTTGATTGGTTAGATGAAGAACAAAGCTATAGAAAGTAAGAATAAAAAGAAAAATAGAGTGAATAAACCCAACAAATACTGAGTGACTAGAGGGTAAACACAAAATCTAGTGAGGGTACAATAACTCATCAACATATATCTGTGCTTAAATTTACTAATTGTTTTGCAAATTTGTACAATGTTTTCTTTCCTATCTCATTTGCTAAAATGCTTTATTATTTAAGTGTTGGCTATATATATATACATGACTCCTTGAGAATGTGAATTAACTTGGCTACATGTAAGCTTTATATATGAGTGAATAAGTTAGAGTTGCATGATGCATCATTCATTTAGGTAGTGCATTTAAATTAGGTTGCATTGCATGACATTCCATCACTTTAACCTTAGTTATTTACCTTGGATTTAGCATGAGGACATGCAGAGCTTTGAAGGAAACTGGTATTCACGCGATCGCATGGACGACGCGATCGCGTGCCAAGCACGAATCAGCAGCGACGCGGCCGCATGACTGACGCAACCGCGCGACTTAAGCAGAACGCAGATGATGCGGTCACGTGACTGACGCGACCGCGTGGCAAGGAAAAGCTCCAAATGACGCGACCGCGTGACCCACGCGGATGCGTGACAGCGGCCACGCACCAAAAATTGCAGAAAACGCTCATAGCGATTTCTGAAGCCCTTTTTGGCCCAGATCCAAGTACAGACAGCATAGACCAGAGGTTATAAATTGTGGGAATGCATCCATTCAAAGAGAGCTCGCATATTTTATTTTTCAATGATTTAGATTTAGTTGAGAGGGAGATCTTTTCCTCTCTCTCTCTCTCTCTTAGGATTAGGATTTCTTCTTGTTTTAAGAGTGACTCTCAATCCAGGTTTTATATTTCTTTATTTTAAACTTCCCTTTCGCTTTATTTATTTATTTCAGTATCTGAGTTGGCTATTTACCTTTATAATTGGATTTATGAATTTCTTCCATGTTGCAGACTGTTATTTGAATTAATGATAATTGAGGTATTTTCAGTTTATGATTGTTCTCTTTGATTTAACTTACCATTGCTTCCCATCTAAGGACATTTTTATTATTCCAGCAATTTTACTTTTTCCCCTTTTGGCCCTGGTTAAGAATTCAGTAACTCAACAGTTATTAAACTCAACATAATTGATAATCGTTATCTTGCTAATTAAGCTGAACTTAAGTAATCACAACCTTTTCTTAGGAAATAAATAGGATTCAAAGGTCAATTTAATTAGTCCCCTGACTTTCCTTTGCCCTAGTAAAGGTTGACCAAGTGGAGTTTAGATTCAACTTTCATTATAGTTGAGAGAGATAACTACGTTGGACCTCTAATTTCTCTTACCTTGCCAAAAGTCTGCTTTACAGTATTTTTTTATTTTAATTGCCATTTACTTTACTTGTCATTTAAATTACTTGCTTCTCATCTTCTAAACCCCGATTACAACCTTTATAGCCAATAATAAGAACATACTTCCTCGCAGTTCCTTGAGAAGACGACCCGAGGTTTGAATACTCGGTTAACAATTTCTAAAGGGGTTTGTTACTTGTGACACCCAAAACGTTTGTACGAAGGGATTTTTGTCGGTTTAGAGACTATATCTACAATGCGACTGTTTCTATGAATCTCTTTACTGGTAAAAATCCCTAACATCAAAATGGCGCCGTTGCCGGGGAGCTGCTAACGTGTACCTTATTATTGGTTATTGTAAATATTTTTCTTTTGCTTGTTTATTTATTTTTGTTTTTCCTTTTTATCTTTATTTGCTACTATGAACTCTCACCCCTCTCGCTTTGAGTTTGGTTTTAATATTGTTAAAGGAAATAGAAGTTACAGCAGAAATGTGTACCAAGGTCAGACCAATCAAGGATGGATGAAACCAAGAGGATCTAATCAAACCTTTTGGTAGCAACACCCTCCGAGATATCCTGGACAAAGAACATTCTACAGTGCATACCCAGCTGAAAGACATGGTGGACAACCTTGTAACTACCAACAAGCCCCACCCCGTGCATATAAACCATCCTTTCAACATAACCTCGAACCACCACACTCACAAGCTTCTCTTCACCATTCGCCACCATATGATCCTTCCTTACTCCAATACCAATCCAATCATTCCCAATCACCACCACTTTCCTTTGTATCATGTCCAAGTCCAGCAACCCGAGAAGCAGAGGATCGCCTAAAGGAAACAGTACATAAATTTCAAACAACCATTCAACAACTAGAGCAAGCGTTAATTCAATGGGTTTCTAGGCGCTCAAATACACAAGGATTAGCCACAACCCTATGTGGACAGCCCAATGAAGAGCAGAGCATGAAGGAATTGCCAGAAACTCCAGTGGACAAGACAGAGCATGAATTTGTACTAGAACAATTAGAAGAAGCTGTCATTGTTCAAGAAGAAGAGTTGGTTGAAGACCTAGGAGATGCTGAACTTCCATGGGAATCCAGAATTGAGGAAAACTCCGTCCAAGATGCTACAGTTGATGCTAATGAGGATACTGTACAATCTCCAAGGCAAGTCATTTATGAAGAATCAGACGGAATAATCCAAGAAGCAAATTCCCTTGATGATGATAGTCACAAGTCTAGCTCTCTTAGTGATGAACTTGCATCCGCAAGTGAATTCTCTGAGATCGAAGAATCTTCCCCAAGTGAATATGAAGATGATGCAGAGGTAGATTTCTCTCAACCTCCAATCTATGCTCAAGTGATGAGGAAGACATAGAAGACTTTGACCAGGACACAGATACAATTGAAGATCTTTGCAAAGAAGTGGAGGAATTCACAGAAGAGCACAAGGAAACGGAACTTGCAGAACCACCAAAAACACCTATCCCAAGGCCATTACCACCTAATACAAGCTTCAAGTGGGTACAATCCTTAACTTATAACTTCACTTATTTACTTGAATATGGTTTGCTTGAAACAGATGGCCAGCTTAGAGCTCTCTGCGGCTTTAAGAGTAAGAGGAAAATGGCTCGTACTCAGAGCTGGTGCACAAGGTTCAATAAGGTTCCACGCTTCACCTCGAAGTACACGAATTGGTATCATGCTCAATTACGTGGATCACGAAAAACCTTTGGTCACCAAGGTGAGATTCTACTTTTTAACCCGCCCGAATGGAAACATGTAGATCAAGACGGAGGCGGATTTAAAAGCATATAAAAGGGGTGCACGATGCGATCGCATGCCCCATGCGATCGCGTCATATTGCGAAAAACACCACCCGCGCGACCGCGTGATATATATATCGGCGTAAGGATCCAACGAACAGAAAGTTAGGCTGGAATCGTACGGCCCTTGTGCGTTTTGCACAAATTGGCCCACGCGATCGCATGCCCCATGTGATCGCGTCACTTGCACAATACCAATCCCACGCGACCGCGTGAGCGGCGCGATCGCGTCGCATGGAATGCACATCACCCCAAAAGGAGATAGAGAGTTGCGCTAAAACGGCGCTGGAGTCGTGCGTTTAGCACAAATTCCAGCGACGCGATCGCGCGACCCACGCGATCGCGTCGCTCCCATTTTCACCCCAACCACGCGACCGCGTGCCCCACGCGGCCGCGTGGATTCGAAAGTATAACCTCCCCAGCCACGCGAACCCTATCAGTCGCGCAGCCCCCCACCCCCAACCCTCTTCTCCCTCTCTGCTTCTTCCTCCAACCACCACCCAGCACCACCCAGCCGCCACCGCGCCACCACCCAGACGCCGCCGCCGTCCAGACACCGCCGCCGTACCACCCCCTCCCCTTCTTTCTTCTTCTTTCTCCCTCTCTTCTCCCCTCTCTGCCACTGCCCTCCGCGACCACCACCCACCACCGCCCGCCATCCAGCCGCGCCCCTCTGCCAACCAAACGCAACCCCTCTCCCTTCCTCTATCAATTACCCTAAACCCTATCCCCATTACCCCCTTCTCCACTGCCCCCCTCAGCCGCCACCGCGCCGCCATCCCCTCCACCGCACCGGACGCCGTCGCAGCCACCACCCAGCCGCTTTCTTACCCCGTTCTACTCCTCACGCTTACCAGGTTCCGATGAACGCCGCCTTCCTATCCTTCGCAGTTATTTTACAATTTTTTCTGTTTCTGTTCATAATTAGGATAGATAGATATGCATGCTGTAGTGGATTTTTAGGTTGTTAGGTAGCTTAGGCTGTGGTTAGTGGATTTAGGTCTGTTTATTTGCACTATTCTTGCTTCTGTTTTATCAAAACTGTAATTTTGCTATTCCTGTGACCTTGTTCATATGCTGTGGTTTCCTGCATTTGCTGCTTGTTACTCTGAATTTTCATGTTTATAGTAATTATAGATAACTGCAGTAAGTTTTTTTAATTCATATGAACTACCTTGTTTGCTGTTTATTTTTCGGGATAATCCAATTTTAGTGCTTGGACGACCCAGTGCACTTGCTGGTTAGTGGTACGAGTTGTGAAAAGTGTGATTCACAATTCGTTCACCAACCACCCAGCACCACCCAGCCGCCGCCGCCGTCCAGACACCGCCGCCGCAACCCCCTCCCCTCCCTTCTTCTCCCTTCTTCCTCTCTCTTCCCCTCTCCACCACTGCCCTCCGCGACCACCGCCCACCACCGCCGGCCATCCAGCCGCGCCCCCTCTCTCCGCCACCCACCCGCAAACCCCCCTTCTTCTATCACTAACCCTAAACCCTCTCTCCGCCACTGCCCCCCTCAACCGCCAACGTGACACCGTGCCCCGCCACCGCGCCGGACGCAACCGCAGCCACCTTCTTCCCCGTTCCACCCTCCCGCCTACCAGGTTCCGCAAAATGCAACCCCCTTTTATCCGTTCGTCATTTTTCTGTACTTTTTTCCTTTTCTGTTCATCATTAGGATAGATAGATATGCATGCTGTAGTGGATTTTTAGGTTGTTAGGTAGCTTAGGCTGTGGTTAGTGGATCTAGGTCTATTTACTTGCACTGTTCCTATTTATGTTTTATCATAACTGCAATTCTGCTGTTCCTATGACCTCGTTCATATGTTGTGATTTCTTGCAATTGCTGCTTGTTACTCTAAATTTTCCTGTTTCTATTCATTACTGGTAACTGCAGCAAGTTTTTAATTCATATGAACTGCTATGATTGCTGTTTATTTTCCGGGACAATCCAATTTTAGCCGGAATGCTGCCCAAATTTTTTGTAAATTGTTTTCATTCTTATTTTGGTTTGGCATTTCTGAACTCTGTTTTACTCTGCTTTACCCAAACCATTTCATGAATGCTATGGCAGACTTTCTTATCCTCTTTGATTTCCTGGTTCATAAACTGCATTTGTGATTCACTAATTCCAATTTTGGCTTTCTTTATTTCTATTCGAATCAGCATCACCCTGTTTTCCTTGTTCGATTATGAGTACTTCTATTCTTACCTGTAAATCCTTGTTATATGGAATTTTTCTATGCCACTTACTTTAACCCGCACTTTACTAACTCACTAATTTTAATTTACTAATTTCTTTTTCAAATTCTAACCATACTAACCCTTTTGATCTCTTTTCTGATTATTTTCACTTTCCTCTAACTTTCTAACCATGGCATATTGATTATTTTTTCCATTTAACATAAATTCAATCACATTTCATTTTCTCATTTTCCTTATTCTATTTCTCCCTTGCCGCTTTGAGTTTCCTTTGTTTAATTGCCTATTTGCTTTCCTATTTTATCCATTTCTTGGTTTTCTGTTTTTCAGGATGTCTGCCTCACAAAGGAAAGGAAAAGGCAAGGCTACTGGAAAGCGCAAGAGAGGAGATTCCTCCCAGTCCATTATTGCTCTAATGCACGATTCTTCATGGCGGGAGAAGAACTTCACACAGCAGAAAAAAGCTGACCAGCTGCTCCCTGCGAATGATCCTATAAAATTTGCAAACCGGTACTGTGAGCTGAAGTACCCGGCTTTTGCAAACTCCAGAAATTTATACCTGGAACGAACTCTGAAGATTCCAGCAGCACTCCAGCAGTACACCACTGAGCAAATCAAGCAAAGGGACTGGTTCTTTCTGGAGAGAACACTGACAGAGGTCAACGCATCTTGGGTCCAGAAATTCTACTGCAACTACTACCTCACCACCCTAGATGCCGTGAACCTGAGAGAAAAACAAATTCTGGTCACTGAGGAGGCCTTAGAGGACATTCTCCGGCTCCCAGCCAAGTCCGATCAGCCTGATGGTTATTCAAAGGCTGAGGAGGACATGCGTCAGATGCAGTTTGATTGGGATGCCGTGAAGGCACGGATAGCTCTCGACCCGACAGTTCCTTGGGAGATGGGTCAGGACACTACCATGCCTCGAGGGATCAAGAGAGCGTACTTAAATGATGAGGCTCGGTTATGGCACCAGATCTTGAGTAATTATGTGATGCCGAGTACTCACGAGACGGAGATCCCGGCTGCTATGATCACCCTTCTTTGGTGTGTGCTGGAGGGTAAGGACCTTTATCTGCCACGTTTCATTCGGCACTATATGGCCAGGGTCCACGTCCGAGGCACCCTCCCTTTTCCGTATCTGGTTACACAGCTTGGCCGTCGAGCTGACGTGCCATGGGAGGATGCCGATGAGAGACCACCAGCGGCGGATTGCAGGAAGATCATTCCGCACAGCCGGAACTTCTTAGCCTTGGGCCACAGACCACCACCATTCACTGCTACTGATGAGTCAGCCCCACCGTCTGCTGGACCCTCTTCCTCCACTGCTGCACCACCTGCCCCTGCTACCACCACTGCACCTCCACCTGCCACAGAGCCCGTCTATCATCTGGTGCACCGCTTGTTTTGACGACTTGACCAGATGGAGCGTAGCAACAAGCGGCGCTATGAGCACCTAAAACTGATGATACGATCCGGTGACATCCCCTCCAAGCCTGACACACCGTCCGAGGCATCTGAGGAGGAGGCGGATGCACCCGAGGCAGAGACCCATCCCCAGGAGGCAACACCAGCCGCACCATAGGCAGCGGTCCCACATCAGATTGAGGCTGCGGATCTTGAGATCCCGATCCAGTCAGCACCTCCTCCACAGCAGCCAGACTCCCAGCCTACCACCACTGAGACTCCAGCTACCATCCCTTCCAGTGATGACACTCCTTCATACCCGGCTTGATTGAGCATCGGGGACGATGCTTCCTTTTAAGTGTGGGGAGGTCGCCATCTCTGGAGTTTATTTTGGTGAACCACTACATCTTTTTTCTTTTTCTTTTATTTTGGATATTTCTCTGTATTTTTCTTTCTATTGTTATTTTCTGAGTACTTATACATTGCTTTTATGTATTTTTACTTTATTTTATGCATTTTGCATCTTTAAATCATATTTTAGCCATTTAGTTTATTTTAGTTATTTAGTTTAGTTTGCAATTCTGATTTATTAGTGGATTAATTAGTATAGTTTACCCTTTTTTTAGCATAAGATAGTATAGTTTAAATAGAAAAATATAAAAAAGAAGTAAGCTAGGAAATTGAATATATCAGATTTAAATCCACAAACCTTATATATAGCATTACATGATGTAGTTAAGCTGACAACATTTCATCAAGGAGGAACATTAAAACTCTAAAAGCTACCCTAAATAATTTTTTTTATGAGAATAATGGGAATTTTTAACTAAACCTGCATACAATATATAAATGATATATGATGCTTGAGTTAGAGAACACACAGCCTGTGAGTCTTGAGCTTAATTGTATGGTTGCATTCAAACCATAATTTCATTTCTGTGTGTTTCATTTCTTTTTATTCTGATGTTCTTTACTTTGTTTTAATCTATATGTCCAATTATAGAATATAGAATGTAGATACATACCAAGAGAATGATTGAGGCCATCATTTGATTTCAGCTCACTTACCCCAAATTAGCCTACCTTTCACATCACCCTTGTTAGCCCCCTTGAGCCTTTTAAAAACCCCTTTATTCTATTTAGCCAAATTACTGGCCTTAAGCAGAAAAACAAAAGAAAATCCCAAGTGAATCCTTGGTTAGCTTAAAATAGAAAATCATGAATAGAGTTAAATGTGGGAAACCTTTTGGGAATATGGATGATAGAAACAAAAGGTAGAGAAGTTAAAAGAAATAAAATAAATTTGGGAAGCATGCTCATGAGAAAATCAAAGTGATTTAATTACCATGTGCCTTGAAAAAAAAAAGAGAAGAAAAGAGTTATTTTTTAGCATTTAAATAAAAGGGGGATACAAAAGAAATTTTCCAATGCAAAAGCAATGCACATGGAATAAAAAAATAAAAAGTGAAACATGAGTATGTAACAATAAGTGGGATAATACGGAAAAATAGGTAAAGAGATTTTGTTTTACTAAATATGTAGGTTAGGTGAGATCTTAGTCTAATTAAGGATTCACTTATTAGCTCACTTGACCCTATACATAAATCCTTACCTTTACCTTGGCCCCATTACAACCTCAATTAAAGACCTCATGACTTTTTGATATGACTATATTCTATAATTGTTGATTGGTTAGATGAAGAACAAAGCTATAGAAAGTAAGAATAAAAAGAAAAATAGAGTGAATAAACCTAACAAATACTGAGTGACTAGAGGGTAAACACAAAATCCAGTGAGGGTTCAATAACTCATCAACATATATCTGTGCTTAAATTTACTAATTGTTTTGCAAATTTGTACATTGTTTTCTTTCCCATCTCATTTGCTAAAATGCTTTATTATTTAAGGGTTGGCTATATATATATATATACATGACTCCTTGAGAATGTGAATTAACTTGGCTACATATAAGCTTTATATATGAGTGAATAAGTTAGAGTTGCATGATGCATCATTCATTTAGGTAGTTGCATTTAAATTAGGTTGCATTGTATGACATCCCATCACTTTAACCTTAATTATTTACCTTGGATTTTAGCATGAGGACATGCTAGTGTTTAAGTATGGGGAGGTTGATAAACCCATATTTCATGAGTTCTTTTGTGCTTAATTTGAGTGATTTATACAATCCTTCACCTACTTATTCACATTAATTGCATGGTTTTACTTTCCCTTCCTTATTATGTCATATTGTGAAAAACATGTTTCCTAAGCTTTAAAAATTAATTATTTTAATTACCTTTATTTCCATTCGATGCCGTGATTAGTGTGTTGAGTAGTTTCAGATTTTCTAAGGCAGAATGACTTAAAGGATGGAAAAGGAAACATACAAAATAGGAAGGAGAAAGCAAAACGGAGCTTTGAAGGAAACTGGTATTCACGCAATCACATGGACGACGCGATCGCGTGCCAAGCACGAATCAGTAGCGACGCGGCCGTATGACTGACGCTACCGCGTGGCAAGGAAAAGCTCCAAATGACGCGACCGCGTGACCCACGCGGACGCGTGACAGAGGCCACGCACCAGAAATTGCAGAAAACGCTCATAGCGATTTCTGAAGCCCTTTTTGGCCCAGATCCAAGTACAGACAGCATAGACCAGAGGTTATAAAGTGTGGGAATGCATCCATTCAAAGAGAGCTCGCATATTTTATTTTTCAATGATTTAGATTTAGTTGAGAGGGAGATCTTCTCCTCTCTCTCTTTTAGGATTAGGATTTCTTCTTGTTTTAAGAGTGACTCTCAATCCAGGTTTTATATTTCTTTATTTTAAACTTCCTTTTCACTTTATTTATTTATTTCAGTATCTGAGTTGGCTATTTACCTTTATAATTGGATTTATGAATTTCTTCCATGTTGCAGACTGTTATTTGAATTAATGATAATTGAGGTATTTTCAGTTTATGATTGTTCTCTTTGATTTAACTTACCATTTCTTCCCATCTAAGGACATTTTTATTATTCCAGTAATTTTACTTTTTTTCCTTTTAGCCCTGGTTAAGAATTTAGTAACTCAACAGTTATTAAACTCAACATAACTAATAATCGTTATCTTGCTAATTGAGCTGAACTTAAGTAATCCCAACCTTTTCTTAGGAAATAAATAGGATTCAAAGGTCAATTTAATTAGTCCCCTGACTTTCCTTTGCCCTAGTAAAGGTTGACCAAGTGGAGTTTAGATTCAACTTTCATTATAGTTGAGAGAGATAACTACGTTGGACCACTAATTTCTCTTACCTTGCCAAAAGTCTGCTTTACAATATTTATTTATTTTAATTGCCATTTACTTTACTTGTCATTTAAATTACTTGCTTCTCATCTTCTAAACCCCGATTACAACCTTTATAGCCAATAATAAGAACATACTTCCTCGCAGTTCTTTGAGAAGACGACCCGAGGTTTGAATACTCGGTTAACAATTTCTAAAGGGGTTTGTTACTTGTGACACCCAAAACGTTTGTACGAAGGAATTTTTGTCGGTTTAGAGACTATATCTACAACGTGACTGTTTCTATGAATCTCTTTACTGGTAAAAATCCCTAACGTCACACTGTCGATGGAGGTTCTGCTATTGACGATGTTACAGTCGGCCGGCGAAGAAAAAGGTATTTCTTTTTTTTAAACATTTTTATTTTATTTTTCTTCTTTTCAGAAATTGATTTAGTTACTACTAAGATGATACTGTTCTAGTTTATTTTAAATCTGCTTCTATTTTTTTTGAAGGCTGAGATTGATTTACAAAAGATCCAGTTGATGGCTACTTCTACTTCTGATTTTTGCTGAAATAAATTTCAAATTAGATGAATAGATTTGTTGATTTTTTATGGTTGATGGCTTTTTCTATTTCTAGTTTTGCTAAAGTGAATTGAAATTGGATGAATGGATTTGAAAATTTTTATATTTTGTGATTAATTTAGTTTGGGTATGGATTATAAACTTATGAGTGAATCGGTTGAGGTCCAATCCTCTACCACCACCACCACTACCATTAATTTCGGTCTGGTTTGTTGTAGGAGTAGTTTTGGACTCCATGACAAGAGTTGGTGCAAAGAGTTATAAAAGGTTGAAAAAGTAAATTGAGGTTGAATGTAGGGTAGTTTAGGAATTTTATTAAAAAATCAACAAAAAATTAAGATTTGGATACTTCTGTCATACGGAACCCATCTTTCATGGGTACAACGTTAGTTTTCTTAGTTTATGGGTACTTTTGTCAGTGTTCGTAAACTTCATGGGTACTTTTGGTAGTTTTTCCTATTTATTTTATTAAAATTATAACTTTTCAGAGTGTAAAATTTATCATTTTATTCTTTTGTTATATATATTGAATTGACCAACCAAAATCTCTTGACTTTGAAATAGAGTCACATTGCAGTTAAAATTGCCATCTTAACCACAAAATGGAACAGAAACTTGATTGAATTTGACATCACAAACAAATATTGCTAAATAAATAAAAAATCAATGACATATTATTCATACAACATATCAAATGCATGTGTGCAAACGTGCACAATCTAAATATAAGATAACCTCTAATTTGAGGGCTGGCTGAATTTTACGTAGGCATGTTTAAATTGCTAAAGAGCACTACAAATATTGTACATTGACCTCAATGAACATTTAAGTATATTACTGTACAATACAACTTCTTACAAAGAACATTTCAAAAATAAATGCATTAGAAAAATGAAACTCTTGCCAAGTTATATCCTCAAAGCACAAAACCAATAATTCAAGTGAATATTCCCAAACTGAAGATGCGCCCAAGTCCTAGACATACATATATGATTAGCAAAGAAAATTTAGCAGGAGGTCTAAGAAAGCTCATCTGCCTTGAACTTCGTCAGTGCTGCCTGTGTTTTGGATCACAACATCAAAATAAAAAAGGTAACACATTTATCATACTACAATAAAGAGTAGCCTGATGCACAAACATCCTACGTAATACAGGGTTTGGAGAACGGCCACACCCAAATATCATAGTCTTGGTGTTTTTTTTTCTTAAAAAATTATTTGAAGATGGTTGAAAGGGTATGAATTTGTACCTTGATGTCAAAAACCTTCTCTACAATATATTTCTGTTCAAGAGTAGCACCTTTCTATTGGACCTTATCTGGGTGAATGCATAAAGTTGCTTTTCTGCATACCTTTTTCACCGAAGTGGAAGAGATCATATCTGTAATAGACATTGTTCCCAGTCACATTCTGGCCAAAGAACCTGAATATGAAATTCAGGGTAAGATTTGAGAAATGAAAAATTACAGGAAAGATTTGAACAATAAATTATAGAATTGTTTCAGTAAAAGAAAACAAAATAATGAAACATACACAAGGAAGATGCATCATTTTCCTGTACAATAAAGCTAATAAATATGCTCTAGCATTTGAAATGGAGTAATATGTAAAATAAACAATTAAAAAATAAAATCATAAAATAAGTGAAATTTTTATAGAACTCAAAAACTTCTAAAACAATTTTGACGGGATGAAATAGTAGTTTGCTTCATTTATAACGAATATAAATAATTCAATTGCAAAGATAATTTATCACAACTAGAGTGAACAATAATATTCTAGACAGGATCTGGTCATTCTTGCTTACACTTTCATGCTATAGCTATTCTGAAGCAGGTAATAATTGACTACCCAGTTAAAAACAAAACCAAACAATTTATTGTGTTCATTTCCTTTACACTTTTCATTAGAGTAGTAACTAAGGAGAATGGTGTATTAGCAATACAAAACTATTATCAAAAGAGCATACATCTTGTAATGATGATAGCAAAGCCCGCATATTGGTCTCTTTTCCTGCAGCCCATCTCTTTATCTAAACATTCGTATAATCAGCGATTCTCTGCCACATTAAAATTAATTCACACCCAAAAAAAGTATGAGAAAAAATAAGGTAAAAATCATGAAGACATTATTTGTGTTCTAAGTTCAGAGTATAACAAGTATACGAAATATTACATGATGGGACCCTATATGGATCATTAAACTAAAAGATCTGACTATCAAATCAATTTAGGACACCTAAGGGGCGCATTTAGATAGGTTTTTCAAAAACTTACCTTTAAGAAAAAACTCTGAATTGATTTTCTAAATTATGTCTTGTGTCATTTGATTGGTTCACTCTTGTAGCCGGACCTCCTTTATTGTTGTTGATCTTTGCAGCTAAGTTTCATTTAGTGTCACCAGTATTTATATTGATCTTTCTGGTAGAATTATTCTGCATCTTACCCATGGAAAATTCCTCAAGCTCATCTATCAATGATACATTTGTGCTGTTAAGAGCATGTGGAGCTGCCTTAACAAGAAATACATGAGATGCCTCAAAAGATGTATTTTTCTCCCAAAAAAAATTTGGAGACTAGTTGCACACTTCTCTAGGAGAATTGAGCTCCAGCATGGATCAACTAAGGATAGGACATCAAGAACACTCCACCATTCTCCATGACATAAGAGAAGATCAAAGGGTCATGAAGGAAGAACAACAGAGACAAGGGCGTGACATTGAAAAGATCAAGCAGTACATTGGGACCTCAAGGAGGAGTAGTAGCCGCCATCACTAAGGTGGATTCGTTCTCTTAATTCCCTTTTCTTATGTTATTTTTTTTTTGTTTTCTGTCATATTTTATTGTCTGTTCTCTTGTTCTTGTTACATGATCATCTATGTCTTAAAGATATAAAATGTTCCACATATCTCTCACCTTACTTAAAAGAAAATTTTATTTGAAAAGAATTGAAAGATACATGAATTTCAGGTTTTATAATAAGAATAGTTCAATTATATTGATGTGGTGGCATTGCTTTTGTTTTCTGAATGTATGAATGAACACTGCATAATTAAAGTTGGAATTAAGAATGTTGACTCTTGAAAGAATGTTTCACTCATTAAGAGCTTGGCTCTAACTTTACAAGCTGCCCACCATTCTCCACTAGACTTATACCCACTATCACTACAAGATTAATATTTATTTGAAGGAGTATTTTGGTGAAGGTTTTTAAAAATATCCACAATACATTTTATTTATGACAATTTAAAAAATCTACACTAATAATTAATTAAAATGAAATTTTGAAATAAAACCTAATTTTCCCAATTTTTCAAAATTGAGAGACTGAGTTAGCTGAGAGCATGAGACTGAGTTAGATGAGAGAGAACTCTGCCGTGTAACTTTTAGGGTTCTACCGCCATTTTCGCCATCATTCCCGCTGCCATTTCCGCCGCAGGCAGCGTCACCATTGCCATGTCCGTTCTATACTGTTGTTGCTGCCACAGTGGAGTTTCCACTGCCGTTGTTGCTGCCACCATTTCCGTCACCACTGCCATTGTTGTTGCTGCCGCCGTGCCATGGTAGAACGCTTCTGGATCGATCCACCACCGCCGTGACTGCACATAAAACTTCTTCTTCGATGCAACTTTCTCTCCCTCCATATTTCTCCTTCGAGCTACTGCTGGTACTTCTTCTTCGCTATTAATTTGTTGATATCTCTTCTCTATTAATAAATTTCATTTGCCTCTTTACGTTTCTCTGCATCTTTATTATTTTGGATTTGATTATTTGCTATGATCATAATTCTCTATCTCTCTTTCTAATTTTGAATTATAATTACTTGATTAATTAATTATTCTCTTGTCCTATTAATTTACATTTTGATATGTTCCTGAAGATACAAATTAATTTTCCATTTTTCAAAGTATATTTCAGAGTATATTGTAAACCAAAAGTTCTCTGGGATGCTAAGCATGAGGTTGGTTCTCGTCTGTTGTTTTCTTTCTTTGTTGATTTAATGTGTTCTTATCTCTTGCCTTTTTTGTAACTTCTGAAGACATATATGTTTTGGTTTTGCTTTGTTAAAAGGAAAATGACATGATATTTTGCTAAAAATGTGCTAGAGAGCATGAACTACGAATTCTGTGTGTAGATCTACATTTAAGATCTATATTTGTCTAATTATAATACAGTTTCTTTTTATTGAAAAAGATAAACAGGAACAACAAAAAATGTAACTTCTATGAACAGATCTGGCAATAAAATATTGTTTCACATCCTTTTTTTCTTTACAAAAGAATGAAAGAGTTAAATATATAGGAATTTAAGATTTTGACCCTAAAACCAGCATGCACAGTCAAATTCACTAGTAAATACTAAATAGTAATAGGCTAATAGCTCTCTCTTTTGAGAGTTTCTAGTTATTTTCTATAGCAGTTAAACTTCAACCCCCTCCCTGCGGTTTTATTTTTTTTCCTTGTTTTGATTCAGAGAGCCTCTTCTTATAGATTCCAAGAACACTACTAAGCTTTGATTCATTCTCTTCAACAACTTTTGGGTCTGTTGGGATGCCAAAGAGTGGCTTAACATGAAGCTCCCATATAAGCTTTGGAGCTACTTGATCATATTGATGAGCTTCAACTTCAAGCCATACAGTGATTATAGCCATCTTCTTTGAATCATTGGTTACTATTAGCTGAGTCCCTTATCAGCATATTCATGTGCAATGTATTTTGTTATTGCCCTTGATTCTGCATATATATCTCAATTTGGTTATTTTAATTTCAATGAATAATTATATATAACAAGGATTTAATTAGGTTTATGTGGATATATATTTAAGGAACAAATTTCGGAGCTAGTAAAATTTACCATTTAAGGGAATTTTTGGTATTTCAAACATGGATTAAGTTTCAAATTACATTATCTCAGTTAGTAAACTCAAAATGTAATAAGCACAATGCTTCTTGTAACATTTCTTTCTAGAAAATCACAATAGGAATCTACTAACAGATTACATGATTGCTCAGCTTCCTGTAAGCCAAAGGAGATTTCCTCCACAAACAAAGAACTTTCTGTGCAGCATACAAAATGTCTAGAGGGTCCTCATCTGGTGTTAAATTATGAGCACAAAACATCTGAAGTTGCTGCATTTGGTAAACATTTAAAAGGACCCCATCTTTCATCAGCAAGTTTTTAAATTGATATCCCCAATTTTGTACACTGGCAATACATTTGCATCTGAATATGATGTTCTTAACGAGGGTCCTCCAAAAGAAACTTATGTGGTTGATGATGTTGGAGTGCTTAGCAGAATAACAAGGTCTGATTTGAAGCGCTTGTTATCTGATTTGGAATCAAGGAAGAGTTTCCACATCAACTTTGTCACTGTTAGGAAACTCACGGTTAGTTATAATTTACTACAATTATATGTTTTTATTTTTATTTATTTATGTTAATGCACTTGATATCATGTTATTTTACTTGAAATTGATAGAATGTGAGAGATTAAACGAATTATTATCATGATGTGCTATGAAAGATTAAACAAGTTCAATGCATGCTCTAGGAACATTCACAACCACAGATTTTTTTTGTTTTATATAATTGTTAGAATCCTTTCCTTTAATTGTTAAGAATGACAAGTTGAAGGTAGAAGATAGTTAACAAATAACCACATCTAACAAGTTGAATCTTCACTTTAACTATTGTGATGTGTCATTTGACACTTGTTAGTGAGTTAAACAAATCTCCCAAAGATACTGTTTTTAATGTATTATGAATACTTAATTTGATTCACAAGAAAAACAGCAAAGGGAGAAAAAAAAGAAGAAAAATTGTACAAATAGGACATTCCGGACTGCAAATGTGAATAGAGTTTGGTAAGAAATTTTAATGATCATATTCATTTCAGAAACAGCTTTTGTTGAGATTAATTTCTGGAATTTCACTCCTGAGTAAACCACTCTTGCCTGTGATGATATTGATATATCTCCATTGTAGAGCTACTATTATTACAAATAAATTGTTTGTGCTATTTGCACTAAAGTTGTATACTTGTATGCTATTTTAATGCTGGCTAATGTGCACAATTTGATTTAGGCTGCTTTTTAACCAATGCACTACTTTTTTTGAAACTTCCTAAAATATCACTTTTTGGAATCTAATTACCTTTGTGCCACTTTTTTTTATATTATTATAATTAATTATAATTAAAAATAAAATAACAAATCACTTATCATTTTAGCAAAATAGTGGTATATAGATAATTAGTTTTAAAAGTGTATTTTGATAATAAATTTTAAAAAAGATGGCACATTAGCAAAAAAGCTAATTCAAATTAATGCGTAAAATATATACATGTATGTGAATGCAATCCACCAATGCATGATATTTTATTTAGCTTCTAATTATTCTCTTTCATTTCTTTATTTTTATTTTACAAATTAAACTTATTTATAGATTTAATTTCTGGTTTTATTAGGCATTTATTTGGGTTTCTTCTGTTTCTAGGATTAAAGTGGGTACTGATTTTTCTCTCACCAGTTTCTTGCTATTGCTTTTGATCAAGTGCTTGTTGAGGTAAGATCATAATTATATCCTGTTTTGTTTTAAATATGTTAGAAGTCTATTATAACTTTGTAGTTTATTATGTTAGAAGTTCCATATATATTTTTTAGTAGTACACATGTCTAGTAACTGTTTTTTCCTACTTGAAGTTTAACTAGTAACAATGGATAAATCTTGGATTACTAAGCCACGAAACTCAGATGAATATATAGTTGGTCTAGAAAACTTCTTGGATTTTGCATTTCAACATGGAGAAATTGAGAATAGTAAGATAATATGTCCGTGTCCAAGTTGTGGGTTTCGCAAATGGCATGCTCGAAAAGATGTTAGAGATCATTTACTTTACAAACCATTCCCTAAGAATTATGTTGTATGAAACTTTCATGGCGAGAAAGAAGTAACCAAATTCTCAACAAGTGCACATGTCATGCGCGAGACATTGGCAACTGAACATCCCCTAGATAACATTGTAAATGATGCTTTCGGTGTCCATATGGATTAGGAGAGCGGTAAGGATTCAGGCATGGAAGATTTTGTAAATGATGAGCCAAGAGAAAATCATAGAGACTTTGATGAGTTTCTCAAGGAAGGAAATCAAAAGCTACAGGAAGGAAGCGACTTCACAAAGCTAGAATTCATAGTCAAATTGTATCATATTAAAGTCTTATGTGGAGTAAGTGACAAGGCCATTACCATGATACTTGAGTTGGTGAGGGATGCTTTTAGTTGTGTGAATTTGCGTATGACTTTTGATCAGGCAAAGAAATTAATTCGAAAACTAAGTCTTGACTATGTTAAGATAGATGCTTGCTGATAAACCACTATTTTATGGTTTATCTTGTGTTTAATTGAGTGGTTTTTATCAAGTCTTCACCCACTTATTCATATGATTTGCATGATTTTATAATCCCTTCCTAGTATTGTTTATGATTGAAAACTTGCTTCCTAGAGATCTTTAATTAGTATATTTTAATTCTCCTTTATACCATTCGATGTCGTGATCTGTTTGTTAAGTGTTTCAGGCTTTATAGGGCAGGAATGGCTTAGAGAATGGAGAGGAAGCTTGCAAAAATGGAAGGAACACAAAAAACTAAGGAGATGACCAGCGAGCACCGATGCGCACGCATGGCTCACGCGAGCGCGCGGAATGGAGAAATTTACAGCGACGCGTGCACGTGCCTGACGCGTACGCGTGGATTGGAGTCTGCACAAAAGATGCGCACACGTGGACGACACGTACGCATGACAAGGAAATTCGCCAAATGACGCGTACGCGTGACTTGCGCGATCTACAGAATTAACAGAAAATGTTGGGGGCGATTTCGAGCCGAGTTTTGACCCAATTTTCGGTCCAGAAATACAGAATAAAGCCAGAAAACATACAGAGACTCAACATACATTCACATATTCTCATTAGGATAGTTTTAGGTTTTGATATCTGAATCTAGAGAGAGAATTACCTTTCCTCTAGTTTTTCTTTACATTCATAGTTTATTAGTTTTATGCTTTTGCTTTTGGATATTGAAGAGTCATCACCTCCGTTGAAGATACTATTCTAGTTTGTTTCCTTACTCTTTTCTCTATTTATTCCATATTCTTAATTCTTGTTTAGAGTGGTAATTGGATTATTTTCATGGATTGTTAATGCAAAGGATTACTTTTACTTTTAATTAATTTTGAATTCCTATTTTATTTAAATTATCATGTCTCTTTTCTATTCCAAACTCCCAATAACAAAGATGGTATCCATGTCAATAGAGTAGATTCCCTACTTGACATGGGGGTTGATTAGGAGGAGACACTTGAGTTGGAATGCTCAAGTGGTTAGTTAAATTGGAAGTTGTTGGCTAATTCTATATTTACTAACGCTAGACCTTCCTAAGGGAGAGGACTAGGATTTGCGAATAAGAGTTAGCTCAATCACTTGACTTATACTCCCAGTATTTTTATTCTAAACTTTTTGTGACAACCTTTCTAAATTGATGAGGCAGATTTTTGCTGGTTAAGAGCTATACTTGCAACGCTGTTCTATTATATTATAATCTCTTAATTGGTCTAACTTCTGCCACGCATCAGTTTTTGGCACCGTTGCCGGGGAGTTACAATTGTGTGCTAAATGATTAATTAGCGTACATATTTTTTATTTTATTTGCATATTTTATTTTATTTTATTACCATGAGCTATATGTTTCTTTCATTGAATGACGCATTCACTGCCTGATCCGAGCTTAGCTGCATTTGATCCTGAAATTGAAAGAACTCTTTCACGTATTAGGTGAGCTCGGCGCAGGTTAGCCTCAGAGGGTGGTGAAGTGATTGTTATCGATTCACCAGTCTCATCTGAGGGCGAATTTGAACCGCCATCTGAGGAAGAAACAAGCTCTTTTGCTACTGATTCAGTTGATTCACATGCAGATAACATGGCAACACCTAGGAGGATTACTCTCCAGGAAGCTAGAGCTCAAGATTTTACACTGCAGCCATATCAAGTGCATCATCCAACTCTGGCTGCAGATTTTGAGCTGAAGACTGCATTAATTAACTTGATGCCCAAGTTTCATGGCTTACCTGCTCAGGAGCCTATCAAGCACCTAAGGGATTTCCAGACAGCTTGTTCTACTGTTAGGCGTCATGGTGCAAATGAAACTTCTATTCTATTAACCGCCTTTCCGCTTTCTCTTGAGGAAAAGGCGTGGGAGTGGTACTACTCCCAACCTGAAACAACTGTTACCAACTGGGATACGCTCAGGAGAGAATTCTTGGAAAAATACTTTCCAACTGAAGTTACAGACAGACTGAGGAAAGAGATCTCCTGCATTGTTCAAGGAGAATCAGAGACTCTTTATGAGTACTGGGAGCGCTTTAAGAACCTTCTGGACGCATGCCCCCATCACATGATTGACAGGTTAGTGTTGATCAGCTACTTCACTCAAGGCATGAAGCATCGGGATAAAACTACATTAGATGGTGCTAGTAATGGTTCTCTGAAAAAGTACAAGACTGCAGATGAAGCATGGCAACTGATCAGCGACTTAGCTGAGTCTACTAGGAATCACAGGCACAGGAGCAGCCACTCAAAAGCTGTTGCAGAGGTTTCCTCTAGCAGTGAGACTACTGCTCTTACACAGAGCATATGTGAAATGACCAACCTACTGAAGCAATTACAGTTAAATCAACAACAAACTCAACCCTCCCCACCACAACAAAGCCAACAGTTAGTTCTCCAAAGAGTATGCAGAATCTGTGCTGATTATAGTCATTATACTGATGAATGCCCGCAGCTCCAACAAGAAGACAACACTGTGGCAGCTACTCATAACTTCTATGACTGCCCGAATCAAGGATACAATCAACAAGACAGCAACTACAACCAAGGTGGGAACTACAACCAAGGATGGCAGGACAACTCCAACCAGGGATGGAGAGATGATGAGCGGATAATTTATACGCTTTTTGGCATTGTTTTTACATAGTTTTTAGTATAATTTAGTTAGTTTTTAGTATATTTTTTATTAGTTTTTAAATAAAATTCACATTTCTGGACTTTACTATGAGTTTGTGTGTTTTTCTGTGATTTCAGGTATTTTCTGGCTGAAATTGAGGGACTTGAGCAAAAATCAGATTCAGAGGTTGAAGAAGGACTGCAGATGCTGTTGGATTTTGACCTTCCTGCACTCAGTGGAATTTCTCGAGCTATAGAACTCCAAATGGCGCGCTCCCAATTGCGTTGGAAAGTAGACATCCAGGGCTTTCCAGAAATATATAATAGTCAATACTTTGCTCGAGTTTAGATGATGCAAAAAAGGCATTCAACGCCAGTTCCATGCTGCATTCTAGAGTTAAACGCCAGAAACAGGTTGCAAAGTGGAGTTAAACGCCAGAAACAGGTTACAAACTGGCGTTCAACTCCAAGAAAAGCCTCTACATGTGTAAAGCTCAATGTTCAGCCCAAGTACACACCAAGTGGGCCCCAGAAGTGGATTTCTGCATCATTTACTCATTTCTGTAAACCCTAGTAACTAGTTTAGCATAAATAGGACTTTTTACTATTATTTTTACATCCTGAGTTTTATCTTCGGATCATCTTTAGTCTTGGTTACTCCGGTTCCCCTCTGGGGCCGAGACCAATGAACTCCATTTTCACTTATGTATTTTCAACGGTAGAGTTTCTATACACCATAGATTAAGGTGTAGAGCTCTGCTGTTCCTCATGAATTAATACAAAGTACTATTGTTTTTCTATTCAACTCAAGCTTATTCCAATTCTAAGATATTCATTCGCACCTCAATATGAATGTGATGATCGTGACAGTCATCATCATTCCCAAACTATGAATGCGTGCCTGACAACCACTTCCGTTCTACCTTAGATTGAATGAGTATCTCTGGGATTCCTTAATCAGAATCTTCATGGTATAAGTTAGAATCCATGGACGGCCATTATTGAGATCCGGAAAGTCTAAACCTTGTCTGTGGTATTCCGAGTAGGATCTGGGAAGGGATGGCTGCGACGAGCTTCAAACTCGCGAGTGCTGGGCGTAGTGACAGACGCAAAAGGATCAATGGATCCTATTCCAGTATGATCGAGAACCGACAAATGATTAGCCATGCAGTGACAGTGCATTGGACCATTTTCACTGAGTGGACAGGATGTAGCCATTGACAACGGTGATGCCTAACATACAGCTTGCCATAGAAAGGAGTATGAATGATTGGATGAAGACAATAGGAAAGCAGAGGTTCAGGAGGAACGAACGCATCTCTATACGCTTATCTGAAATTCTCACCAATGAATTACATAAGTATCACTATCTTTATTTTACATTTTATTTATCTTTTAATTATTAAATCTCCATAATTAATTGAATCCGCCTGACTGAGATTTACAAGGTGACCATAGCTTGCTTCAAGCCAACAATCTCCGTGGGATCGACCCTTACTCACGTAAGGTTTATTACTTGGACGACCCAGTGCACTTGCTGGTTAGTTGTGCGAAGTTGTGACAAAGAACTAAGATTATGAATGTGCGTATTGAGTTTTTAGCGCCGTTACCAAGGAATGGAACCGTCACGATTTCTGCGCACCAAGTTTTTGGCGCCGTTGCCGGGGATTGTTCGAGTTTGGACAACTGACAGTTCATCTTGCTGCTCAGATTAGGTAATTTTATTTTAATTTTAAGCTTTTTGTTTTGATTATTTTTATTTTTAAAAAAAAATTTTCAAAAAAAATAAAAAACAAAAAAATTTTATTCTATGTTCTTCAGAATTTTTAAGAATGAATTCTAGAGTTTCATGAAGCACGTTGAAGCCTGGCTGGCTGTAAAGCCATGTCTAATTCATTTGGACCGAGGCTTCCACTTATCAGCATATGAAGTTGGATGAAGTATCAGCTATTGTATGTCTGATTTGTATCTGCTGAAGTTTGGCTGGCGATTGGCCTTGTCTAGTGTTTTGGACCGGAGCTTTCACTGAAAGCTTGGCTGGCTAGTGAGCCATGTCTAATTCCTGGACCAAAGCTTTAGACTAACATTGCAGATTCCTGGAATTCTTATAAAAAAAAATTTTTGAAATCCTTATTTTTCTTTTTCAAATTAATTTTCAAAAAATCCAAAAAAATTAATAAAATCATAAAAACCAAAAATTTTATGTTTCTTGTTTGAGTCTAGTGTCAATTTTTAAGTTTGGTGTCAAATTGCATGTTGTTATTTTTCTTGCATTTTTCGAAAATTCATGCATTGCATTCTTCATGATCTTTAAGTTGTTCTTGATAAGTCTTCTTGTTTGATCTTTAAAATTTCTTGTTTTGTGTCTTTTCTTGTTTTTCATATGCATTTTTAATTTGTTAGTGTCTAAAAAATTAAAAATGTTTAAGTTTGGTGTCTTGCATGTTTTTCTCTTCTTCAAAATTTTCAAAAATAAGTTCTTGGTGTTCATCTTGACATTCAAAGTGTTCTTGGTGTTCATCTTGACATTCATAGTGTTCTTGCATGCATCATGTGTTTTGATCCAAATTTTCATGCATTGAGTCTTTTTGATGTTTTTCTCTTTCATCATTAAAAATTCAAAAATAAAAAAAATATCTTTCCCTTTTTCACTCATAAATTTTCGAAAATTTGAGTTGACTTTTTCAAAACTTTTTAAAATTTAGTTGTTTCATATGAGTCAAATCAAATTTTCAATTTAAAAATTCTATCTTTTTCAAATCTTTTTCAAAAATCAAATCTTTTTCAATTTTTCTTCATATTTTCGAAAACTTTATGATTGATTTTCAAAATCTTTTTCTTATTTTGTTCTAAACTTTTAAAATCTTTACTAACAATTAATGTGATTGATTCAAAATTTTTAAGTTTGTTAATTGCCTAATAAGAAAGGTTCAATCTTTAAACTCTAGAATCATATCTTTTTAGTTTTTTGTTAGTCAAGTAATCAACTTTGATTTCAAAATTCAAATCTTTTCAAATTTCTTTTTCAAATCTTTTTCAAATTAAGTTTCAATCATATCTTTTTCAAAATCTTTTCTAACTTCTTTTCTAACTTCCTATCTTTTCAAAATTTGATTTTCAAATATTTTTCAATTAATCACTTAACTTTTTGTTTGATTCTTATCTTTTCCAAAACTACCTAACTAATTTTCCATCTCTAACTTTCGAAAACCCCTCTTCTCTTTTTCAAAAATTTCCTTTTTAATTAACTAATTGTTTTAAATTTAATTTAATTTGATTTAGTTTTTCCTTTCTTAATTTTTGAATTTTTAATTTTAATTTTTAATTTAAAAACAAAAATACTTTTATTTTATCTAATTTTCAAAATTCTCTCCCCCTCATCTCTTTCTAATTATTTTATTTATTTACTAACACTTCTCTTCATCTAAAAATTCGAACCCTCTCTTCTTTCTGTGTTCGAATTTATTTTCTTCTTCTACTCACATAAAGGAATCTTTATACTGTGACATAGAGGATTCCTCTTCTTTTCTGTTTTCTTCTTTTTCACATGAGCAGGAACAAGGATAAGAACATTATTGTTGAAGCTGATCCTGAACCTAAAAGAACTCTAAAGAGGAAGCTAAGGGAAGCTAAAGCACAACTCTCTGGAGAAAATCTGACAGAAATTTTCGAAAAAGAAAGAGACATGGCCGAAAATAACAACAATGTAAGGAAGATGCTTGGTGACTTTACTGCACCTAATTCCAATTTACATGGAAGAAGCATCTCAATCCCTGCCATTGGAGCAAACAATTTTGAGCTGAAACCTCAATTAGTTTCTCTGATGCAACAGAATTGCAAGTTTCATGGACTTTCATCAGAAGATCCTTTTCAGTTCTTAACTGAATTCTTGCAGATCTGTATACTGTTAAGACCAATGGAGTTGATCCCGAGGTCTACATGCTTATGCTTTTTGCGTTTGCTGTAAGAGACAGAGCTAGAATATGGTTGGACTCTCAACCTAAGGATAGCCTGAACTCTTGGGATAAGCTGGTCACGACTTTCTTAGCCAAGTTCTTTCCTCCTCAAAAGCTTAGCAAGCTTAGAGTGGATGTTCAAACCTTCAAACAAAAAGAAGGTGAATCCCTCTATGAATCTTGGGAGAGATACAAGGAACTGACCAAAAAGTGTCCTTCTGACATGCTCTCAGAATGGACCATCCTGGATATATTCTATGATGGTCTGTCTGAATTATCAAAGATGTCATTGGACCATTCCGCAGGTGGATCCATTTACCTAAAGAAAATGCCTACAGAAGCTCAAGAACTCATTGACATGGTTGCAAATAACCAGTTCATGTACACTTCTGAAAGGAATCCTGTGAATAATGGGACGCCTCAGAGGAAAGGAGTTCTTGAAATTGATACTCTGAATGCCATATTGGCTCAGAATAAAATATTGACTCAGCAAGTTAATATGATCTCTCAGAGTCTGAATGGATTGAAGGAATCATCCAACAGTACTAAAGAGGTATTTTCTGAAGAAGCTTATGATCCTGAGAACCCTGCAATAGCAGAGGTGAATTACATGGGTGAACCCTATGGAAACACCTATAATCCCTCATGGAGAAATCATCCAAATTTCTCATAGAAGGATCAACAAAAGCCTCAGCAAGGCTTTAATAATGGTGGAAGAAACAGGTTTAGCAATAGCAAACCTTTTCCATCATCCATACAGCAACAGACAGAAATTCTGAGCAGAATCCATCTAGCTTAGCAAATATAGTCTCTGATCTATCTAAGGCCACTGTAAGTTTCATGAATGAAACAAGGTCCTCCATTAGAAATTTGGAGGCACAAGTGGGCCAGCTGAGTAAAAGAGTCACTAAAACTCCTCCTAGTACTCTCCTAAGCAATACAGAAGAGAATACAAAGAGAAAGTGCAAGGCCATTGATTTGACCATCATGGCCGAACCTACAAGGGAAGAGGATGACGTGAATCCTAGTGAGGAAGACCTCCTGGGACGTCCAGTGACCAATAAGGAGTTTTCCTTTGAGGAACCAAAGGAATCTGAGGCTCAATTAGAGACCATAGGGATTCCATTGACCCTCCTTCTGCCCTTCATGAGCTCTGATGAGTATTCTTCCTCTGAAGAGGATGAAGACATTACTGAAGAGCAAGTTGCTAAGTACCTTGGTGCAATCATGAAGCTGAATACCAAATTATTTGGTAATGAGACTTGGGAAGATGAACCTCCCTTGCTCACCAATGAACTGAATGCATTGGATAGGCAGAAATTACCTCAAAAGAAATAGGATCCTGGCAAATTCTTAATACCCTGTACCATAGGCACCATGACCTTTGAGAAGGCTCTGTGTGACCTGGGGTCAGGAATAAACTTAATGCCACTTTCTGTAATGGAGAAACTTGAGATCTTTGAGGTGTAAGCTGCCAGAATCTCATTAGAGATGGCAGACAACTCAAGAAAACAGGCTTATGGACAAGCAGAGGACATGTTAGTAAAGGTTGAAGGCCTTCATATCCCTGCTGATTTCATAATCCTAGACACTGGAAAGGATGAGGATGAATCCATCATCCTTGGAAGACCCTTCCTAGCCACAACAAGAGCTGTGATTGATGTGGACAGAGGAGAGTTGGTCCTTCAACTGAATGGGGACTACCTTGTGTTTAAGACTCAAGGTTCTCCTTCTGTAACTATGGAGAGGAAGAATGAAAAGCTTCTCTCACTGCAAAGTCAACCAAAGCCCCCACAGTCAAACTCTAAGTTTGGTGTTGAACCCCCACATTCAAACTCTAAGTTTGGTGTTGGGAGGTTCCAACCTTGCTCTGATTATCTGTGAGGCTCCATGAGAGCTCACAGTCAAGCTATTGACATTAAAGAAGTGCTTGTTGGGAGGCAACCCAATGTTATTTAATCATATCTATTTTATTTTCTTTTTGTTATTTCGTGTTTTATTAGGTTGATGATCATGTGAAGTCACAAAAACTATTGAAAAAAAAACAGAATGAAAAACAGCATTGAAAATAACACACCCTGGAGGAGAGCAGTCTGGCGTTTAAACGCCAGAAACAAGCATCTGTCTGGCATTTAACGCCAGAAACAAGCACCAAGCTGGCGTTTAACGCCAGAAACAAGCATCTGCCTGGCGTTAAACGCCAGAAACAGGCTACATTTGGGTGTTTAACGCCAGAAACAAGCAGCAGTCTGACGTTAAATGCCAGGATTGCACAGCAAGGGCGTTTTATACGCCTAATTGGAGCAAGGATGTTAAGTCCTTTACCCCACTTGATCTGTGGATCCCACAGGATCCCCAACTTTTTCTTCTCTCCTCTTCACACCTTTTTATTACTCTCTTCCCCAAATACCCTTCACCAATCACCTCAATCTCTCTTTCCCATCACCTCTTCACTACTCACATCCATCCTCTCTTCCCCATAAACCCTACCTACCTTCAAAGTTCAAACTAATTTCCCTCCCAAACCCAACCCAAATGGCCGAACCCTACACCTCCCCATACTCCTATATAAACCCCTCATTCCTTCTTCATTTTCACACAACACAACCTTCTCTTCTTCTCCTTGACCGAATACATCTTCTTCCCCTATCTCCTCCATTTTCTTCTTCTTCTACTACTTTATTTCTTCTTTTGCTCGGGGACGAGCAAACATTATAAGTTTGGTGTAGTAAAAGCATAGCTTTTTATTTTTCCATAACCATTTATGGCACCTAAGGCCAGAGAAACCTCTAGAAAGAGGAAAGGAATGGCAATTGCTTCCACCTCTGAGTCATGGGAGATGGAGAGAGTCATCTCAAAGGTCCATCAAGACCACTTCTATGAAGTTGTGGCCAAGAAGAAAGTGATCCCTGAGGTTCCTTTCAAGCTCAAAAAGAATGAGTATCCGGAGATCTGACTTGAGATCCAAAGAAGAGGTTGGGAAGTTCTCACCAACCCCATTCAACAAGTCGGGATCCTAATGGTTCAAGAGTTCTATGCACATGGATCACTAGGAACCATGATCAAAGTGTGAACCCGAATCCAAAGCATTGGCTTACCATGGTTCGGGGAAAATACTTAGATTTCAGTCCGGAAAATGTAAGGCTGGCATTCAACTTGCCAATGATGGAAGAGAACGCACGCCCCTACACAAGAAGGGTCAAATTTGATCAAAGGTTGGACCAAGTCCTCATAGACATATGTGAGGAAGGAGCTCAATGGAAAATTGACTCAAGAGGCAAGCCGGTTCAATTAAGAAGGCATAATCTCAAACCAGTGGCTAGGGGATGGCTAGAGTTCATTCAACGATCAATCATTCCTACTAGTAACCGGTCTGAAGTTACTATAGACCGGGCCATCATGATCCATTGTATCATGATTGGAGAGGAGGTGGAAGTTCATGAGATTATACCTCTAGAACTTTACAAGGTGGCTGACAAGTCCTCCACTTGGGCAAGGTTAGCCTTTCCTCACCTCATATGCCACCTCTGTAATTCGGCTGGAATTGACATAGAGGGAGACATCCTCATTGAAGAGGACAAGCCCATCACTAAGAGAAGGATGGAGCAAACAAGAGATCATGGACCTCAACAAGAGTATGAGAAAATTCCCCACCATGAAATCCCTGAGATGCCTCAGGGGATGCACTTTCCTCCACAAAACTATTGGGAGCAAATCAACACCTCCCTAGGAGAATTAAGTTCCAGTATGGGACAACTAAGGGTGGAGCACCAAGAGCATTCCATCATCCTCCATGAAATTAGAGAAGATCAAAGAGCTATGAGGGAGGAGCAACAAAGACAAGGAAGAGACATAGAGGAGCTCAAAAGCACCATTGGTCCTTCAAGAAGAGGAAGACGCTACCCTCACTAAGGTGGACTCATTCCTTAATCTCCTTGTCTATTTATTTTCTGTTTTCAGTTTCCATGCTTCATGTTTAATTATGTTTGTGTCTTTACTATATGATCATTAGTGTTTAAGTGTCTATGTCTTAAAGCTATGAATGTCCTATGAATCCATCACCTTTCTTAAATGAAAAATGTTTTAATTACAAAAGAACAAGAAGTACATGGTTTCGAATTCATCCTTGAAACTAGTTTAATTATTTTGATGTGGTGACAATACTTTTTGTTTTCTGAATGAATGCTTGAACAGTGCATATGTCTTTTGAAGTTGATGTTTATGAATGTTAAATATGTTGGCTCTTGAAGAATAAGGAAAAAGGAGAAATGTTATTTGATAATCTGAAAAATCATAAAAATGATTCTTGAAGCAAGAAAAAGCAGTGAATACAAAAGCTTGCAAAAAAAAAAGAGAGAAAAATAGCAAAAAAAAAAGAGAAGAAAGAAAAAAGAAAAAGTAAGCAGAAAAAGCCAAAAGCTCTTTAAACCAAAAGGCAAGAGCAAAAAGCCAATAGCCCTTAAAACCAAAAGGCAAGGGTAAAAAAAAAGATCCAAGGCTTTGAGCATCAGTAGATAAGAGGGCCTAAAGGAATAAAATCCTGGCCTAAGCGGCTAAACCAAGCTGTCTCTAACCATGTGCTTGTGGCGTGAAGGTGTCAAGTGAAAACTTGAGACTGAGCGGTTAAAGTCAAGGTCCAAAGCAAAAAAAAAAAGAAGAGTGTGCTTAAGAACCCTGGACACCTCTAATTAAGGACTTTAGCAAAGCTGAGTCACAATCTGAAAAGGTTCACCCAGTTATGTGTCTGTGGCATTTATGTATCCGGTGGTAATACTGGAAAACAAAGTGCTTAGGGCCACGGCCAAGACTCATAAAGTAGCTGTGTTCAAGAATCAACATACTGAACTAGGAGAATCAATAACACTATCTGAACTCTGAGTTCCTATAGATGCCAATCATTCTGAACTTCAATGGATAAAGTGAGATGCCAAAACTATTCAAGAGGCAAAAAGCTACAAGTCCCGCTCATCTGATTGGAGCTAAGTTTCATTGATATTTTGGAATCTATAGTATATTCTCTTCTTTTTATCCTATTTGATTTTCAGTTGCTTGGGGACAAGCAACAATTTAAGTTTGGTGTTGTGATGAGTGGATAATTTATACGCTTTTTGGCATTGTTTTTACATAGTTTTTAGTATAATTTAGTTAGTTTTTAGTATATTTTTATTAGTTTTTAAATAAAATTCATATTTCTGGACTTTACTATGAGTTTGTGTATTTTTCTGTGATTTCAGATATTTTCTGGCTGAAATTGAGGGACTTGAGCAAAAATCAGATTCAGAGGTTGAAGAAGGACTGCAGATGCTGTTGGATTCTGACCTTCCTGCACTCAAAGTGGAATTTACAAAACTACAAAACTCCAAGTGGAATTGCGTTGGAAAGTAGACATCCAGAGCTTTCCAGCAATATATAATAGTCTATACTTTTCCCGAGTTTAGTTGACGTAAACTGGCGTTCAACGCCAGTTCCATGCTGCATTCTGGAGTTAAACGCCAGAAACAGGTTGCAAAGTGGAGTTAAACGCCAGAAACAGGTTACAAACTGGCGTTCAACTCCAAGAAAAGCCTCTACACGTATAAAACTCAATGCTCAGTCTAAGCACACACCAAGTGGGCCCCAGAAGTGGATTTCTTCATCATTTACTCATTTATATAAACCCTAGTAACTAGTTTAGCATAAATAGGACTTTTTACTATTATTTTTACACCCTGAGTTTTATCTTCGGATCATCTTTAGTCTTGGTTACTCCGGTTCCCCTCTGGGGCCGAGACCAATGAACTCCATTATCACTTATATATTTTCAACGGTAGAGTTTCTACACACCATAGATTAAGGTGTGGAGCTCTGCTGTTCCTCATGAATTAATACAAAGTACTATTGTTTTTCTATTCAACTCAAGCTTATTCCAATTCTAAGATATTCATTCGCACCTCAATATGAATGTGATGATCGTGACAGTCATCATCATTCCCAACCTATGAACGCGTGCATGACAACCACTTCTGTTCTACCTTAGATTGAATGAGTATCTCTGGGATTCCTTAATCAGAATCTTCGTGGTATAAGTTAGAATCCATGGACGGCCATTCTTGAGATCCAAAAAGTCTAAACCTTGTCTGTGGTATTCCGAGTAGGATCTGGGAAGGGATGGCTACGACGAGCTTCAACAGGAGGAACGAATGCATCTCTATACGCTTATCTGAAATTCTCACCAATGAATTACATAAGTATCACTATCTTTATTTTACATTTTATTTATCGTTTAATTATTAAATCTCCATAATCAATTGAATCCGCCTGACTGAGATTTACAAGGTGACCATAGCTTGCTTCAAGCCGACAATCTCCGTGGGATCGACCCTTACTCACGTAAGGTTTATTACTTGGACGACCCAGTGCACTTGCTTGTTAGTTGTGCGAAGTTGTGACAAAGAACTAAGATTATGAATGTGCGTATTGAGTTTTTAGCGCCGTTACCAAGGAATGGAACCGTCATGATTTCTGCGCACCAAGAGATAATTCCAACCATGACTGGAGGGACAACTATAACAGAGGTGGCAGAGATAACAATGAAAATCAGAAGTGGAATAATAACAACAGACAGCAGAATCAGAACCAACCTTACAGAGCTCCTCACCTAAGACAGTCACAAGGACCCCAGCATAACCAACAACAAGTCCCACAGATCACTTATCCTACTTCCTCACCAAATGACGAGATGCTTCGTTCTCTTGCACAATGACAACAAGACATGCAGACTACACTGAACTCTACTCTAAACGGTCTGAATGCCACTTTACAAGCTCTCGCTGCCCGGATAGATTCATTACCTACTTCCACTAACCAACCTTTAAGCTCCAGTGGAATTCCTTCTCAACCCTTACCTAACCCCAAGGGTGGCATCAATACCATCACTTTGAGGTCCAAAACCACACTGCCAGAGAGGAATCAAGAGGAGCCAAGCCCACAAGAACATAGCTCAGTTAAAGACTTAGCTGAATAGGAAGAGGAAGTACAAGACAAGGTTGAAGAAGAAGTAGTTCAGCCAAGGAATGGAGCACCAAAGGATGCAGAGGCTGCAAGTGGCGCCATTCCTATCCCATTTCCACACCTTGCAAGGAAGTCCAGAAAGCAGACGGAACTTGATCCCAAAATGGTAGAAATTTTCAAAAAGGTTGAGGTAACTGTTCCCCTTTTTGATGTTATTCAACAAGTACCTAAATATGCAAAGTTTTTGAAAGATTTATCCGTACATAAAGATAAAATTAATGAATTAGAAACTATTCCTTTAGGTAGTTCTATATCTGCTTTAATGGGAGGTATACCTGAAAAATGTAGTGATCCAGGTCCATGTATGGCAAACTGTACCATTGGAGGTGTAATATTTTCTAATTGCATGTGTGATTTAGGAGCGTGTGTTAGTATAATGCCATTGTCTATATATGATACCTTGAGGCTTGGTGCACGAAATCGTGATTGTTCATTCCTTGGTAACGGCGCTAAAAACTTAATACGCATGTTCATAATTTTAGTTCTCTTCACAATTTCGATACAACTAACCAGCAAATGCATTGGGTCGTCCAAGTAATAAACCTTACGTGAGTAAGGGTCAATCCCACGGAGATTGTCGGCTTGAAGCAAGCTATGGTCACCTTGTAAATCTCAGTCAGGCGGATTCAAATGGTTATGATGAATTGATAATTAAAAACATAAATAAAATATAAACTAGGATAGAGATACTTATGTAATTCATTGGTGAGAATTTTAGATAAGCGTATAGAGATGCCTTTCGTTCCTCTGAACCTCTGCTTTCCTGCTATCTTCATCCAATCATTCCTACTCCTTTCCATGGTAAGCTGTATGTAGTATTAATTCATGACGAACAGCAGAGCTCTACACCTTAATCTATGGAGTGTAGAAACTCTACCGTGGAAAATACATAAGTGATAAGGTCCAGGCATGGCCGAGAGGCCAGCCCCCAAATGTGATCTAAAGATGAAACTAAAGATGTTCCAAAGATGATCCAAAGATGTTCCGAAAGATGTAAATACAATAGTAAAAAGTCCTATTTATACTAAACTAGTTACTAGGGTTTACAGAAATGAGTAAATGATGCAGAAATCCACTTCTGGAGCCCACTTGGTGTGTGCTTGGGCTGAGCATTGAGCTTTAAACGTGTAGAGGCTTCTCTTGGAGTTGAACACCAGTTTGTAACCTGTTTCTGGCGTTTAACTCCACTTTGCAACCTGTTTCTCGCGTTTAACTACAGAATGCAGCATGGAACTGGCATTGAAAGCCAGTTTGCGTCGTCTAAACTCGAGTAAAGTATAAATTATTATATATTGCTGAAAAGCCCTGGATGTCTATTTTCCAACGCAATTGAGAGCGCGCTATTTGGAGTTTTGTAGCTCCAGAAAATCCACTTTGCGTGCAGGGAGGTCAGAATCCAACAACATCTGCAGTCCTTCTTCAACCTCTGAATCTGATTTTTGCTCAGGTCCCTCAATTTCAGCCAAAAAATACCTGAAATCACAAAAAAACACACAAACTCATAGTAAAGTCCAGAAATGTGAATTTTATTTAAAAACTAATAAAAATATACTAAAAACTAACTAAATCATACTAAAAACTATGTAAAAACAATGCCAAAAAGCGTATAAATTATCCGCTCATCACAACACCAAACTAAAATTGTTGCTTGTCCCCAAGCAACTGAAAATCAAATAGGATAAAAAGAAGAGAATATACTGTAAATTCCAAAATATTAATGAAACTTGGCTCCAATCAGATGAGCGGGACTTGTAGCTTTTTGCCTCTTGAATAGTTTTGGCATCTCACTTTATCCATTGAAGTTCAAAATGATTAGCATTTATAGGAACTTAGAATTCAGATAGTGTTATTGATTCTCCTAGTTCAGTATGTTGATTCTTGAACACAGCTACTTTATGAGTCTTGGCCGTGGCCCTAAGCACTTTGTTTTTCAGTATTACCACCGGATACATAAATGCCACAGACACATGATTGGGTGAACCTTTTCAGAATGTGACTCAGCTTTGCTAAAGTCCCCAATTAGAGGTGTCCAAGGTTCTTAAGCACACTCTTTTTTTGCTTTGGACCTTGACTTTAACCGCTCAGTCTCAAGTTTTTACTTGACACCTTCACGCCACAAGCACATGGTTAGGGACAGCTTGGTTTAGCCTCTTAGGCCAGGATTTTATTCCTTTAGGCCCTCCTATCCACTGATGCTCAAAGCCTTGGATCCTTTTTATTACCCTTGCCTTTTGGTTTTAAGGGCTATTGGCTTTTTGCTCTTGCCTTTTGGTTTTAAGAGCTTTTGGCTTTTTCTGCTTGCTTTTTCTTTTTCTTTTTCTTTTTCGCTATTTTTCTTTTTCTTTTTTTTCACAAGATTTTGTATTCACTGCTTTTTCTTGCTTCAAGAATCATTTTTATGATTTTTTAGATTATCAAATAACATGTCTCCTTTTTCCTTATTCTTCAAGAGCCAACATATTTAACATTCATAAACATCAACTTCAAAAGACATATGCACTGTTCAAGCATTCATTCAGAAAACAAAAAGTATTGTCACCACTTCAAAATAATTAAACTAATTTCAAGGATGAATTTGAAACCCTGTACTTCTTGTTCTTTTGTTTTTAGAACAGTTTTCATTTAAGAGAGGTGATGGATTCATATTCATAACTTTAAGGCATAGACACTTAGACACTAATGATCATATAGTAAAGACACAAACATAATTAAACATGAAGCATGGAAACCAAAAACAGAAAATAAATAGACAAGGAGATTAAGGAATGAGTCCACCTTAGTGAGGGTGGCGTCTTCCTCTTCTTGAAGAACCAATGGTGCTTTTGAGCTCCTCTATGTCTCTTCCTTGTCTTTCTTGCTCCTCCCTCATAGCTCTTTGATCTTCTCTAATCTCATGGAGGATGATGGAGTGCTCTTGGTGCTCCATCCTTAGTTGTCCCATGTTGGAACTTAATTCTCCTAGGGAAGTGTTGATTTGCTCCCAATAGTTTTGTAGAGGGAAGTGCATCCTCTGAGGCATCTCAGGAATTTCATGGTGAGGAATTTCCTCATGCTCATGTTGAGGTCCATGGTCTCTTATTTGTTCCATTCTTTTCTTAGTGATGGGCTTGTCCTCTTCAATGAGAATGTCTCCCTCTATGTCAATTCCAGCCAAATTGCAGAGGTGGCAAATGAGGTGAGGAAAGGCTAACCTTGCCCAAGTGGAGGACTTGTCAGCCACCTTGTAGAGTTCTTGAGGTATAATCTCATGAACTTCCACCTCTTCTCCAATCATGATACTATGGATCATGATGGCCCGGTCTATAGTAACTTCAGACCAGTTACTAGTAGGAATGATTGAGCGTTGAATGAACTCTAACCATCCCTTAGCCACTAGTTTGAGGTCATGCCTTCTTAATTGAATCGGCTTGCCTCTTGAGTCAATTTTCCATTGAGCTCCTTCCTCACATATGTCTATGAGGACTTGGTCCAACCTTTGATCAAAGTTGACCCTTCTTGTGTAGGGGCGTGCGTTCTCTTCCATCATTGGCAAGTTGAACGCCAGCCTTACATTTTCCGGACTGAAATCTAAGTATTTCCCCCGAACCAATGTGAGCCAATGCTTTGGATTCGGGTTCACACTTTGATCATGGTTCCTAGTGATCCATGCGTTTGCATAGAACTCTTGAACCATTAGAATCCCGACTTGTTGAATGGGGTTGGTGAGAACTTCCCAACCTCTCCTTTGGATCTCAAGTCGGATCTCCGGATACTCATTCTTTTTGAGCTTGAAAGAAACCTTAGGGATCACTTTCTTCTTGGCCACAACTTCATAGAAGTGGTCTTGATGGACCTTTGAGATGAATCTCTCCATCTCCCATGACTCAGTGGAAGCAATTGCCTTTCCTTTCTTCTTTCTAGAGGTTTCTCTGGTCTTAGGTGCCATAAATGGTTATGGAAAAACAAAAAGCTATGCCTTTACCACACCAAACTTAAAATATTTGCTCGTCCCCGAGCAAAAGAAGAAAAAAAGTAGTAGAAGAAGAAGAAAATGGAGGAGATGGGGGAAGAAGATGTATTTGGCCAAGGAGAAGAAGAGAGGGTTGTGTTGTGTGAAAATGAAGAAGAAGTGAGGGGTTTATATAGGAGTGAGGGAGGGTGTAGGGTTCGGCCATTAGGGTTGGGTTTGGGAGGGAAATTATTTTGAATTTTGAAGGTAGGTGGGGTTTATGGGGAAGAGAGGATGGATGTGAGGAGTGAAGAGGTGATGGGGAAGAGTGATTGAGGTGATTAGTGAGGGGTATTTGTGGAAGAGAGTTATGAAAAGGTGTGAAGAGGAGAGA
>NC_029789.2:114813558-114828452 GCF_000816755.2 Arachis ipaensis
AAAGCAATGCTTTTACCATACCAAACTTAGAAGGTTTGCTCGTCCTCGAGCAAAAGAAGAAAGAAGTGAGTAGAAGAAGAAGAAAATGGAGGAGATCGAGGTGTGTGAATGGTTTGGTCAAGGGGATTTTAGGTGGTTATGATGGTTTTGGGGGAGTAATGGAAGTGATTGGTGGAGGTTAATTGAGGAAGAATGTTATGAAAAGGTGTGAAGAGGAGAGAAGAAAATGTGGGGATCCTGTGGGGTCCACAGATCCAGTGGGGCCAAGGACTTAACATCCCTGCTCCAATTAGGCGTGTAAAACGCCAGATTGCTGACTGTTTCTGGCGTTAAACGCCAGCTTGGTGCCTGTTTCTGGCGTTAAACGCCAGACAGATGCTTGTTTCTGGCATTTAAACGCCAGACTGCTCTCCTCCAGGGTGTGCTGTTTTCAATGCTATTTTTCATTCTGTTTTTGATTTTATAGTAGTTTTTGTGACTTCACATGATCATCAACCTAATAAAACACGAAATAACAAAAAGAATATAAAATAGATATGATTAAATAACATTGGGTTGCCTCCCAACAAGCGCTTCTTTAATGTCAATAGCTTGACAGTGAGCTCTCATTGAGCCTCACAGATGTTCAGAGCATTGTTGGAACCTTCCAACACCAAACTTAGAGTTTGAATGTGGGGGTTCAACACCAAACTTAGAGTTTGGTTGTGGCCTCCCAACACCAAACTTAGAGTTTGACTTTGGGGGCTTTGGTTGACTCTACAGTGAGAGAAGCTTTTCATGCTTCCTCTCCATGGTTACAGAAGGAGATCCTTGAGTTTTAAACACAAGGTTGTCCTCATTCAGTTGAAGGATCAATTCTCCTCTGTCCACATCAATCACAGCTCTTGCTGTGGCTAGGAAGGGTCTTCCAAGGATGATGGATTCATCTTCATCCTTCCCGGTGTCTAGGATTATGAAATCAGCAGGGATGTAAAGGCCTTTAACATTTACTAGCACATCCTCTACTTGTCCATAAGCCTGTTTTCTTGAGTTGTCTGCCATCTCTAATGAGATTATGGCAGCTTGCACCTCAAAGATTCCCGGTTTCTCCATTACAGAGAGTGGCATGAGGTTTATCCCTGACCCAAGGTCATATAGAGCCTTCTCAATGATCATGGTGCCTATGGTACAAGGTATTAAGAACTTTCCAGGATCTTGTTTCTTCTGAGGCAATGTCAGTTGATCCAGATCACTCAGTTCATTGATGAGCAAGGGAGGTTCATCTTCCCAAGTCTCATTACCAAATAATTTGGCATTCAGCTTCATGATTGCACCAAGGTACTTGGCAACTTGCTCTTCAGTGACATCTTCATTCTCTTCAGAAGAAGAATACTCATCAGAGCTCATGAATGGCATAAGAAGGTTCAAAGGAATCTCTATGGTCTCTAGATGAGCCTTAGATTCCTTTGGTTCCTCAGAGGGAAACTACTTGTTGATCACTGGACGTCCCAGGAGGTCTTCCTCACTGGGATTCACGTCCTCTCTCTCCCTTGTAGGTTCGGCCATGATGGTTAAATCAATGGCCTTGCACTCTCTTTTTGGATTCTCTTCTGTATTGCTTGGGAGAGTACTAGGAGGAGTTTCAGTGACTCTTTTACTCAGCTGGCCCACTTGTGCCTCTAAATTCCTAATAGAGGACCATGTTTCATTCATGAAACTTACAGTGGCCTTAGATAGATCAGAGACTATATTTGCTAAGCTAGATGGATTCTGCTCAGAACTCTCTGTCTGTTGCTGAGTGGATGATGGAAAAGGCTTGCTATTGCTAAACCTGTTTCTTCCACCATTATTAAAGCCTTGTTGAGGCTTTTGTTGATCCTTCCATGAGAAATTTAGATGATTTCTCCATGAGGGATTATAGGTGTTTTCATAGGGTTCACCCATGTAATTCACCTCTGCTATTGCAGGGTTCTCAGGATCATAAGCTTCTTCTTCAGAAGATGCCTCTTTAGTACTGTTGGACGATTCCTTCAATCCATTCAGACTCTGAGAGATCATATTGACTTGCTGAGTCAATATTTTATTCTGAGCCAATATGGCATTCAGAGCATCAATTTCAAGAACTCCCTTCCTCTGAGGCGTCCCATTACTCACAGGATTCGTTTCAGAAGTGTACATGAACTGGTTATTTGCAACCATGTCAATGAGTTCTTGAGCTTCTGCAGGCGTTTTCTTTAGGTGAATTGATCCACCTGCAGAATGGTCCAGTGACATCTTTGATAGCTCAGACAGACCATCATAGAATATATCCAGGATGGTCCATTCTGAAAGCATGTCAGAAGGGCACTTTTTGGTCAGTTCCTTGTATCTATCCCAAGCTTCATAGAGGGATTCACCTTCTTTCTGTCTGAAGGTTTGAACATCCACTCTAAGCTTGCTAAGCTTTTGAGGAGTAAAGAACTTGGCTAAGAAAGCCGTGACCAGCTTATCCCAAGAGTTCAGGTTATCTTTAGGTTGAGCATCCAACCATACTTTAGCTCTATCTCTTACAGCAAACGGGAAAAGCATAAGCCTGTAGACCTCGGGATCAACCCCATTGGTCTTAACAGTATCACAGATCTGCAAGAATTCAGTTAAGAACTGAAAGGGATCTTCGAATGGAAGTCCATAAAGCTTACAATTCTGTTGCACCAGAGAAACTAATTGAGGTTTCAGTTCAAAATTGTTTGCTCCAATGGCAGGGATTGAGATGCTTCTTCCATGTAAATTGGAATTAGGTGCAGCAAAGTCACCAAGCATCTTCCTTGCATTGTTATTATTTTCGGTCATGTCTCCTTCTTTTTCGAAAATTTCTGTCAGATTCTTTCAGGTTCAGGATCACTTCAACAAGAATGTTCTTATCCTTTTTCCTGCTCATATGAAAAAGAAGAAAACAGAAAAGAAGAGGAATTCTCTATGTCACAGTATAGAGATTCCTTTATGTGAGTAGAAGAGAAGAATAAAAGAAGGGGAAGAGAAAAACTCGAACACAGAGAGGAAGATGGTGTTCGAATTTTGGGTGGAAGAGAAGTGTTAGTAAATGAATAATTAAATAGAAGGAGATAAGAGATGAGAGAATTCAAAAATTTAATTAAAATAAAAAAATAATTTTTTGTTTTTAATTTAAAATTAAAGTTATAATTCAAAAATTAAAAAGAAAAATGAAATTAAATTAAATTAAAGTTTAAAACAATTAGTTAATTAAAAAGAAATTTTGAAAAAGAGGGAAGGGATTTTCGAAAATTAGAAAGAGAGAGTTAGTTAGGTAGTTTTGAAAAAGATAAGATTGATTGAAAAAGATTTGAAACTTAATTTTTGAAAAGATAAGAAGTTAGAAAAGATTTTGAAATTGATTTTGAAAAAGATGTGATTAAAACTTATTTTGAGAAAGATTTGAAAAAGAAATTAAAAAAAAAAGATTTGATTTTGAAAATTAAAGTTGATTACTTGACTAACAAGAAACAACAAGATATGATTTTAAAATTTAAAGATTGGACCTTTCTTAATAGGCAAGTAACAAACTTAAAATTTTTTTGAATCAATCACGTTAATTGTTAGTAAAGATTTTGAAATTATGAAATAAAATAAAAAAAGATTTTTGAAAATCAATTTGAAATTTTCGAAAATATGAAAGAAAAAATGAAAAAGATTTGATTTTTGAAAAAGATTTGAAAAAGATAGAATTTTTAAATTGAAAAATTTGCTTGACAAAAAAAAAGATATGATTTTGAAAATCTTTGACTAATTCAATGCAATTTTCAAAAATTAGGAGTAAAATAAGGAAAAGATATTTTTTTAATTTTTGAATTTTAATAAGGAAAGAGAAAAACATCAAAAAGACTCAATGCATGAAAATTTTGGATCAAAACAAATGATGCATGCAAGAATACTATGAATGTCAAGATGAACACCAAGAACACTTTGAATGTCAAGATGAACACCAAGAACTTATTTTTGAAAAATTTTTAAGAAAAGAAAATATGCAAGACACCAAACTTAGAAATTTTTGATATTTAGACTCTAAGAATTCAAGAATGCATATGAAAAACAAGAAAAGACACAAAACAAGAAAATATGAAGATCAAACAAGAAGACTTGTCAAGAACAACTTGAAGATCATGAAGAATGCAATGCATGAATTTTTCGAAAAAATGCACAAATTTTAAAAACATGCAATTGACACCAAACTTAAAAATTGACACTAGACTCAAACAAGAAACACAAAAAATTATTTTTGATTTTATGATTTTATAATTTTTTTGGATTTTTCGAAAATTATTTTGGAAAAATGAAAAAGAAGAAATTATTTTTTTTGTATTATTTTCGAAAATAAGAAATAAAAAGCTTAAAAATAAAATAAAATAACCTAATCTGAACAACAAGATGAACCGTCAGTTGTCCAAACTCGAATAATCCCCGACAACGTCGCCAAAAACTTGGTGCACGAAATCGTGATTATTCATTCCTTGGTAACGGCGTTAAAAATTTAATACGCATGTTCATAATTTTAGTTCTCTTCACAATTTCGATACAACTAACCAGCAAATGCACTGGGTCGTCCAAGTAATAAACCTTACGTGAGTAAGGGTTGATCCCACGGAGATTGTCAGCTTGAAGCAAGCTATGGTCACCTTGTAAATCTCAGTCAGGCGGATTCAAATGGTTATGATGAATTGATAATTAAAAACATAAATAAAATATAAACTAGGATAGAGATACTTATGTAATTCATTGGTGAGAATTTCAGATAAGCGTATAGAGATGCCTTTCGTTCCTCAGAACCTCTGCTTTCCTGCTGTCTTCATCCAATCATTCCTACTACTTTCCATGGCAAGCTGTATGTAGGGCATCATCGTTGTCAATGGCTACATCCCATCCTCTCTGTGAAAATGGTCCAATGCACTGTCACTGGATGGCTAATCATCTGTTGGTTCTCGATCATACTGGAATAGGATTTACTATCCTTTTGCGTCTGTCACTACGCCCAGCACTCGCGAGTTTGAAGCTCGTCACAGCCATCCCTTCCCAGATCCTACTCGGAATACCACAGACAAGGTTTAGACTTTCTGGATCTCAAAAATGGCCATCCATGGGTTCTAACTTATACCACGAAGACTCTAATATCTCGGACTCGGTCTCCTGTATTAGATATCTAAAAGATACTCATTCTAGCTTGTTTGCATGTAGAACGAAAGTGTTTGTCAGGCACGCGTTCATAAGTGAGAATGATGATGAGCGTCACATAATCATCACATTCATCATGTTCTTGTGTGTGAATGGATATCTTAGAATAGGAATAAGCTTGAATTGAGTAGAAAAATAATAGTACTTTGTATTAATTCATGAGGAACAGCAGAGCTCTACACCTTAATCTATGGAGTGTAGAAACTCTACCGTGGAAAATACATAAGTGATAAGGTCCAGGCATGGCCGAGAGGCCAGCCCCCAAACGTGATCTAAAGATGAAACTTAAGATGTTCCAAAGATGATCCAAAGATGTTCCGAAAGATGTAAATACAATAGTAAAAAGTCCTATTTATACTAAACTAGTTACTAGGGTTTACAGAAATGAGTAAATGATGCAGAAATCCACTTCTGGGGCCCACTTGGTGTGTGCTTGGGCTGAGCATTGAGCTTTACACGTGTAGAGGCTTTTCTTGGAGTTGAACGCCAGTTTGTAACCTGTTTCTGGCATTTAACTCCACTTTGCAACCTGTTTCTGGCGTTTAACTACAAAATGCAGCATGGAACTGGCGTTGAACGCCAGTTTGCGTCATCTAAACTCGGGCAAAGTATAGACTATTATATATTGCTAGAAAGCCCTGGATGTCTATTTTCCAACGCAATTGAGAGCACGCCATTTTGAGTTCTGTAGCTCCAGAAAATCCACTTTGAGTGCAGGGAGGTCAGAATCCAACAGCATCTGCAGTCCTTCTTCAACCTCTGAATCTGATTTTTGCTCAGGTCCCTCAATTTCAGCCAGAAAATACTTGAAATCAGAGAAAAACACACAAACTCATAGTAAAGTCCAGAAATGTGAATTTTATTTAAAAACTAATAAAAATATACTAAAAACTAACTAAATCATACTAAAAACTATGTAAAAACAATGCCAAAAAGCGTATAAATTATCTGCTCATCAAGGCTCCCTCCCTTAAAAAGGTCGGCAGCTCGTTTTGTGTTAGCAAATAAAAGCATTATTACAGTAGTTGGAATTGCTGAAGATGTATTGGTGAGCATTAAGGGGCTCACATTTTCCATTGACTTCTATATCCTGGAAATGCCCCCTAATGACTCAGGAAGACCATCATCAATCCTGCTTGGAAGACCATTCCTGAAAACTTCGAAGTTCAAGCTGGATACATTCTCAGGAACTTACTCCTTTGAGATAGATGGCAGAACAGTGAGTTTCAGTTTAAATGAAGCTATGAAGCACCCTCCGGAAGATCATTCTATCTTCCAGTGCGACATCATTGATGAAACTGTAGCTGAAGTTCACCAAGAAGAAGTAGAAGAGAAACACATGGAGCAAGGTCCAAGTATGGGGACACCCTCTAAACACAATGAGGACACGTTGCCATTATCACTAGCCTCGGATGATCCAGAGCCTAGCCATGAGCAGAAATTGGAATTAAAGCCCCTTCCTCCACACCTCAAGTATGCTTATCTTGAGGATAATCAGAAGTTCACAGTTATCATTGCAAGGGAACTCACTTCCCAACAAGAGGAGCAGCTACTTAGTGTGCTGAGGAAACATAAGAAAGCAATTGGGTGGAGCTTGGCGGATATATATAGTAGGCATCAGCCCTCAAGTTTGTGAGCACAAAATATATTTAGAAGAGGAATCAAAACCCGTCCGTCAACCCCAAAGAAGATTGAATCCTACCATCTTAGAAGCAAAACCCGTCCGTCAACCCCAGGCTACTTGAAGCAGATATCATTTACCCCATCTCAGACAGTGAATGGGTCAGTCCAGTACAAGTGGTGCCCAAGAAGTCTGGAGTCACAACAATAAAGAATGAGCATGGAGAGCTCCTGACAACTAGAGTGCAGAATTCATGGAGGGTTTGCATTGACTATAGGCATCTCAACCAAGCTACTCGCAAGGATCACTACCCCTTGCCATTTATTGATCAGATGCTTGATCGCCTGTCAGGTAAATCCCATTATTGCTTTTTAGATGGTTATACTAGCTATTTTCAAATTCATATAGCTCCTGAAGATCAGGAGAAGACTACTTTTACATGTCCCTTTGGAACGTATGCATATAAGAGGATGCCTTTTGGCTTATGTAATGCACTGGCTACTTTCCAAAGATGCATGATGAGTATCTTTTCAGATCTTATTGAAAACTGTATGGAAGTTTTTATGGATGATTTTAGCGTTTATGGTGATTCCTTTAACCTTTGCCTGGATAGTTTAGGTAGAGTATTAGACAGGTGTGTTAGTTCAAACCTTGTATTGAATTTTGAAAAGTGTCATTTTATGGTAAAACAAAGAATTGTTCTAGGATATGTTGTCTCCAAAACTGGTATTTCAGTAGATCCAACAAAGGTAGATGTCATTTCTAGTTTACCTTACCCCTCCTCCGTGAGGGAAGTCTGTTCGTTCCTTGGCCATGCAGGTTTTTACAGGAGATTCATAAAGGACTTCAGTAAGGTAGCATTACCTTTATCCAGACTACTGCCGAAAGATATTGAGTTCGAGTTCAGTGAGTGAGGAGCGGATAATTTATACCCTTTTTGGCATTATTTTTACATAGTTTTTAGTATGTTTTAATTACTTTTTATCATATTTTTATTAGTTTTTATTCAAAAATCACATTTCTTGACTTTACTATGAGTTTGTGTGTTTTTTGTAATTTCAGGTATTTTCTGGCTGAAATTGAGGGACCTGAGCAAAAATCTGATCCAGAGGCTGAGAAAGGATTGCAGATGCTGTTGGATTCTGATCCTCCTGCACTCGAAGTGGATTTCTGGAGCTACAGATGCCCAATTGGCACACTCTCAATTGTGTTGGAAAGTAGACATCTTGGGCTTTCCAAAAATATATAATAGTCCATACTTTGCCTGAGATTTGATGGCCCAAACTGGCGTTAAAAGCTAGCCTAAAACTTTATGGCGTAAAACGCCAGAACTGGCATAATTCTTGGCGTTAAACGCCTATTCTGGCACCCAGGGTGGCGTTTAACTCCAACTTTGGGCATATGCACGTGAAAGCTTGAAAGCTCATCCCAAACATGCACCAAGTGGGTCCCGGAAGTGGATTTCTGCACTATCTGCACTTAGTTGCTCATTTTCTGTAAACCTAAGTTACTAGTCTAGTATAAAAACTACTTTTAGAGATTCATTTTGTACCTTATGACCTTTTACACTTCATATAGTATCTTCTACGACATTTACTACTGTTTTCCATAGGTGGGGGTGAGGAGCTCTGATGTGTTTCAATGGATTAATGCATTTACTACTGTTTTCTATTCAATCACGCTTGATTCTATTCTAAGATACTCACTCGTACTTCAATCTAGAGAATGATATGATCCGTGACACTCATCAATATTCTCAATTCTATGAACGCGTACCTGACAACCACATCCATTCTATCTGAGCTCAACGTAGTCATTGGGCAACAGCTTGAGTGCGTATCTCTTGGGTTTCTAATCGACGGACCGAGTCCAGAGGTTGGAACCTTCGTGGTATAGGCTAGAACCAATTGGCAGCATTCCTCAGATCCGGAAAGTCTAAACCTTGTCTATGGTATTCCGAGTAGGATCTGGGAAGGGATGACTATGACGAGCTTCAAACCTGCGAATATTGGGCGCAGTGACAGTGTGCAAAAGGATCAATGGATCCTATTCTGACGCTAGTGGGAACCAACAGATGATTAGCCATGCCGTAGCTGTACCTGGTATTTTTCATCCGAGACGAGAAATCTGACAGTTGATTAGCCGTGCAGAAACCGTAGAGGACCATTTTCACTGAGAGGATCATAAAGCTTGCCATTGAAGGAAGCCATGCGTGTTTGGAGAAGAAGATAGTAGGAAAGCAGAGATTCAGATGACAGAGCATCTCCGGAACCTCAACCTGTTTCTCATTACTGAATCACAAGTACCATTTATTTCATGTTATTTATTTTTCATAAACAAAATCAATTATCTCATTTAAATCTCCTGACTAAGAATTACAAGATAACCATAGCTTGCTTCAAGCCGACAATCTCCGTGGGATCGACCCTTACTCGCGTAAGATATTACTTGGACGACCCAGTGCACTTGCTGGTTAGTTGTACGGAGTTGTAAAAAGTGTAATCACAATTTCGTGCACCAAGTTTTTGGTGCCGTTGTGGGGGATTGTTCGAGTTTGGACAACTGACGGTTTATTTTGTTGCTTAGATTAGGAAAAATTTGTCTTTTTGGTTTTGAGTCACTAACATTGAGTCTTCTATTATTGTTTTTGGTTAAAATTTTAAAATCCTTATTTTCTTTTTCTAAATTATTTTCGAAAATTTTTAAAACCAATAACTTCATAATTTAGTCTTCTGTTGAGTTTAGTTTTATGTTTTAAGTTTGGTGTCAATTGCATGATTTTATTTTTCTTTCAATTTTTCGAATTAAGTGTTCTTGGTGTTCATCTTGACATTCAAAGTTTTCTTGTTTGCTTTCTTTGTTTTGATCTAAAAATTCTAAATTTGGTGTCATTTTATTATTTTTCTCTTTCCTCATTAAATTCAAAAATTCAATAAAATATCTTTTCATTTATTCTCTCATTATTTTCGAATTCTTTAGGTTGACTTAGTCAAAATTTTTAAAATTTGGTAGTTTCTTGTTAGGCAAGTTAAAATTTCAATTTTAAAAATTTATCTTCTTAAATCTTTTTCAATACAAATTCTTTTTCAAATTTCTTTTATTATTTTTCGAAAATCTTTTATAAAATTTTTCAAAATCTTTTTCTTATTCATAATTTTTGAATTACTTGTACATACCAGTCTATTACTTTGATTGAAAAATTTTAAGTTTGGTGTTTCCTTGTTGATAAAGTTTCAATCTTCAAATTTTAAAATCATATCTTTTTGAAAACTCCCTAACCACTTTCTCTCTCTTCATTTTTTTCGAAAATCATATCCAAAATTTTTCAAATCTTTTTGATTAGTTAATCATTTTAGTATTCTAATTTATTTTATTTTATTTTTTTATTTTTTTTAGTTTTTGAAAATTATATTCTATTTTCCAATTATTTTATTTTATTTTATCTTATTTCCTTTTTAATTCAGTTTATTTTTAATTAAATTAAATAAAAATAATAATATATTCTATTTGCAATCCACATCATCTCCCTTTCTCCATCATGGACCTAAGTGGAAATGAATAGTCCAGAAGGACTCTGGGGTCATATGCTAACCCCACTAATGCTTCCAATGGGAGTAGTATTTGTATATCTCCCATCAGAGCCAGCAGTTTTGAGTTAAATCCTCAGCTCATTATCATAGTGCAGCGAAATTGCCAGTATTCTGGTCTTCCACAAGAAGAACCTACTGAGTTTCTGGCACAGTTCTTACAAATTGCTGACACAGTACGTGATAAGGAAGTAAATCAGGATGTCTACAGATTATTACTGTTTTCCTTTGCTGTAAAAGATCAAGCTAAGAGGTGGTTAAATAACCAACCCACAGCAAGCATAAGAACATGAAAACAGTTATCAGACAAATTTCTGAATCAATATTTCCCTCCAAAAAGGATGACACAGCTAAGGCTGGACATCCAAGGCTTTAAACAAGAGGATAATGAATCCCTTTATAATGCCTAGGAGAGGTACAAAGGGATGCTAAGGAAATTCCCCTCTGAAATATTTTCAGAATGGGTGCAGTTGGATATCTTTTACTATGGTCTTATAGAAAAGGACCAAATATCTCTAGACCACTCAGCTGGTGGATCTATACATGAGAAAGACAATTGAAGAGGCTCAAGAGCTCATTGATATAGTTGCTAGAAATCAATATCTATACTTAAGTAGTGGGTCCTCCATGAAAGAAGAAGCTAAAACAGCATCCCCTGAACTTAGTCCTCAAGAACAAGTTGCTGAACTCAATCAGCAATTGCTTATTATAACAAAATAGTTTGCAGAATTCAAAGAGATACTCCAAGACACTAAAAATGCTAACCAAAATATGGAAGCACAATTGGATCAGACAAGACAGCAGCTATCTAAACAGATAACAGAAGAATGTCAAGCCGTTCAATTAAGGAGTGGGAAGACATTGAATGTCTCAATTCAAAGCAGCAGAAAGCCAAGAAAGGAATAAATAACAGAGGATGACCAACCCACTGCCCAAAATCCCTATGAGGATAGTAAAAGCCCAGAGCGGAATGATTCTGGCGTTCAAACGCCAGAAAAGGGTAAGAAAGTGGCATTAAACGCCCAAGGGATGGCCAGTTCTGGCGTACAAATGCCAGAAAAGGGTGGCAATCTGGCGTTAAACGCCCATGCAGCACCCAATTCTGGCGTTCAAACGCTAATAAGGGATCAGACACCTGCAAGTGCTGATAATAACCCCCTTAAGCAGGCTTCTCTAACCACTTCTGTAGGAAATAAACCTGCAGCAACTAAGGTTGAAGAATACAAAGCCAAGATGCCTTATCCTCAGAAACTCCGCTAAGCAGAACAGGATAAACAATTTGCCCGCTTTGCAGACTATCTCAGGACTCTTGAAATAAAGATTCTATTTGCAGAGGCACTTGAGCAAATACCCGCTTATACTAAGTTCATGAAAGAGATCTTAAGTCATAAGAAGGATTGGAGAGAAACTGAAAAAGTTTTTCTCACTGAAGAATGCAATGCAGTCATTCTGAAAAGCTTACCAGAAAAGCTTAAGGATCCCGGAAGCTTTATGATACCATGCACATTAGAGGGTGCTTGTACCAAGACAGCTCTATGTGATCTTGGGGCAAGTATCAACCTACCTGCATCCACTATCAAAAAGCTTGGTTTGACTATGAAGTTAAACCAACCCGGATATGCCTTCAACTTGCTGATGGCTCCATTAAGATTCCATCAGGCGTAATTGAGGACATGATTGTCAAGGTTGGGTCATTTGCTTTTCCCACTGACTTTGTAGTGCTGGAAATAGAGGAGCACAAGAGTGCAACTATCATTCTAGGAAGACCTTTCCTAGCAACTGGATGAACCCTCATTGACGTCCAAAAAGGGGAAATAACCCTAAGAGTCAATGAGGATGAGTTTAAGTTAAATGCTGTCAAAGCTACGCAGCATCCAGACACATCAAAAGATTGCATAAGCACTGATATTATTGACTCCCTAGTGGAAGAGGTCAATATGACTGAGAGTCTCAAATCAGAGCTAGAGGACATTTTTAAAGATGTTCAGCCTGATCTGGAGGAACCAGAGAAAATAGAAGAACCTCTGAAAACTCCTCAAGAAGAGAAGAAGCCTCCTAAACCCGAGCTCAAGCCACTACCACCATCCCTGAAATATACATTTCTAGGAGAAGATGACACTTTTCCTATGATTATAAGCTCTACTTTAGAGCCAAGGGAAGAGGAAGCACTACTTCAGGTGCTAAGGACACACAAGACAGCTCTTGGGTGGTCCATAAGTGATCTTAAGGGCATTAGTCCAGCTAGATGCATGCACAAGATCCAATTGGAGGATGATGCTAAGCCAGTGGTTCAACCACAGAGGCGGCTGAACCCAGCCATGAAGGAGGTGGTGCAAAAAGAGGTCACTAAGTTACTAGAGACTGGGATTATTTATCCTATTTCTGATAGCCCCTGGGTGAGCCGTGTCCAAGTTGTCCCCATGGCATGACAGTGGTTTATAATGAAAAAATGAACTGGTTCCTACAAGAACAGTTACAGGGTGGCGTATGTGTATTGCCTACAGAAGACTCAATACAGCCACCAGAAAGGATCATTTTCCTTTACCATTCATATACCAGATGCTAGAGAGACTAGCAGGTCATTGATGAGCGGATATTTTATACGCTTTTTGGGGATAATTTCATATAGTTTTGAGTATGTTTTAGTTAGTTTTTAGTCTATTTTTATTAGTTTTTAGGAAAAATTAATATTTCTGGACTTTACTATGAGTTGTGTGTTTTTCTGTAATTTCAGGTATTTTTCTGGCTGAAATTGAAGGAGCTGAGCAAAAATTTGATTCAAGCTGAAAAAGGACTGCTGATGCTGTTGGATTCTGACCTCCCTGCACTCAAAGTGGATTTTCTGGAGCTACAGAACTCGAAATGGCGTGCTTCCAATTGCGTTGGAAAGTAGACATCCAGGGCTTTCCAGCAATATATAATAGTTCATACTTTGCACAAGGATAGACGACGTAAACTGGAGTTCAACGCCAGTTCTCTGCCCAATTCTGGCGTCCAGCGCCAGAAAATTCATGGTAATTGGCTATCATATTCTTAAAAAACTTTTTCAAAAATAATTTTTTCTATTAAATCCTGTGCCAAACTTTAAGTTTGGTGTTTTCTTGTTGATTTCCCTTTGGTTTTCGAAAATTTTGACTTGATTTTAAAATTTTTAAGTTTGGTGTTCCTTGGTGTTTTCCCACCAAAATTTTCGAAAATAAGGAGCATTAGATCCAAAAATTTTAAATCTTGTGCTATCTTATTGTTTTCCTCTCTCCTCTTTAAATTCAAAAAATATCTTTTCTCTCTATTTTAAAAACAAATTTTTGAAAATTATATAAAAAAAAAAATTTTTTTTTTAAATTTTTTCCAAATCATATCTTTTTCAAAACTTTCTAACCACTTTTTCTCTCCTCACTTTTTCGAAAATCATAATCTTTGTTATTTTTATTTTTGGTTAAGTTGTCCTCTTTCCATAAAATAAAATAATTAAAAAGGTAAATCAGTCCAAGTTATATCCATATATCCATCATGGACATAAGTGGAGATGAACAGTCCAGGAGGACTCTGGGGTCATATTCTAACCCCTCTACTGCTTCATATGGGAGTAGCATCTGCATACCCTCCATTGGAGTCAGTAGCTTTGAGTTGAATCCTCAACTCATTATCATGGTGCAGCAAAGTTGCCAGTATTCCGGTCTTCCACAGGAAGAACCTACAGAGTTTCTGGCACAGTTTTTACAAATTGCTGACACAGTACATGATAAAGAAATAGATCAGGATGTCTACAGACTATTACTGTTTCTGAGAAATTGCCACCACCTGCCAATGTTAAGGCAATCAGAAGCTTTCTAGGACATGCAGGATTCTACAGGAGGTTTATAAAGGATTTTTCAAAAATCGCAAAACCTCTAAGCAATCTGCTAGCTGCTGACACGCCATTTGTGTTTGACACAGCATGCCTGCAGGCATTTGAAATGCTGAAAGCTAAGCTGGTCACAGCACCAGTTATTTCTGCACCAGACTGGACATTACCATTCGAGCTAATGTGTGATGCCAGTGATCATGCCATTGGTGCAGTATTGGGACAGAGGCATGACAAGCTTCTGCATGGCATTTATTATGCTAGTCGCATTTTAAATGATGCCCAGAAAAATTACACAACCACAGAAAAGGAATTACTTGCAGTGGTTTATGCCATTGACAAGTTCAGATCCTACTTAGTGTAAAGGAGATGACAGCCGAACCCAACAACAATGCAAGGAGAATGCTTGGTGACTTTACTGCACCAAATTCCAATTTACATGGAAGAAGCATCTACATTCCTACCATTGGAGTAAACAATTTTGAGCTGAAACCTCAATTAGTTTCTCTGATGCAGCAGAACTGCAAGTTTCATGGACTTCCATCTGAAGATCCTTTTTAGTTCTTAACTGAATTCTTGCAAATCTGTGATACTGTTAAGACTAATGGAGTAGATCCTGAAGTCTACAGGCTCATGCTTT
>NC_029789.2:114828582-114829389 GCF_000816755.2 Arachis ipaensis
TTTTTATTTATCTAACAATATTTTTCTTAGTTATATGTCTTTATAGGTTCATGATCATGTGGAGTCATAAAATAAATATAGAAATTGAAAACGGAATCAAAAACAGCAGAAGAAAAATCACACCCTGGAGGAAGCACCTGCCTGACGTTCAACGCCAGAACAGAGCATGGTTCTGGCGCTGAACGCCCAAAATGGGTAGTGTCTGGACGCTGAACGCCCAGAACAAGCATGGTTCTGGCGTTCAACGCCAGAAATGGCCAGTAAATGGGCGTTGAATGCCCAAAATGGGCACCAACCTGGCGCTGAACGCCTAGAGTTGTGTGCAAGGGCATTTTACATGCCTAATTTGGTGCAAGGTTGTAATTCCTTGAACACCTCAGGATCTGTGGACCCCACAGGATCATCTCAGGATCTATGGACCCCACAGGATCCCCACCTACCTCCACTCACTTCTTCTCACCCCTCTTTCACACAATCCCATAAACACTCTTCCCCAAAACCCTTCACCAATCACCTCAATCCCTCTTCCCCATCACCTCTTCACCACTCACATCCATCCACTCTTCCTCATAAACCTACCTCATAAACTCCACTTACCTTCAAAATTCAAAATCAATTTCCCATCCAAACCCACCCTACATGGCCGAAACTTAATCCCCCATCCCTCCCCTATATAAAGCCTTCCATTCTTCCTCATTTTCACACAACACAACCCTCTCTTCTCTTCTTGGCCGAAACACAACCCCTTCTCCCTCTCCTCCATTTTTTCTTCTTATTCATCTATTCTTTCTTCTCTTGCTCGAGGGC
>NC_029789.2:114829559-114831388 GCF_000816755.2 Arachis ipaensis
TTTGCCCTATTTTTCTTTTTTATTTTTTATTTGTTTATATAAAGTTTACTGACACTAAGGTAAAGAATCAATTGCATAAGTTTACAGGGTTACAGAAGGAATTTGCACACAAAACTGAGATAGGGAGCTCAATGGCAAGAAAACGCCAGTAAAGGGGCATTTTGGGCGTTCAGCGCCCAAAATGGGCATCCACTGGGCGCTGAACGCCAGTAATGGTAGCAATTTGGGCATTCAACGCCAGAAATGGCCACCCACTGGGCGTTGAACGCCAGGAATGGCAGCAAATGGGCGCTGAACGGCCAGGAGATCAGCATTTGGGCGCTGAACGCCCAAAACAAGCAGTGTTTGGGCGTTCAAACGCCAGGAAGACAGGGAGGAGCCAAATCCATCTATCCCACACGTATTTCCATTTTAATTTCAAATTTTATGCTTCAAGGCATGATTTTTACATGAACATGTCAAGAACCCTGATTTCTAAAATCCTTAATTTCTAAAAATCCATCTTTCCAAATTCAATCCAACTCTTTTCAAAATCTTTTCTGAAAACAAATCTATCTTTTTCACTCAAAAATCTTTTCAACTAATCCATATTTTTTTTTTCAAATCTTCATATTATCTTTTTCAAAACCCAAATTTATCTTTTTCAAAAATCTATCCTATCTTTTCAAAATTACACTATATCTTCTATCTTATCTTTTTCAACTCAATCTTTTTATCTTATCTCTTCCATTTTTTCGAAAAGCCACCCCCACCCCTTTAAAATTGGGTCCGGCCTCCCCCCTCCTCCATCAAAGGCGTCCCAAATTAACTCAAAAGGGAGGACCTCAAACCAGTCGCCAGAGGATGGCTGGACTTCATTGGGCGTTCTCTGTTGCCCACTAGCAACCGTTCTGAAGTCACAGTTAAAAGAGCAGTGATGATCCATTGCATCATGATGGGGAAGGAAGTGGAGGTTCATCAGCTGATTTCAACTGAACTCTACAAGATTGCTAACAAAAATTCAAAAGAGGCCAGGCTGGCTTATCCAAGCGTGATTTCTCTGCTCTGCAAGGACGCTGGAGTAAAGATGGGAATAACTGAATATATCCTAATTGAAAAGTCAATCACCAAAGCATCAATGGAGAGACAACAAGCACAGGAGGATCCTATCAAGAAAAGAGCACAGGAATTCCTCCCAGAGATACCTCAAGCTGAATACTGGGAATATCTTGAGACGTCCATCACCAAGATACAGGAAGCTATGGAGCAAATAATAAAACAACAGAAGGAACACAGTCAAATGCTGACCCATATGTTTAAAGAACAAGAGGAGCAGGGACGTGACTTAAGGGAACTAAAGCGCCAAAAGTCTTCTGTTATACCAAGCATCCCAAGGATCAGAGGAACCCCCATACTCCCAGAATAAAGGTTGTTAATTTCCAATTTCTGCCTTAACTCTGTGACAGTGTCCTTATAAAAAGTTTACCTTAGAAGTCATATAATAGTAATTAGTATCTATTTGATTTTATCTCCAATTAAGCTATAGTTTATTTTTCTCATCATCATTAAACATGAAGAAAATAGTAGATCTTTTGAATAAGAAGCAATAAAATTTCGAGTTTAATAAAAGAAATTCTAATTGGTTAAATGTGGTGGCAATGCTTTCTGTCTTCTGAACGAATGCTTGAACAGTGCATATGTCTTTTGAATTTGTTGTTTAAGACTGTTAAATATGTTGGCTCTTGAAAGAATGATGAACATGAGACATGTTATTGATAATCTGAAAATCATAAAAATGACTCTTGAAGCAAGAAAAAGCAGCAAAGAACAAAGCTTGCAAAAAAAAAAAA
>NC_029789.2:114831938-114833061 GCF_000816755.2 Arachis ipaensis
CATTTTTGCCCTATTTTTATTTTTATTTGTTTATATAAATTTCACTGACACTAAGGTAAAGAATCATTTGCATTAGTTTACAGGGTTACAGAAGGAATCTGCACACAAAACAGAGATAGGGAGCTCACTGGCAAGAAAACGCCAGTGAAGGCCATTTTTGGGCGTTCAGCGCCCAAAATGGGCATCCAGTGGGCGCTGAACGCTAGTAAGGATAGCTATCTGGCGTTCAAACGCCAGAAAAGGGCAACAACTGGGCGTTGAACGCCCATGAGAGCAGCAATTGGGCATTGAACGCCCAAAACAGGCAGTGTTTGGGCGTTCAAACGCCAGGATGGTGAGGAGGAGCTCTCCTTCTACCCATCTCCTTTCTTTTCTTTTGCTTGAGGACAAGCAAAGCTCTAAGTTTGGTGTGCTTATCCGTGATCACTAAGATCATGGCCCCTAAAGGAAAACAACCCACTCCAAGAAGCAAAGACCAAGCACCTCACAGACTAGAGGAACATCCACTTCCAAACCTCAAGGTTGTTGAGTTCTAATCTTAGCCTTAACTCTGTGACAATTGTTCTTATTTTAGTTTTACCTTAAGAGTCATATAATAGTAATTAGTATCTATTTTGATTTTATCTCCAATTAAGTTATAATCTATTTTTCTCATCATCATTAAACATGAATAAAATAGTAGATCTTTTGAATAAGAGGCAATAAAATTTTGAGTTTTTAATAAGAAAAATTCTAATTAGTAACATGTGGTGGCAACGCTTTCTGTCTTCTGAATGAATGCTTGAACAGTGCATATGTCTTTTGAATTTGTTGTTTAAGACTGTTAAATATGTTGGCTCTTGAAAGAATGATGACAAGGAGATATATTATTTGATAATCTGAAAAATCATAAAAATGATTCTTGAAGCAAGAAAAAGCAGCAAAGAACAAAGCTTGCAGAAAAAAAAAGAGAGAGAAAAGAGAGAAAAAGCAAGCAGAAAAAGCCAATAACCCTTAAAACCAAAAGGCAAGGGCAAATAAAAAGGGTCCCAAGGCTTTGAGCATCAGTGGATAGGAGGGCCTAAAGGACTAAAATCCTGGTCTAAGCGGCTAAACCAAGCTGTCCCTAACCATGTGCTTGTGG
>NC_029789.2:114833087-114876634 GCF_000816755.2 Arachis ipaensis
TGATAATCTGAAAAATCATAAAAATGATTCTTGAAGCAAGAAAAAGCAGCAAAGAACAAACCTTGCAGAAAAAAAAATAGGCAAAAAATAAAATAAAATATAGAAAGAAAAAGAAAAAGCAAAAAAAAAAAGCCAATAACCCTTAAAACCAAAAGGCAAGGGTAAATAAAAAGGATCCCAAGACTTTGAGCATCAGTGGATAGGAGGGCCTAAAGGAATAAAATTCTGGCCTAAGCGGCTAAACCAAGCTGTCCCTAACCATGTGCTTGTGGCGTGCAGGTGTCAAGTGAAAACTTGAGACTGAGCGGTTAAAGTCAAGTTCCAAAGCAAAAAAAAGAGTGTGCTTAAGAACCTTGGACACCTCTAATTGGGGACTTTAGCAAAGCTGAGTCACAATCTGAAAAGGTTCACCCAGTTATGTGTCTGTGGCATTTATGTATCCGGTAGTAATACTGGAAAACAAAGTGCTTAGGGCCACGGCCAAGACTCATAAAGAAGCTGTGTTCAAGAATCATCACACTGAACTAGGAGAATCAATAACACTATCCGAGTTCTAAGTTCCTATAGATGCCAATCACTCTGAGCTTTAATGGATAAAGTGAGATGCCAAAACTGTTCAGAAGCAAAAAGCTACTAGTCCCGCTCATCTAAGTAGAATCTGAGCTTCACTCAAAAACTCTGAGATATTATTGCTTCTCAACCTATTAGTCTACTGGAGTTGAACGCCCAAACTGGCACAAAAACTGGCGTTCAACTCCACAAATGGCCTCTGCACGTGAATTGCTTAAGTCTCAGCCCTAGCACACACCAAGTGGGCCCCAGAAGTAGATTTCTGCATCATCCATCATAGTTTATCCAATTTTTGTAAACCTAGGCTACTAGTTTAGTATTTAAACAACTTTTAGAGACTTACTTTGTATCTCATGACATTTCAGATCTAAACTTTGTATTCTCTGACGGCATGAGTCTCTAAACCCCATTGTTGGGGGTGAGGAGCTCTGTTGTGTCTCAATGAATTAATGCAAGTATTTCTGTTTTCCATTCAAACACGCTTGTTCTTATCTAAGATGTTCATTCGCGCTTAACTGTGATGGAGGTGATGATCTGTGACAATCATCACCTTCTTCAAACCATGAACGTGTGCCTGACAACCACCTCCGTTCTATATACGATTAAATGAGTATCTCTTAGATTCCTTAATCAGAATCTCTGTGGTATAAGCTAGAACTGATGGCGGCATTACTCACGTAAGGTATTACTTGGACGACCCAGTGCACTTGCTGGTTAGTGGTACGAGTTGTGAAAAGTGTAATTCATAATTCGTGCACCAGTCATGAATACTACTGCTTTTTGGATGGCTATTTAGGTTACAACCAAATTGTAGTAGATCCTCAGGACCAAGAGAAAACAACATTCACATATCCTTCTGGAGTATTTGCCTACAGAAGGATGCCATTTGGTCTGTGCAATGCACCTGCAACCTTTCAGAGGTGCATGCTCTCTATCTTCTCTGATATGGTAGAGAAATTTTTGGAAGTCTTCATGGATGACTTCTCAGTGTTTGGAGACTCATTCAGCTCCTGTCTTGACCATCTAGCACTTGTTCTGAAAAGGTGCCAAGAGACTAACCTGGTTTTAAACTGGGAAAAAAGTCACTTTATGGTGACTGAAGGAATTGTTCTTGGGCACAAAATTTCAAACAAGTGAATAGAGGTAGATCAAGCTAAGGTAGAGGTAACTGAAAATTTACCACCACCTGCCAATGTTAAAGCAATCAGAAGCTTTCTGGGGCATGCAGGATTCTATAGGAGGTTTATAAAGGATTTCTCAAAAATTGCAAAAACCTCTGAGCAATCTGCTAGCTGCTGACACGCCATTTATCTTTGACACAGAGTGTCTGCAGGCGTTTGAGGCTCCGAAAGCTAAGCTGGTCACAGCACCAGTCATTTTTGCACCAGACTGGACATTACCATTTAAACTAATGTGTATTGATGCAGTATTGGGACAGAGGCATAACAAGCTTCTGCACGTCATTTATTATGCTAGCCGTGTTTTAAATGACGCACAGAAGAATTACACAACCACAGAAAAGGAGTTACTTGCAGTGGTTTATGCCATTGACAAGTTCAGATCTTATTTAGTGGGATCAAAAGTGATTGTGTACACTGATCATGCTGCTCTAAAATATCTCCTCACAAAGCAGGATTTAAAACCTAGACTCATAAGATGGGTGTTGCTTTTGCAAGAGTTTGATATAGAAATAAGAGACAGAAAAGGGACAGAAAACCAGGTGGCAGATCACCTGTTCCGGATAGAACCAGTAGCAGGGGCGTCCCTCCCTCCTACTGAGATCTCTGAAACCTTTCCGGATGAGCAACTCTTTGCCATTCAGGAATTACCATGGTTTGCAGACATTGCAAACTATAAAGCTGTGAGATTCATACCCAAAGTGTACAGTAAGCAACAAATGAAAAAATTAATTTCTGATGCAAAGTACTACTTGTGGGATGAACCATATCTCTTTAAGAGGTATGCAGATGGAGTAATCCGCAGATGTGTTCCTAGAGGAGAGGCACAGAAGATCCTATGGCATTGCCATGGATCACAATATGGAGGACACTTTGGAGGTGAGCGAACAGCCACAAAGGTTCTCCAATGTGGTTTCTACTGGCCTACTCTCTATAGAGACTCCCGAGAGTTTGTACGTAACTGTGACAGTTGCCAGAGAGCTGATAATCTACCTCACGGTTACGTCATGCCTCAGCAAGGGATCTTAGAGATTGAGTTGTTTGATGTATGGGGTATTGACTACATGGGACCTTTCCCATCATCATATTCAAACACTTATATTCTGGTGGTAGTAGACTATGTATCTAAATGGATAGAGGCAATTGCAACACCCACTAATGATACTAAGACAGTAATGAAGTTCCTCCAGAAGCATATCTTCAGCAAGTTCGGTGTCCCTAGGATACTGATCAGTGATGGAGGCACTCATTTTTGCAATAAACAGCTTGACTCTGCTCTGGTACGATATGGAATTAACCATAAAGTGGCGACTCCATATCATCCACAGACAAATGGACAGGCTGAAGTCTCGAATAGAGAACTAAAACGAATCCTGGAACAGACTGTAAGTACCCGTAGAAGGGATTGGGCAAGAAGTCTGGATGATGCTCTGTGGGCATACAGAACAGCATTCAAGACTCCTATAGGAACCTCTCCATACCAACTTGTGCATGGAAAAGCCTGTCATCTGCTAGTAGAACTAGAACACAAGGCCTACTGGGCAACTAGGTTCCTAAACCTTGATACTAAGATAGCTGGAGAAAAAAGATTACTCCAGTTGAATGAGCTAGAGAAGTTCAGACTCAATGCTTTCGAAAATGCTAAAATCTATAAAGAGAAAGCAAAAAGATGGCATTACAAAAGGCTGTCATCTAGAGTTTTTGAGCCAGGACAGAAGGTTCCGCTATTTAACTCTAGGCTCAGATTGTTCCCCGGGAAATTAAAATCCCGGTGGAGGGGACCATATGTGATTACAAGTGTGTCACCATATGGTTATGTAGAGCTTCAAGATGTTGATTCTGACAAAAAATTCATTGTTAATGGATAGAGAATCAAACATTATGTTGAAGGCATATTGAGCAAGAATGCTCAAAACTGAGACTAAATTAAAAAGCTCAGTAGAGTCCAGCTAAAGACAGTAAAGAAGCGCTTACTGGGAGGCAACCCAGCCATTATCAAATTAAATTAGATGTTTATAACAATTATATATGTCCATTTAATTTTGTTGTCCATGTTTATTGATGCTTTTTCAGTAAACAAGTCAAGGATATAAAGGTTCAGAATATAAAGCAGAAGAATCACAGAGTAAAAGAGCTCACTGGCATCAAAACGCCAGTAAAGAGGCAATCTGGGCGTTAAACACCAGAATGGCTACTATTCTGGGCGTTTAACGATAGTAAAGATATCATTATGGGCGTTAAACACCAGAATGGGCAGCATTCTAGGCGTTTAATGCCAAAATTGGCAGTATTCTAGGCGTTCAGAAAAACACCCAGTAAGGAAGAATTTCTGGCGTTTAACGTCAGTCAGGGTATCTGGCTGGGCGTTAAACGCCCAAAATAGCCACCAGATGGGCGTTAAACGCCCAGAATGATAGTCACTCTGGCGTTTAACGCTAGCACAGCTAGGGGAGAGGTAATTTCGTTTCCAATTCAATTTTTTTCGAATTTTCATGTTTTAAATCAAAATTTTCTGCATCCCAACATTACAAAAATTTATTTTTTAATTTCCATTCACAAAAATTTATTATCTTATAAATTCTTTTTAATCCTTTTTCAATTATTTTCAATTCCTTTTCAAAAACTCATTCATATTTCCAATTTCTTTTCAAATATTTTTAACTCATTCGTATTATCTTTTATTTCATAGATGCATAAACAAAAAATTCAGATTTAACTTCCTCAAATCTTTTTCATATCTCTTAATTTTGAAAACAATCTTCTCTTTTTCATATCATGTTTATCTTTTATTAATCATATCTTTCAAAGCATATCTTTTTCTAAAATCTCGAACCCATTCCCTCCCTCCCCTTTATTTATACATTCGGCCATCACCTCTCCTCCCTCATTCGAATCCTTCTCTCCATCTATTCATTTTCTTTCTTTTTATTTTGCTTGAGGACAAGCAAATATCTAAGTTTGGTGTGATTTCCATGATCCCTGAGTTAAAACAAACCAATCTCATGGCACCCAAAGGAAGACAAAATGCTTCAAGAGAGAAGAAAGAAAGCAATCTAAAGCCACGTTAGATGCATGAGAACTTCTGCACCAAAGAACATGCAGACTATTATTTCAAAATTGTGTGCAGAAGATCAGTGATCCCGGAAGTTAATCTGAAAGAAGATGAATACCTAGAGATCTAAGAGCAGATTCAAAACAGGGGCTGGGAAGTCCTGGCTAATCCTGAGATACATGTTGGAAGAAACATGGTCCAGGAATTCTATGCAAATCTGTGGATGACAGAGAAGCAAAGATTATAGGGAACTGCTTTCTACACCTTTCGGACTATGGTTAGAGGGAAGGTTATTTACTTCCACTTTGACAAAGTGAGAGAGGTTCTTAAACTTCCTCAACTACAAGATGATCCAGAATTCTTTAATAGGAGAATGGCCAAGGATAAAAGGCTAGATCAAGTTCTAGAGGACATATGCATCCCTGGAACCAGTGGATTACCAATTCAAAAGGTGTCCCAAACCAGTTAAAGAGAGGAGATCTCAAACCAGATGCTAGAGGGTGGTTGGACTTCATAGGGCGTTCTATTCTCCTAACCAGTAACCGATCTAAAGTCGTTGTCAAGAGAGCTGTGATGATTCACTATATTATGCTGGAGAAGGAGGTAGAGATTCATCAACTTATCCCTGTTGAAATTTACATGTTTGCAAACAAGGAATCCACTAAGGCCAAGTTGGCCTACCCAAGCTTGATTATTCTGTTATGCAAAGATGCGGGGGTACAGATGGGTGTGGATGAATATATCACAGTTGAATGTCCAATCATCAAAAAAGTGATAGATGGACCTCAAATTCAAGATAACCTCATCAAGAGGGGGCGTATGAGCTCCTCCCAGAAATTCCTAAATTTGACTATTGGGCCCGCTTAGAAGCATCTGTCACCAAGCTACAAGAAGCTGTGAATCAACTCAAAGAAGAGCAGCAGAATCAAAATAGCTTGCTCTACAAAGTGCTCATAGAACAAGAGAAACAAGGGTGTGAAATACATGAGCTAAAGCGTCAGAAGCTGTCCCTTGAAGAGTTGGACGTCCCACAAATTGAAGGAGCACCTACCCCTCAAAATCAAGGTTGTTGAGTCCTAACTATGTGATAACTTTTATTATTAGAAACCTATTTTAAGAGTTACATAAGCATTAGTATTAGAGTTATTTATTTTTATGTCTTTGATTTTCTTTCTTTTATTATTATTTGTCTGCTTTCATGTTTATTTTATGTCTTATTTTTATCCCATGATCAATAAAGTTTAGAGTCTATGTCTTAAAGATATGAATGCCCTATGAATCCTTCACCTTCCTCAAAAAAAAATGTTTTTAATTGTGTTCGTTACCAGGGGTTCTCGGGTGATCGGGTTGTCGACAGGAGGTGATAAGGAGAGGGGGAGAGGTCCCGAGCGAACGCGGAGTGAATGCTGATGACGTCGGAGGGCGGACGGAGCGAGGGGATGGCCACCTGCAAGGACACTCCGACGATCAAGTCAGAGTCCGTACTGAGGGTGGCAGGGTTAGGTAAGGATGTGACGTACCTTGGGGGGAGAGCTGTCCTCTCCCCTTATATAGCGTGTTGGGTAGGCCTAGTAATGGCCTGACCCATTGGTGGAGAGTTTGAGCTGTCACTTTTCACACGTGCGGGTCGTCCGTACAGGGGGTCGGTACGTTGGGTGCCGACCCTGGGGGTTCCGACCCGGCTGGTGGCACGGCTGTGATGTGGTTGGACTCCGGGTCGGTTATGGCTAACCGACCCGAAGGGATCCGTTAAGGCTTCTTGGGCCTGGATGGGACGGTGCCCCGATCCGACGGCTTCTTGGGCTGGACCGTCAGTCCGTAACAGTGCCCCCAACGCGTCGGTCACGAGGTTCGAAACTCGTGGTTGGGCGCGTTTGTCGTGAGCTCTTTCCTTTTCTCGGTAGTTCGTGGGCGGCGCTTTGTTTTCCTTCGTTAGGTCGTTTCGATTTTTGTGCCACTTTTTTGGTTTTGGCGCCGATCATTAAATGTCCGTCGCTTCATTGTTTTGAAATTTGGGGTGAAATGGCAGTCATGCCCCTGCCTTTTAGTTGTTCTTCCTCGGCGGTTATGCTTTTCTTCTTTTATTTTTATTTCGTAACCCCCACTCCTCTCTTTTACTATTCTTCTTCTCTTCTTCGCAAGTTTTTCAGTGCTGCTGCCTCTTCTGTTTGTACTGCTGTTGCTGCTTGAAGCATCTTGTTCTTTGCTTTCTTTTGCAATCTCCTGTCTCTTTTGGTAAGTTTTCATGGTTCTTTCCCGCATTTTGATTGTTGCTTTATTTCTGGCGCTTCTGCTTTGTTGCATGCTTGGGTCTTTTGCGTTTCTTGTTTGTTTTTCCCTTTTAGAGGGGATGCCACTGGGTTTTTCCTTGGTTTCGCTTGCATTTCTGGGTTTTTCCTGGGTTTTTGCTTGTATTTCTGGGTTTATGGGGAGATTCGTAGTTTGCTTTCTTGTTTTTAAGGGTTTCCGACTTCCCGTGTTGACTTTAGTGGTGCCCCCAATATAGGTATGGACGATCGTCTTGCTTCTTCGAGTCAGGCCCAACGCCCCTTGGCTGACTTCGTCGACCACTATGCTTGGGTTTCTTCTGATGTAAAGGATACCCCTTCCAAGATGACCAGGGAAGGGCTTCAGAAGTTACGACAAGCCGGAATCTTATGTGGGGGGTCCCGAGGAGACGCTCTACCAGGTCTTCGTCCCTGTTGCTCGTGAGTGCGTGTGCCATAAGAATTTGGCTTCCCCGACAGTTGTTGATTGGCTGTGGGTTTACGAGCCCATGTTCACGACTTTGGGGCTTCGTCTGCCTTTTTCCCCTTTTGTCATGGGCTTGCTGAATCGCTGTGATGTCGCGCCGTCGCAACTTCATCCGAATAGCTGGGCTTCTATTCGGTGCTTTGAAATGGTCTGCGAGTTTCTTGAGCTATCGCTCTCAGTAAACGTCTTTCTGTACCTCTTTCTGCTCACGAACCCTTCTAGCCAGGGGAAGGCTAAGAAGGGTTACATGTCTTTTAGGGCCCAACAGGGGCGTAGAATTTTTGGTCTATTTGAGGACTCTTTTCATGGGTTTAAGTCTACCTTTTTCAAGGTTAGACCGGTAGAAGGGCATCATCCTTTTTGGCTTTCAGCTAAGGGAGCCCCGCTGATCCCGACCTACTGGAGCTTCAGTGCGGGATCTGATTATTTGATAAAGGTGCCTTATGATTGGCTGAATTCGGAGGATCGCAACATTGCTGACATTCTGTTGGCTATTTTTGGTGATAAGAATCTTAATCCTCGCTTGCTAATGGGGACCGGGAAGCCGATCGTTCGTATGTTGGTGGGTTATTTCTTCCTTATGCTTCCTATGTTTTTCTTGTCTCGTTTGTTGATGTCTTTCCTTTCTCCTTTGTTCGCAGTTTCTATGGCTGGCGGGAGGAGGACTTTGGCTGATTTGATGAATCTCATCAAAGGGGATGGAGAGGGTGGGGGTGACTCTTCGTCTCATCCTTCGGTGGGCCAGGGGCAAGAGGAGGTCGGGGAGACCGGAGGTGAAGTGAACGGGGCTGGCCTGGCTCATCAGGAGGATGTCGTCTCTCCCGAGCAGGCTGAGGGGGCTGCCAACGTGGAGGTGGAGGTCTTTGAGGAGGATTTTGGTGAGGATGAATTGAAGCTTGTGGGAAATGTTAAGAAGAGGAAACGGGACACCGGCAAGGCCCTCTCGGTAATGGAGAAAAATTTCGATGCTGGGGGTTTTATTGAGTCTCAACTGCTCCCCGGCACCGAAGATTTTTTCCATGAGGCCGACCTCTCTGGGCAGGCCAGGTGGATTTACCGTAGCCTTCTTCGTGCTGCTGCTATTGCTAAGAAGGTTGAACCCGTGCTGGGAAGCTATCATGCCATGGAGGTGAAGCTTAAAAATTCCCAGAAGGATTTGACGGATTCTCGATCTCGGGAGGAATCCTTGAAGGTTAAGTTGGCTGAACATGAGAAGAAAGCTGAGGAGGATGTCAAGGAGATTAATAGGTTGGTTGATCGAGATATGGCCTTGATGAAGGACCTGAATACCTCTCGTGGTGAGACTGCGGCTATGAAGAAGAGGGTTGAAGAATTGGAAGAGAAGTTGAAGTTGTCGGAGAGTTCGGCGGAGGCGGCTGCTCGGGAGATATCGGCCTTAAAAAAGAGGAACAAAGATCTTGCTAAGGGAGCTCGTGACGCCGTCAAGCTGACTGAGGAAGGAATAAAGTTACAGGTCGCGGTGCTGGCTCCCGACCTTGATCTCCACCAGGTTAGTGCGATGAAAACTGTGGAGGGTGGGAAGATTGTTGACATCCTCTGACTTGTTAGGATATAGTCTTTGTTTTATTTTGTAATGTTCATCACTTTGGGCCTGCTGTGGCGCCTTTTAGTTGTATTTGAACACTCTTTGTGCTCGTTTTCATTGGATTTTGTTCGGGCCGTCGTGGCCATTGCTCTTTATTTCGCATGTTCGGACCATTGTGGCTTTTTGCTTTAATCCGTTTATTATCGTATTTACTTTCTTTGGGCCTGTTTTTCGCTTTTGGTCCCTTATGGTTCCCAGGGTGATCAGTCCCGGGTTACTGTTAGGTCGACCATTTTATGCTGCATTTTATTTGAGACTTGGGATGGATGAACTTGCAAAAGATAAGCTTACCATATTGTTAGACAAAGGAATTTGTAATGCGTAAACAAATTTAAACAAAGGAAGATATTCACATAAAGCATAAAAAGAGGTCGTAAAAGCGGAACATGGGGATGGGGGTTGGGGTCACATTGGCCGCCCCTTCTTACGAGTAGAACCTTCTGAGGTTCGCCATGTTCCATGTCCTCGGTACTTCGTTCCCATTCAACCTTTCTAGCTTGTAGCTCCCTTTGCCGAGGACTTCTTTTACTCTGTAAGGTCCTTCCCAGTTTGCGGCTAGCTTGCCTTCTCCTGGTGTCGAGGGACCTATGTCGTTTCGTCGTAGGACCAGGTCGCCTTCTCCCAGGTTCCTTTTCAGTACTTTGCCATTGTATCTGAGGGCCACTCTCTGCTTGATTGCTGCTTCTGCCAGGTGCGCCATTTGCCTTGTCTCGTCGGCTAGGTCTTTTTCAACGGCCTTGCTACCCCCACCGAGGAGCAGCCTCGGACTCGGTTCCCCGATCTCGACTGGGATGACAGCGTCGACCCCGTATGTGAGTCGAAAAGGGGTTTCCCCGGTGGATGACTGGGGTGTGGTCCTGTACGACCATAGTACTGGGGATAGTTCTTCTGCCCATGAGCCCTTTTTCCCCTCGAGTCATTTTTTCAACCCCTTTAGGATAACTTTGTTGGCTGCTTCAACTTGGCCGTTGGTTTGGGGGTGTTCGACTGAGGAGAACTTTTGCTTGATCCCCAGTCCTTCCAAGAATCCTTTGAACTTCTTGTCGGTGAACTGGGTCCCGTTGTCCGATATGACGGTTTCCGGTATCCCGAATCTTGTGACCACTTGTTTCCACATGAACTTTTGGCAGTTCGCTGCGGATATGCTGGCTAGTGGTTCTGCTTCTACCCCCTTGGTGAAATAATCTATCGCTACTATTAAGTACTTCACCTGCCCGGGTCCTGGGAGAAATGGGCCCAGAAGGTCGACTCCCCACTGGGCGAAAGGTCGGGGGGCCAACATTAGGTTGAGTTCCTCGGGAGGCGCTTTGTGGAAGTTGGCATTCTCCTGGCATTTTTTACATTTCTTTACGAATTCCTGAGCATCTGACATCATGGTGGGCCAGTAGTATCCCGCCCTGATGATTTTCCTTGCTAGAGATCTTTCCCCGATGTGGTGACCACAACACCCCTCGTGTACTTCCCTCAGGACGTAGTCTGTCTGGTCGGGGCACAGGCACTTTAATAGTGGTTGGTGGAGCCCTCGCTTGTACAGCTGTCCTTGTATGATTGTGTACTTGGGGGCCTCTCTTTTGATAAATTCTGCCTCTTTTTGGTTGGGAGGTGCTTCTGCATGCTCTAGATATCGGGAGATCGGGTCTAACAATGAGGGCGGGTTTGGTGCTTGGGTTGTGCACATGATGATCGCAGGTTTTGTTGCTAGCCCTTGGATCAGAGATCTGTTCCCCGCGCCGGGTTTAGTGCTTGCGAGCTTGGAGAGGAGGTCGGCTCGGGCGTTCCTTTCTCTGGGAACATGCTGGATTGTTACTTCCTCGAAGCCTTTGCATAGTTCTTTTACTTTTTTCAAGTATTTCTGTAGCAGCGCGTCCCTGGCTTGGTAGCTGCCGTTTACTTGGGAAGTGACGATTTGGGAGTCGCTGTTGATTTCCAACCTTGATACTCCGACTTCTTTGGCTAGCATCAGTCCTCCTATCAAGGCTTCATACTCGGCTTGACTGGAAATTCGAACTTGATGGATTGTTCAAGGGCTATGCCAGCCGAGTTTTCGAGGATGATTCCAGCTCCTCTGAACGTTTGATTGGATGCTCCGTCAACATGGAGCTTCCACCGTGTGTTTGGTATGTCGGGTGCTTCCCCTATGACCTCTACGAGGAAGTCGGCCATGGCTTGGGCTTTGATTGCTTGCCTTGGTTCATACTGCAAGTCGTATTGGGATAGCTCTACTGCCCATGCCATCATCCTTCCCGCCAGGTCGGGTTTCTGGAGGACTTGTCGGATGGCTTGGTCGGTCTTTAGGATGATTGTGTGCCCTTGGAAATATTGTTTCAGCCTTCTTGATGAAATTAGTAGGGCATAGGCTAGCTTCTCCAGCTTTGTGTACCTTGTCTCTGCCCCTTGAAGCATTTTGCTGATGAAGTATACTGGTCGTTGGGTCTTATCTTCCTCTCTGACTAGTACTGCGGCCATTGCTTGCGTGGTCACAGCCAAGTAGAGGTATATGGGCTCATGTTTCCCGGGTTTGCTGAGTACGGGAGGTTCCAAGAGTATCCTTTTAAAGTGCTCGAATGCCTCTTCGCACTCCTGGGTCCATTCAAAGGTGATTCCTTTCTTCATTAGGTTAAAGAACGGGGCGGCCCTTTTCGCAGATGCTCCGAGGAACCGAGATAGGGCTGTGAACTTCCCGGTCAGCCGTTGTACGTCTTTGATGCACCCAGGACTTGTCATTTTGAGAACGGCTTCGCACTTATCTGGGTTGGCTTCTACTCCTCTCTGGGTTATCATGTACCCTAGGAATTTTCCTGCTTCCATGGCGAATGCGCATTTGAGCGGATTGAGTCACATTTTGTATCTCCTTAGCACCTCAAAGATGGCCTGGAGGTCTTTTATCAGTTGGCCTGGTTCTGCCGTTTTTACGAGTATATCGTCGACATATACCTCTATCGTCTTGCCGATGAGGTCGTGGAAGACCCTGCTCATCAATCTCTGGTAGGTGGCCCCTGCATTTTTTAGTCCAAAGGGCATTACTTTGTAGCAGTAGGTGCCCCCTGGGGTTATAAACACAGTTTTGTCCTCGTCAGGTCGGTGCATCGGGATTTGGTTGTATCCGGAGTAGGCATCCATGAAGCTGAGAAACTGATATCCCGCTGCCGAGTCTACCAGAGTGTCGATGTTGGGGAGGGAAAAAGAGTCCTTGGGACATGCTTTGTTCAGGTCGGAGTAGTCTACGCACATCCTCCATTTCCCGCTGGCTTTCCTGATCAACACAACATTTGATAGCCATGTCGAGTACTCGAGTTCCTTGATGAACCTTACTTCTAGCAGCCCTGTTGTTTGCTTAGCGACTTCCTCAGCTCTTTCCTGCGACATCTTCCTTCTTCGCTGGGCTACCGGTTTGGCTCCGGGTTTTATGGCTAGCCGGTGAGACATGATTTCAGGGTCCAACCCCGGCATATCTAATGGGGTCCATGCGAAGAGGTCGCGGTTTGCCCTTATGACTTCCATGAGGGGGTGATGAGCGGATAATTTATACGCTTTTTGGCATTGTTTTTAGTATGTTTTTAGTAGAATCTAGTTACTTTTAGGGATGTTTTCATTAGTTTTTATGTTAAATTCACATTTCTGGACTTTACTATGAGTTTGTGTATTTTTCTGTGATTTCAGGTATTTTCTGGCTGAAATTGAGGGACTTGAGCAAAAATCAGATTCAGAGGTTGAAGAAGGACTGCTGATGCTGTTGGATTCTGACCTCCCTGCACTCAAAATGGATTTTCTGGAACTACGGAACTCAAAATGGCGCGCTTCCAATTGCGTTGGAAAGTAGACATCCAGGGCTTTTCGGTAATATATAATAGTCCATACTTTGCCCAAATTTAGATGACGCAAACTGGCGTTCAACGCCAGCTCTCTGCCCAATTCTGGCGTCCAGCGCCAGAAAAGGATCCAAAACCAGAGTTCAACGCCCAAACTGGCTTCAAAACCTGGCGTTCAACTCCACAAATGGCCTCTGCACGTGAAAAGTTAAAGCTCAGCCCAAGCACACACCAAGTGGGCCCCGGAAGTGGATTTATGCATCAATTACTTACTCATGTAAACCCTAGTAGCTAGTTTATTATAAATAGGACATTTTACTATCTTTTGATCATCTTTGGATGTCTGGTTCTTAGATCAGAAGGGCTGGCCATCTCGGCCATGCCTGGACCTTTCACTTATGTATTTTCAACGGTAGAGTTTCTACACTCCATAGATTAAGGTGTGGAGCTCTGCTGTTCCTCAAAGATTAATGCAAAGTACTACTGTTTTTCTATTCAACTCAACTTATTTCGCTTCTAAGATATTCATTCGCACTTCAACATGAATGTGATGAACGTGAAAATCATCATCATTCCCCATGAACGCGTGCCTGACAACCACCTCCGTTCTACCTTAGATTGAATGAGTGTCTCTTAGATCTCTTAATCAGAATCTTCGTGGTGTAAGCTAGAATGATGGCGGCATTCAAGAGAATCCGGAAAGTCTAAACCTTGTCTGTGGTATTCCGAGTAGGATTCAATGATTGAATGACTGTGACGAGCTTCAAACTCGCGAGTGCTGGGCGTAGTGACAGACGCAAAAGGAGGGTGAATCCTATTCCAGCATGATCGAGAACCGACAGATGAATAGCCGTGCCGTGACAGGGTGCGTTGACCATTTTCACTGAGAGGAGGGGATGTAGCCACTGACAACGGTGATGCCCTTGCATAAAGCCAGCCATGGAAAGGAGTAAGGCTGATTGGATGAAGACAGTAGGAAAGCAGAGGTTCAGAGGAACGAAAGCATCTCTATACACTTATCTGAAATTCTCACCAGCGATTTACATAAGTGTTTCTATCCTTTATTTTATGTTTATTTAATTATTATTTGAAAACTTCATAACTATTTTATATCTGCCTGACTGAGATTTACAAGGTGACCATAGCTTGCTTCATACCAACAATCTCCGTGGGATCGACCCTTACTCACGTAAGGTATTACTTGGACGACCCAGTGCACATGATGGTCAGTTACACGGAGTTGTGAACCATGGTATTGGCATCATGTTTTTGGCGCCATTGCCAGGGAAAGAAAGAGCAATGAATTTTACATAATTAAAGTGTAATCACGATTCCGCGTACCAAGTTTTTGGCGCTGTTGCCGGGGATTGTTCGAGTTTGGACAACTAACGGTTCATCTTGTTGCTCAGATTAGGTAATTTTCTTTTTATTTTATTTTCAAAAATTTTTCAAAAATCTTTCAAAAATTTCTCATCTGTTTTCAAAAAAAAAAAAATAAAAATATTTTCAAAAATATATTTTTCTTCAGAATTTTTAAGAATGAATTCTAGTGTTTCATGAAGCATGCTGTGGCCTGGCTGGCTGTAAAATCACGACTGTAGGGCATGTTAGGCGTGTCATGTCTAAATTACATACTAAAGCTTGGCTGGCTATTAAGCCATACCTGACCCTTTGATTGGAGCTTTAGACTAGAGAGCATAAGATTCTTGGAATTCATATTAAAAATTTTGGAATCCTTATTTTTCTTTTTTTTTTCAAAATGATTTTCGAAAAAAAAAATTAAAAGAAAATACAAAAAAAAATTCATAAAATCATAAAAATCAAAAATATTTTTGTGTTTCTTGTTTGAGTCATGTGTCATGTTATAAGTTTGGTGTCAATTGCATGTGCATCTTGCATTTTTCAAAAATTTTCATGCATTCATAGTGTTCTTCATGATCTTCAAGTTGTTCTTGGTAAGTCTTCTTGTTTGATCTTTGCATTTGCATGTTTTGTGTCTTTTCTTGTTTTTCATATGCATTCTTGAATTCTTAGTGTCTAAGCATTAAAGAATTCTAGGTTTGGTGTCTTGCATGTTTTCTTTGCATTAAAAAATTTTTCAAAATTGTGTTCTTGATGTTCATCATGATCTTAAAAGTGTTCTTGGTGTTCATCTTGACATTCATAGCATTCTTGCATACATTCATTGTTTTGATCCATAACTTTCATGCATTGCATCATTTTTCATGTTTTCCTCTCTCATTATAAAAATTCAAAAATAAAAAAAATATCTTTCCTTTTTTCTCTCATCAAATTCGAAAATTTGAGTTGACTTTTTCAAAATTTTTTAAAATCAAGTTGTTTCTTATGAGTCAAATCAAATTTTCAATTTGAAAATCTTATCTTTTTCAAAATCTTTTTCAAAAATCAAATCTTTTTCAAATTTCTTAGTTATTTTCGAAAATTCCAAAAATATTTTTCAAAAATCTTTTCCTTATCTTTATCACATGATTTTCGAAAATAACATCACCAATTAATGTTTTAATTCAAAAATTTCAAGTTTGTTACTTGCTTGTTAAGAAAGATTCAAACTTTAAGTTATAGAATCATATCTTGTGATTTCTTATGAATCAAGTCATTAATTGTGATTTTAAAAATCAAATCTTTTTCAAAACTAATTTCAAATCATATCTTTTCAAAAATATCTTCTTATCTTACCTTTTTCAAAAATTTAATTTAAAAATATCCTTTCTAACTTCTTATCTTCTTATCTTTTCAAAATTTGTTTCAACTAACTAACTAACTTTTTTTTTGTTTCTTATCTTTTTCAAAACCACCTAACTAACTCTCTCTCTCTCATTTTCGAAAATATCTTCCCTCTTTTTAAAAATTTCTTTTTAATTAACTAATTATTTTAATCTTTGATTTAAAAAATTTTTTTCGAAAATTACTAACATTTTTCAAAAACCATTTTCGAAAATCACTAACTCTTTTTCAAAAATTATTTTCGAAAATTCTCCCTCTCCCATCTGTGTTCGAATTTTTTCTTCTCCTTTTCTTTCTCTACTAACAATAAGAAACCTCTTTACTGTGACATAGAGGATTCCTCTTCTTTTCTTGTTCTCTTCTCTTTCTTATGAGCAGGGACAAAGAAAAAGGCATTCTTGTTGAAGCTGATCCAGAACCTGAAAGGACTCTGAAAAAAAAAAACTAAGAGAAGCTAAAATACAACAATCCAGAGATAACCTTTCAGAAATTTTTGAACAGGAAGAGGAGATGGCAGCCGAAAATAATAATAATGAAAGGAGGATACTTGGTGACTTTACTGCCCCTAATTCCAATTTACATGGAAGAAGCATCTCCATTCCTGCCATTGGAGCAAACAACTTTGAGCTGAAACCTCAATTAGTTTCTCTGATGCAGCAGAACTGCAAGTTTTATGGACTTCCATCTGAAGATCCTTTTCAGTTTTTAACTGAATTCTTGCAGATATGTGATACTGTTAAGACTAATGGAGTAGCTCCTGAAGTCTACAGGCTCATGCTTTTCCCTTTTGATGTAAGAGACAGAGCTAGAATATGGTTAGATTCTCAACCTAAAGACAGCCTGAACTCTTGGGATAAGCTGGTCAAGGCTTTCTTAGCCAAGTTCTTTTCTCCTCAAAAGCTGAGTAAGCTTAGAGTGGATGTTCAAACCTTCAGACAGAAGGAAGGTGAATCCCTCTATGGAGCTTGGGAGAGATACAAAGGACTGACCAAAAAGTATCCTTCTGACATGCTTTCAGAATGGACCATCTTGAACATATTCTATGATGGTCTGTCTGACTTAGCTAAGATGTCATTGGATACTTCTGCAGGTGGATCCATTCACCTAAAGAAAATGCCTGCAGAAGCTCAAGAACTTATTGACATGGTTGCTAATAACCAGTTCATGTACACTTCTGAGAGGAATTCTGTGAGTAATGGGACGCCTATGAAGAAGGGAGTTCTTGAAATTGATACTCTGAATGCCATATTAGCTCAGAATAAAATATTGACTCAGCAAGTCAATATGATCTCTCAGAGTCTGAATGGAATGCAAGCTGCATCCAACAGTACTCAAGAAGCATCTTCTGAAGAAGAAGCTTATGATCCTGAGAACCCTGCAATAGCAAAGGTAAATTACATGGGTGAACCATATGGAAACACCTACAATCCATCATGGAGAAATCACCCTAATCTCTCATGGAAGGATCAAAAGCCTCAACAAGGCTTTAATAATGGTGGAAGAAACAGGTTTAGCAATAGCAAGCCTTTTCCATCATCAACTCAGCAACAGACAGAGAACTCTGAACAAAATACTTCAAATTTAGCAAACTTAGTCTCTGATCTGTCTAAGGCCACTGTAAGTTTCATGAATAAAACAAGATCTTCCATTAGAAATTTGGAAGCACAAGTGGGCCAGCTGAGTAAAAGGATCACTGAAATCCCTCCTAGTACTCTCCCAAGCAATACAGAAGAAAATCCAAAAGGAGAGTGCAAGGCCACTGAATTGATCACCATGGCCGAACCTGCAAGGCAAGGAGAGGACGTGAATCCCAGTGAGGAAGACCTCCTGGGACGTTCAGTGATCAATAAGGAGCTTCCCTCTGAGGAACCAAAGGACTCTGAGGCTCATCTAGAGACCATAGAGATCCCATTAAACCTCCTTATGCCATTCATGAGCTCTGATGAGTACTCCTCTTCTGAAGAGAATGAGGATGTTACTGAAGAGCAAGCTGCCAAGTTTCTTGGTGCAATCAGGAAGCTGAATGCCAAACTATTTGGCAATGAGACTTGGGAAGACGAACCTCCCTTGTTCACCAATGAACTAAGTGATCTGGATCAACTGAGATTACCTCAGAAGAAACAGGATCCTGGAAAGTTCTTAATACCTTGCACCATAGGCACCATGATCTTTAAAGCTCTGTGTGACCTGGGTTCAGGTATAAACCTCATGCCCCTCTCTGTAATAGAGAAACTGTGAATCTATGGGGTGCAAGCTGCTAAAATCTCATTAGAAATGGCAGACAATTCAAGAAAACAGGCTTATAGACAGGTAGAGGACGTGTTAGTAAAGGTTGAGGGCCTTTACATCCTACTGATTTCATAGTCTTGGATACTGGAAGGGAAGAGGATGAATCCATCATCCTAGGAAGACCTTTCCTAGCCACAGCAAGAGCTGTGATTGATGTGGACAGAGGAGAACTAGTCCTTCAATTAAAAGCTGGCGCTGAACGCCCAGAACAAGCATGGTTCTGGCGTTCAACGCCAGAAATGGGCAACAAATGGGCGTTGAACGCCCAAAATGGGCACCAACCTGGCGCTGAACGCCCAGAGTTATGTGCAAGGGCATTTTACATGCCTAATTGGGTGCAAGGTTGTAATTCATTGAACACCTCAGGATCTATGGACCCCACAGGATCATCTCAGGATCTGTGGACCCCACAGGATCCCCACCTACCTCCACTCACTCTCTTCTCTCTTCTCAATCATCCTCTATTCCCAATAAACACTCTTCCCTAAAACCCTTCACCTATCACCTCCATCCCTCTTCCCTATTAACCCTTTACCACTCACATCCACACACTCTTCCCCATAAACCTACCTCATAAACTCCACCTACCTTCAAAATTCAAAACCAATTTCCCACCCAAACCCACCCATATGGCCGAAACTTAACATCCCTCCCTTCCCTATATAAAGCCCTCCATTCTTCCTCAAATTCACAAACCACAACCCTCTCTTCTCTTCTTGACCGAAAACACATCTCCCCCTCCTCTCCATATTTTCTTCTTCTTCTTCATCTATTCTTTCTTCTCTTGCTCGAGGACGAGCAATATTCTAAGTTTAGTGTGGTAAAAGCATAAGCTTTTTGTTTTTCCATTACCATTGATGGCACCTAAGACCGGAGAATCCTCTAGAAGAGGGAAAGGGAAGAAAAAGCTTCCACATCCGAGTCATGGGAGATGGAAAGGTTCATCTCCAAAGCCCATCAAGACCACTTCTATGATGTTGTGGCCAAGAAGAAGGTGATCCCCGAGGTCCCTTTCAAACTCAAAAGAAATGAGTATCCGGAGATCCGACAAGAAATTCAAAGAAGAAGTTGGGAAGTTCTAACAAATCCCATCCAACAAGTCGGCATCCTAATGGTTCAAGAGTTCTATGCCAATGCATGGATCACTAAGAACCATGATCAAAGTAAAAACTCGAATCCAAAGAACTATGTTACAATGGTTCGGGGGAAATACTTAGATTTTAGTCCGGAGAATGTGAGGTTGGCGTTTAACTTGCCTATGATGCAAGGAGATGAACGCCCCTACACTAGAAGGGTCAACTTTAATCAAAGGTTGGACCAAGTCCTTGTGGACATATGTGTGGAAGGAGCTCAATGGAAGATTGACTCCAAAGGCAAGCCAGTTCAACTAAGAAGATTGGACCTCAAGCCTATAGCTAGAGGATGGTTGGAGTTCATCCAATGCTCCATCATCCCCACTAGCAACCGATCTGAAGTTACTGTGGATCGGGCCATCATGATTCATAGTATCATGATTGGAGAAGAGGTGGAAGTTCATGAGATTATACCTCAAGAACTCTACAAGGTGGCTGACAAGTCCTCTCCCATGGCAAGGCTAGCATTTCCTCATCTTATTTGCCATCTATGTTACTCAGCTGGAGCTTTCATAGAAGGAGACATTCCTATTAAGGAAGAGAAGCCCATCACTAAGAAAAGGATAGAGCAAGCAAGAGAGCCCATTCATGGAGCTCAAGAGGCGCAGGAAGCTCATCACCATGAGATCCCGGAGATGCCTCAAATGCATTTTCCTCCACAAAACTATTGGGAGCAAATCAACACCTCCCTAGAAGAGTTAAGTTCCAACATGGGACAACTAAGGGTGGAACATCAAGAGCACTCCATCATCCTTCATGAAATAAGAGAAGATCAAAAAGTAATGAGGGAGGAGCAACAAAGACAAGGAAGAGACATAGAAGAGCTCAAGGACATAATTGGTTCCTCAAGAAGGAAACGCCACCATCACTAAGGTGGACTCATTCCTTGTTCTTATTTCTTCTGGTTTTCGTTTTCTATGTTATGTGCTTATCTGTGTTTGTGTCTTCATTACATGATCATTAGTAGTTAGTAACTTTGTCTTAAAGTTATAAATGTCCTATGAATCCATCACCTCTCTAAAATGAAAAATGTTTTAATTCAAAAGAACAAGAAGTACGTGAGTTTCGAATTTATCCTTGAACTTAGTTTAATTACATTGATGTGGTGACAATGCTTCTTGTTTTCTGAATGAATGCTTGAACAGTGCATATGTCTTTTGAAGTTGTTGTTTAAGAATGTTAAATATGTTGGCTCTTGAAAGAATGATGACAAGGAGACATGTTATTTGATAATCTGAAAAATCATAAAAATGATTCTTGAAGCAAGAAAAAGCAGCAAAGAACAAAGCTTGCAGAAAAAAAATAGGCGAAAAAAAATCAAAAGAAAAAGAAAAAACAAGCAGAAAAAGCCAAAGCTCTTAAAACCAAGAGGCAAGAGCAAAAAGCCAATAACCCTTAAAAGATTCAGGGGTTGAAGAAGGACTGCTGATGCTGTTGGATTCTGACCTCCCTGCACTCAAAATGGATTTTCTGGAACTACGGAACTCAAAATGGCGCGCTTCCAATTGCCTTGGAAAGTAGACATCCAGGGCTTTTCAGTAATATATAATAGTTCATACTTTTCCCAAGTTTAGATGACTCAAACTGGCATTCAACGCCAGCTCTCTGCCCAATTCTGGCATCCAGCGCCAGAAAAGGATCCAAAACCAGAGTTCAACGCCCAAACTGGCTTCAAAACCTGGCGTTCAACTCCACAAATGGCCTCTACACGTGGAAAGTTAAAGCTCAGCCCAAGCACACACCAAGTGGGCCCCGGAAGTGGATTTATGCATCAATTACTTACTCATGTAAACCCTAGTAGCTAGTTTATTATAAATAGGACATTTTACTATCTTTTGATCATCTTTGGACGTCTGGTTCTTAGATCAGAAGGGCTGGCCATCTCGGCCATGCCTGGACCTTTCACTTATGTATTTTCAACGGTAGAGTTTCTACACTCCATAGATTAAGGTGTGGAGCTCTGCTGTTCCTCAAAGATTAATGCAAAGCATCTCTATACACTTATCTGAAATTCTCACCAGCGATTTACATAAGTGTTTCTATCCTTTATTTTATATTTATTTAATTATTATTCGAAAACTTCATAACTATTTTATATCCGCCTGACTGAGATTTACAAGGTGACCATAGCTTGCTTCATACCAACAATCTTCGTGGGATCGACCCTTACTCACGTAAGGTATTACTTGGACGACCCAGTGCACTTGCTGGTCAGTTACACGGAGTTGTGAACCATGGTATTGGCATCATGTTTTTGGCGCCATTTCCAGGGAAAGAAAGAGCAATGAATTTTACATAATTAAAGTGTAATCACGATTCCGCGTACCAGGGGGGCTTTTAGTTTGTGGGGAAGATTCCTGTTAATGAAGGTGAATTGCTCCCGACTTCCCTATCTGAAATTTCTCCATGTCTCCCTCTGGTTCAAGTCTTGGTTTGTCCTCTATCCAGGCGTCCAGGTCTGCTAGGAACACGCCAGCTGCTTTTTTGGACTCCTTCCTTAAGGAGAGGCTGGCGTTGTCGCAAGCGACTGCCGTTTCTAGGTCTCCCCTTATGGAACCAACTGTTCCCTTGTCCGTCATGAACTTCATTGTTAGGAACTTGGTGCATATTACAGCTGAGAACTCGTTGATGGTTTTCCACCCTAGGATGATGTTATAGGCAGTGGAGTCTCTAAGGACTACGAAATCTGCCATAACCGATCTCCTGGCATTGCCAGTTCCTAAGCTGATTGGGAGGGAGATCGTCCCGTCGGGCTTGATAAAATTGTCGTCGAGTCCCATGACTCCATGTTGGTGATTTTGGAGGTCAGATTCCTTGAATCCCATGGCGACGAAGACGTTTCTGAATAGGATATTTGAGTCGGCTCCCGTGTCGACGAGGATGCGTTTGACCAGTCCCGTTCCGATCATTGCTGTGACTACCATGGGGGAGTTCTCGGGAAGGTCATTGAACCATTTGTCTTCTGGGCCAAATGATATGGTGGGGGGCTTCCTGCTGGCAGTGGGGCTCTCTGTTGTGATGGAGAGCACTCGGGAATCCTTCCTTGTTGCTGATTTGGAATTGGGGGGGCTATCTTGTCCGACCACGACATTAACCACAAAGGCTGGGGGGTTGTTGGCGTCCGCTGGAGGTTCTTGTCTTGGCTTGACAGCCCGGTTCCGGTCTTCCTCCGAGCGCTCTCTTTCCCGTCTCCTCGGCTCCCTAATGAGCCGGGAGAACTCGTTTAGTTTTCCCTCCCTGATGGCTTGTTCCAAGGCATCTTTGAAGTCAAAACAGTCCTGGGTCTTGTGACCAAACCCTTTGTGGTAATCGCAATAAAGGCTTTTGTTGCCTTCCGTTCTCTCCTTCAGGGGTCTTGGTCTGGATAGGATTCCTTTGTCTGCAATCTGCTGGTAGACCTATACTATGGGCGCCGTGAGTGGCATGTAGTTCGTGAATCTCCCTACCCGTGGTTGCTTGGGTAGTTTGTTTGGGGTGCTGTCTCTAGGAGCTTCCTTGTATCTTTCAGTTTGGTGCGCATGCCGAGGTGGCGGGTTGGGTGGCTGCCGTTTATTGGCCGCCACAACCTGGCTGACCTCTTTGTCATTGATGTACTCCTTGGCTATGCTTTGGATTTCTTGCATGGTCCATACAGGTCTGGTTGTTAGGTGTTTCCTAAAGTCCTCGTTCAATAGGCCGTTCGTTAGGCATAGGCTAGCGACCGAGTCCGTGAGGCCGTCGATTTCCAGGCATTCGTTGTTAAACCTATCCAGGAACTTCCTGGTCGGCTCGCCGGGTTTCTGGGTGACCCCTAACAGGTTGATCAGGTGTTTCGCCTTTGCTATGCGCGTCGTGAACCGTGCTAGGAACTTCTGGGAGATGTCTGCGAAAGTCGTGATGGAACCTTGTGGGAGAGTGTTGAACCACCGGATTGCCGGGCCGGCCGGTGTTACGGGAAACGCCCGGCATCTGACTGCGTCGCCTACTCCTTCCAAATTCATTCTTGCTTCGAAAGCCGTGACATGTTCCTGGGGATCCTTGGTCCCATCATACCTCATGTCCATTGGCTTGTCGAAGTTTCTCGGGAGCCGGACCTTGAGGATTGAGGGATGACAAGGGGTTGCCCCTATGATGATGGGGTTTTCTGGATTACGGTCTTCCTCTTTCTGGGACCCCCAACGGCCTTCCGACTTGCTTCGGTTGGGTCTGGAGGTCGCTTGTGTGTGTGTCTCTTCGCGCCTTATTAGGCTTCTTGCTTGGCTGTTGTGTACATGGGAGGGGGAGTGGGTGCGGGCGTGGGATTGGCTAGCGCCGCCGTGCGAGCGGCCAGCGTTTCCCTGGGATTGGTCCCTTGCCGCCAACTCCCGCTCCAAGTTCTGAACCCTGTGTCTGAGATTCTCCAGCAAATGCCTACACATATCAAGTATTTAAAAGAATTGTTGAGCAAGAAAAGAGTTTTGAAGGGAGGACAAACGGTAACAATGAACAAAGAATGCAGTGCCCTCATCAAGAAGGACACAGTTTCTAAGAAAACAGACCCAGGAAGTTTTCATATCCCCTGCATCATAGGGGGAACAAAAATTGATAGAGGATTCTGTGATCTAGGAGCTAGCATAAATGTGATGCCTCTAACTCTCATGAAGAGGCTACAACTGAATGAGGTGAGATCCACTGATGTAATCATACAACTAGCTGACAAAACTCAGAAGCAAGCTGAAGGGGTAGTTGAGAATGTGCTGGTTAGAGTGGGAGATTATTACTTCCCCACAGACTTCGTCATTTTGGACATGGAGGAAAGCTACCTACACCCTATCATTCTGGGCAGGCCATTTCTAGCCACTACCAGAGCGATCATAGATGTAGAACAAGGAGAGCTAATTCTGAGAATACGTGATGAACAGCTCATTTTCAAAGTTTTCAAACCTGCATCTGAGCCTAAACCAGAATCGGAAAAGCCTAAGGATGATAGTAGCCATCTATGTTTGGAGGAAAGCAAGCCAGCAACTGAAACTCTAAAACAGTCCTTGGAAGGCAAACGAGAGTTGCAAGAGTTAAAGCCACAAGAATCAATGGAAACAGATCAAAAGGATCCTTATGGCATAAGGGTCAATGAAGAAATCCTCAGGAGAAAGGGAAGAATTGTAAAGAAATTGCCAAGAGGGTGGAGAAACAAGAAAATTCCCACTGAAGGTTTCTCTCCGGGAGATAAAGTGATATCAAGCCATTATCTGCCAATTCCACCTGGCCTCAAAACCATTCCTTCCCAGCTCCCTCAAGTGTTCACAATCAGGAAAGTTCTTTCTATGGAACATTTAGAAATCATGAAGGAATCAAGTGGGGACGTTTTCGTAGTGAGAGGAGAAGACGTCAAGCACTACAATCCACCCTAACAAGGGACAACCGTCAAGCTAGTGACGTTAAAGAAGCGCTTCATGGGAGGCAACCCATGTTTTAATATCCCTACTTTTTTTCTGTTCTGTTGTGCATTTAATAAAGCATGGTTTCTTATGCATGAACTTGAATCCTCAGGACAACTGCTGAAAGAGTGCACTAAACATTGCATGTAAAATACAATTTGTCTCTAAGTTTGGTATGCCTGAAGGCACCCCAAATTTTATTCAAAATACATTCAATTTTTCATTCAAAGTGCACAATCAAACATTAAGTTTGGTGTTCCTCTTTGAACACGGTTCATGAAAAGCAAGAAGTTCCTCTGGATTTCGAAATTCATGACAAGTATACCATTCGCATGTTTTAATACTTTGGTTTCAATTACTTAGGGTAGTAAATTTGTTTAGAATCAAAGAGCCAATGTGACTATGATTTATTAGAATTATGCACATTCATTAAGGACAACCAATATGGATTTCATGTCATCAGGAGACTTTACCAAACACTAAGTTTGGTGTCCAAATAATAAGTGTGCATACATGTAGAAGTCACGGCTATAAGCTCATAAAGACAATCATTGATTTACATGTGCAAGTACTATTCATCATTCACATGGACCGAAAAATGATAGCAAACTTGTTTGTTTGTGCAGGTACAAAAGAAAAGACAAAAATAGAGGAAAAAGACAAAGGGAGGTACGATGCTTGGTCAAAAAGAAAATTCACAAGTCTTTGACACATTTTCTTCATCATAGCATAACTATCTCTTGCCGAAAATAACCTCACCACACTTCCAACAACACTTCTTGCTTCACCTTGTCAACTTTAGCTTGTCACTTACCCAAAACTAAAGAACCAATGGCAGCTTCATCTAGCCACAAAAGAAGAAAAGACAAGTAGCCAATGGAGGAGAACAGGGAATTCGATGCATGGAGATACAAATCAGTTTTCCATGAGATTCAAGCCGAATGGATGAGACCTAAAAGGGTACTAGCTGAGGTTCCCTTTGACCTTGAAAAGGATGAGTTCCCAGGTGTTTGGGAGAAGATCAAAAAGAGGAAGTGGGAGCTCCTGACTAAGCCAATCACTAAAATCAACATCAACCTGGTGAAAGAGTTTTATGCAAATGCAGTGAGGGAGGATTCAACCGTGAAACCCACATACAAAAGCTATGTGAGAGGGGTGGAAGTTGACTTCAGCCCCAAGGCAATCATGAAAACTCTTGGCCTGAAAAACATACATTTCAGCCAAGCAAGTTATGAAGAAAGGATGATAGGAGAACCTGACTATACAACTATTGCTGAAGACCTTTGTGCCATCAGAGCTGAATGGGTGAGAAAAACAAGAGGGGCTCCAAGAGTCTTGAGAAGGGGAGACCTAACACCTGAAGCTAAAGGGTGGTATGCAATAGTTAGGAGATCCATCCTACCCACTGCAAACTCTTCAGAAATAGTCCCTAAAAGAGCCATCTTGCTACATTGCATTATGGTGGGAGGGGAGATCAAAGTTCATAAACTCATTGCTGAACAGATACAAGAGCTTAGTGAGAAAAGTGATCCTGAATCCTGGCTCCACTTCCCTAGCACCATCATTAGACTATGCATTGATGCCCAAGTACCACTTGAAGATGAAAGACCTAATTGGCTATATCCTGGAATGGCCATAACTGCATACAGAATGACTCTTGGCCCAATTGCTCCAAGACATACAAAAAGAAGAAATGAAGAAGAGCAACAAGCAGAAGCAGAGCAAGAAGGACAAGAAGGAGAAGAAGGAGAAGAAGAGCAAGAAGAGCAAGGAACTCCAGAAAGAAGGCAACAAATTCCCAGAGATCCCATGGATATGAGCAGAATGCAGGAATTCATAGAAGGAATGTCTCAACAATACATGAGGTCTCAGGAGAGACAAGAGGACTTTCACCTGAAAATGATGGATATGCAAAGGAACTTTGAATCAAGATTCTTAGATTTGCAAAGGGAACAGAATTTAAAATTACAGGAATCCTTCAGCCACATATGCCAACACCAAGATGCCAATGTCTTGGCAATCAAGGAAGCCACCACTTTATAGAATGCAAGATACTCAGTTCAAGCTGATTACAACATCAGTTCTCAAATCAAGCTTAACTACATAGGGGAACATCTACACAAGATGGACCCAGCATTCCCAGCTTTTGATGAGTACGTTTAAGCTTCAGTTTAACCTAAAACTGAAGCTTAAACGTGCTTCCACAAAGGGCATCACTGGAAGTGTCTGGCGTTTAAGCTGCAGTTTAAGCTTAAACTGCAACTTAAACGCCACTATTAGAAAAGGTTTCTGGGCCAAAAATATTGCAGTTTAAGTTAGCGTTTGAGCACAAACATTAACTTAAACTTACACTGGTATGAAACCCAATTGAATATCATGGTTTATGGATTGGGCCTGAAGGATTGATGAGTCTGGAATTTCAATTTGTTGAGTCATGTGTCATTACTTGATTATCTCTAAGTTGGCTCAATGAATGTTACAGAATTTGGATCAGCAGCCTCATCAAGATTATGGATCATAAACCCAAAGCAAAAGGAAAGCAGGGAGAGGCCTCAAAGCCCAAGAAACACAACAGAAGCTCAATATAGAAAGTGTATAAATAGGATAGAATTTAAGTTAGGAAGGGACTTTTGATCTTCATTTGGCTAGTTTTCATATATTTGTAATTGAATTCAGAGCTATGACTCACTAAACCCCCTTTCATTGGGTTAGGGAGCTCTATTGTAATTCAATGAATCAATAATAGTTTATCTTCTTCTTCAATCTTTTCTCTTGAATTTTGTTAGAAAGCTTCTCGATCTAATTCCATTGGGTAGTTGTCTTGGGAAAGAAACCACCCATAATTGGAATCCTTCGGAACCTTGGGAAAGGAATGGAGGATTCATGCTAGAGAAGCTTTCTCACAGTGAATTGGATTGGGGTTTGGATGGATATTCTCGGGTGATCGGGTTGTCGACAGGAGGTGATAAGGAGAGGGGGAGAGGTCCCGAGCGAACGCGGAGCGAATGCTGATGACGTCGGAGGGCGGACGGAGCGAGGGGATGGCCACCTGCAAGGACACTCCGACGATCAAGTCAGAGTCCGTACTGAGGGTGGCAGGGTTAGGTAAGGATGTGACGTACCTTGGGGGGAGAGCTATCCTCTCCCCTTATATAGCGTGTTGGGTGGGCCTAGTAATGGCCTGGCCCGTTGGTGGAGAGTTTGAGCTGTCACTTTCCACGCGTGCGGGTCATCTGTACGGGGGGTCGGTACGTCGGGTGCCGACCCTGGGGGTTCCGACCCGGCTGGTGGCACGGCTGTGATGTGGTTGGACTCCGGGTCGGTTATGGCTAACCGACCCGAAGGGATCCGTTAAGGCTTCTTGGGCCTGGATGGGGCGGTGCCCCGATCCGGCGGCTTCTTGGGCTGCGTGGTGGCAATACTTTTTGTTTTCTGAATGAATGCTTGAACAGTGCATATTTTGGATATTGTTTTTTATGAATATTAAAATTGTTGGCTCTTGAAAGAATAATGAAAAAGGAGAAATGTTATTGATAATCTGAAAAATCATAAAAAAATTGATTCTTGAAGCAAGAAAAAGCAGTGAAAAAAAAAGAAGAAAGAAAAAGAAAGAGCAAGCAGAAAAAGCCAGTAAACCTTTAAACTAAAAGGCAAGGGTAAAGAGGATCCAAGGCTTTGAGCATTAATGGATAGTAGGGCCCAAAGGAATAAAATCCTGGCCTAAGCGGCTAAATCAAGCTGTCCCTAACCATGTGCTTGTGGCATGAAGCTCCAAGTGAAAATCTTGAGACTGAGTGGTTAAAGTCGTGGTCCAAAGCAAAAAGAGTGTGCTTAAGAGCTCTGGGCACCTCTAACTGGGGATTCTAGCAAAGCTGAGTCATAATCTGAAAAGGTTCACCCAGTTATGTGTCTGTGGCATTTATGTATCCGGTGGTAATACTGGAAAACAAAATGCTTAGGGTCACAGCCAAGACTCATAAAGTAGCTGTGTTCAAGAATCAAGATACTGAACTAGGAGAGTCAATAACACTATCTGAATTCTGAGTTCCTATGGTTGCTAATCATTCTGAACTTCAAAGGATAAAGTGAGATGCCAAAACTGTTCAGAAGCAAGAAGCTACTAGTCCCACTCATCTAATTGGAACTGAGCTTCACTGATATTTGAAATTTATTGTACTTTCTCTTCTTTTTATCCTATTTTGTTTTTTTAGTTGCTTGGGGACAAGCAACAATTTAAGTTTGGTGTTGTGATAAGCGGATAATTTATACCCTTTTTGGCATTGTTTTTACATAGTTTTTAGTATGTTTTAATTACTTTTTATCATATTTTTATTAGTTTTTATTCAAAAATAACATTTCTGGACTTTACTATGAGTTTGTGTGTTTTTCTGTAATTTCAGGTATTTTCTGGCAGAAATTGAGGGACCTGAGCAAAAATCTGATCCAGAGGCTGAGAAAGGACTGCAGATGCTGTTGGATTCTGACCCTTTTACACTCGAAGTGGATTTTCTGGAGCTACAGATTCCCAATTGGCGCGCTCCCAATTGTGTTGGAAAGTAGACATCTTGTGCTTTTCAGAAATATATAATAGTCCATACTTTGCCCGAGATTTGATGGCCCAAACTGGCGTTAAAGACCAGCCTAAAACTTTTTGGCGTAAAACGCCAGAACTGGCATAATTCTTGGCGTTAGACGCCCATTCTGGCACCCAGGGTGGCGTTTAACTCCAACTTTGGGCATATGCACGTGAAAGCTTGAAAGCTCAGCCCAAACACGCACCATGTGGGTCCCGGAAGTAGATTTCTGCACTATCTGCACTTAGTTGCTCATTTTCTATAAATCTAAGTTACTAGTCTAGTATAAAAACTACTTTTAGAGATTCATTTTGTACCTTATGACCTTTTACACTTCATATTGTATCTTCTACGACATTTACTACTATTTTCCATAGGTGGGGGTGAGGAGCTCTGCTGTGTTTCAATGGATTAATGCATTTACTACTGTTTTCTATTCAATCACGCTTGATTCTATTCTAAGATACTCACTCATACTTCAATCTAGAGAATGATATGATCCGTGACACTCATCAATATTCTCAATTCTATGAACGCGTGCCTGACAACCACATCCATTCTATCTGAGCTCAACGTAGTCATTGGGCGACAGCTTGAGTACGTATCTCTTGGGTTTCTAATCCACGGACCAAGTCCGGAGGTTGGAACCTTCGTGGTATAGGCTAGAACCAATTGGCAGCATTCCTGGGATCCGAAAAGTCTAAACCTTATCTGTGGTATTCCGAGTAGGATCTGGAAAGGGATGATTGTGACGAGCTTCAAACCTGCGAATGTTGGGCGCATTGACAGTGTGCAAAAGGATCAATGGATCCTATTCCAACGCTAGCAGGAACCGACAGATGATTAGCCATGCAGTAGCTGTACCTAGTATTTTTTATCCGAGACGAGAAATTCGATAGTTGATTAGCCGTGCAGAAACCGTAGAGTACCATTTTCACTGAGAGGATCATAAAGCTTGCCATTGAAGGAAGCCATGCGTGTTTGGAGAAGAAGACAGTAGGAAAGTAGAGATTCAGATGACAGAGCATCTCCGGAACCTCAACCTGTTTCTCATTACTGAATCACAAGTACCATTTATTTCATGTTATTTATTTTTCATAAACAAAATCAATTTTCTCATTTAAATCTCCTGACTAAGAATTACAAGATAACCATAGCTTGCTTCAAGCCGACAATCTCTGTGGGATCGACCCTTACTCGCGTAAGGTATTACTTGGACGACCCAGTGCACTTGCTGGTTAGTTGTACGGAGTTGTGAAAAGTGTAATCACAATTTTGTGCACCAGTGAGGATTGCATGCAAGCATTTGATAAGCTGAAGATCGCCCTGATTCAAGCTCCAATTGTAAGAGAACCAGACTAGAGCTAGCCTTTTGAGATTATGTGTGATGCCTCCAACCATGCAGTAGGAGCGGCGTTGGCTCAGCGTGAAGGTAAGGATCCTTTCGTAATTGCTTATGCATCTAAGACCTTAGATACTGCTCAGTCTAATTACACTACTACTAAAAAAGAGTTTCTAGCTATTGTTTTTGCTCTGGATAAATTCCGAGCCTCTTTACCTCTAAAGTATTTATTAGCTAAAAAAGAGTCTAAACCAAGGCTAATACGTTGGATACTGCTGCTGCAAGAATTTGATTTAGAAATTAAGGAGAGGAGTGGTAACCAGAATTTAGTGGCAGACCACTTGAGTCGCCTTGAGCACATTAAGGATGACTCCGCTCCTATCAATGATGCTTTTCCATTTGATAGCTTGCATGCAGTATCTGAAGTAGTTTCTTGGTATGCACCTGTAGCTAATTATCTAGTTAGCCACACTTTCCCTCCAAATTTTACTAAGCATCAGAGAGACAAGCTGAAAAGCGAGTCTAAATATTATATATGGGATGACCCATACTTATGGAGGTGTGGTGCTGACCAGGTAATTAGAAGGTGTGTGTCCCAAGAACAGCTAGAAAGATCTTAGACTGTGGATTCTGGTGGCCTACTCTTTTTAAAGATGCTGCTGAATTTTGTAAATCTTGTTCCCCATGCCAAAGGTTTGGTAATATATCCAAGAGGGATGAGATACCTCAACAGATTATGCTTTTCTGTGAAATTTTTTATGTTTGGGGCATTGACTTCATGGGTCCATTTCCAAACTCTAATGGTTACCTTTATATACTGTTAGCTGTAGATTATGTTTCTAAATAGGTGGAAGCAATTCCTACCCGTACTGATGATGCTAACACTGTTGTTTCCTTTGTTAGAAACCATATTATCTGTCGCTTTGGATCACCACGAGCAATCATGAGTGATCAAGGCACCCACTTTTGTAACAGGAGACTAACAGGACTAGTGAAGAAGCATGAGATTGTTCACAAAGTAGCAACAGCTTATCATCCCCAAACCAATGGAAAAGCAGAAGTATCTAATAGAGAAATTAAGCGTATTCTAGAGAAGATAGTAAAGCCTCATAGGAAGGACTGGAATGCCAGGCTACAAGATGCACTCTGGGCATATAAAACAGCGTACAAGACACCCATTAGGATGAGCCCCTTCTGCTTAGTGTACAGGCTTGCCACCTTCCAGTAGAGGTGGAACACAAGGCTTTCTGGGCTGTGAGGGAGTGTAACATGAATTTTGAGGAAGCTGGTGCTGAAAGGAAGCTGCAACTAGCTGAATTAGAGAACCTTCGCCTAGAAGCATATGACAACTCCAGGCGATACAAAGAGAAGATGAAGGCTGTCCATGACAAGCACATAAAAAGGAGAGAATTCAGACCAGGGAAGTTAGTTCTTCTTTATAACTCCAAACTGAGGTTTATGCCAGGCAAACTAAGATCAAGATGGGAAGGTCCCTACAGAGTAGAAAAGGCAGAGCCATACGAAATTTTTCACCTACGTCATCCTTCTAGCTCCAAATTTATCAAGGTCAATGGACATCGCCTAAAGTATTATCATGAAGAGAAGATTAAGGATCACAAAGAACTAGAGGTCTTCCTCTTGGAAGACCCACCAACAGAAGCAGAATGAGCTTGAAGAACGTCCAACTTAAGGACGTAAAAGCAAAGTGCTAGGTGGGAGACAACCCACCATGGTATGATTGTTCTATTTCAGTCTTAGTTTTATTGTATTTTATTCCACTTTATTTTTCTTAGTGACTCTTCTCATAATCTCTGCATATAGTCTGCATTTGCATTTGCATTCTGCATAATAAAAAAATGCACGGGACGCGCAAGCGTCGCTGATGCGTCCGCGTCATAAGTGCTTTCGAAACAAGAAGAAAAGAAGCAGAGAGTTACGCGGGAGCGTGGCTGGAGGCGTGCCTTAAGGCACAAACACGCCCACGTGAACGCGTCCCTGACGCATTCGCGTCACTTGAAAAACTAACCTCCCACGCATATGCGTCACCCACGCACACGCGTGACCCTGCGAAATCGACGTAAAAAGGTGTATGGCAGAGAGTTATGATGAAGTGGGGCTGGAATGGTGCTGGAAGCACAAGCCCTATCACGCGAACGCGTGCCCCACGCGTCCGCGTAATTTTTCAAAGTAAGGCCATTCACGCGTGCGCGTCACCCACGCGCACGCGTCACCCTAAATTTTGGTAATATGCGTATAAAGCAAAGAGTTGTGCGTGCGCGTGGCTGCACTCGCTCCAATAGCACAAATCAGGTCACGCGTCCGCGTCACCCACGCGCCCGCGTCACCTACAAATATCGTCAACCACGCGAACGCGTGCACCACGCGTCCGCGTCGCCTTCGCCGCACAGTTTATCCAGATCAGTACCATAATTCTTATCTTTTCTTCCCCAATCCTAATTTTACTCCTCCCTTCTTATTTCTTTCTTCTTCCTTCTTTTTTCTTTATTCCTTCTCACTTTTTACTTTCTCCCTCCTTCTCTTTCACATTCATTATCAAGGTTCTTTTCTTTTCTTCTTCCCCTTTTTACCTTTTCATTATTATTTTTATTTATGTTTTCTTCTTCTTTTTCTTTTTACTTTCATTATCTATGTTTTCTTTCTCTTTCTTTTTCTTTTTATATCATTTTAATTGGTGTTAGAAATTTATTTGGGTAATTGTTTTCTTCTATAATTGCTTGTGGACTATTAAGAAATTGTTTGACAATTATCAACAATTACTTTTGGGTTATTTGCATGTTCAAATTCAATACTTTCCATAACATATTTACCATGCATGCTAAGTGTTTGTGAAAAAGCCTATATGGCATTGTGCATATTTAATTATTCTATTCTTCTACTCTAATGCCTGCTTTTCACAAAACCCCTTTTTTATATATTATTGATTGAATATAATTGTCAATACAAACAGGTTGTTAGTTTGAAACACTTGATAATCAAATTGGGCATTTAATGCTTGATCTATGCTACTCATGCCTTTGCCAGCATGCCAATAAACATCTTGCATCTACTTGCCATAACATGCACTTGCTATATTTCTATTGATGAACTTCTCACATATAGTCGCGACCATGTGTTAACGACATCCCTCTTTACCGTACATTGATTATCACTTGTACTGTCCTCTTCCTTGCTCGAACCCTTAGCTTTATATATTACTTTCCTTTTCCCCTTTTCAGGATGGCCACCAAGAAAGGTAAAGAGAAAGCTACTCCCAAACCACCAGCAAGAAAAGGAACAAAAAGAGCACTAGTTGCAGAGCCATCTTCAACAGTAGTAAAGCCCTCAACAAAGCGAATCAAGAGGATCATCAAGGTCGATGAAAAAGAGAAAACCTTTCCAGCAAAGGACACTGCACGGTTCACTAACTGCTACTGTGAGCAAATGTTCCCCATCCTGGCTGAGCGAAACTATAATAATGAGTACCTTCTCATCCTCCTGACCAACATTGTTGAATTTTTTGAGCCCCAAATTGAACGAAGACAATGGGATTCCTACGGAGACAGCCACGGCAGGTCAATCTCTCATGGGTAGTTGAATTCTACTCCAATGATCACATGCCAACTATGCAGTCTGTCTATGTCTGTCAGAAGCAAGTTCCCATAACTGAAGAGGTAATTCAGCGAGCTTTAGATCTTCCTCCTGCTCCAGAAGGATTGGACGCATTTTAAAAAGCCTCTTTCAAGCGCCAGACATACCAATTTGACTGGAACGCCGTTCTCAGAGTTATAGCACAACCTGGCAGCAAATGGATCTATAGATACCATCGATCCCGACCTAAGAGCATATTGGCTTCAGCACTCACCTTGGAGGCTCGAGTATGGGCACAGATCATGTCCCATTACATCTTTTTGAGCACTCACGAGTCCTCCTTCACTGCAGATATGGCTGTTTTACTCTGGTGTATCCTTACAGACCAGCCTCTCAATTTACCAAGACACATTCGGAATGCTATGGGACACATACAGATTGCGGGTAACCTACCTTTTCCCGCCTTGGTTTCAGATCTAGTCTCAGCAGCCGGAGTCTCCTACAGAGCTGGGGACACCAATGCCATGCTTCCACGGGATGATCAGTACGTCCCTAACGGGAAGTATATCAGACCTCCAGCAGCCACTATCAACCGAAGCACAGAACCAGCAGAAGATATCCCTTCTCCTACCACATCACAAGCACCTTCAATAAACCAACTGCTCCATCAGATACTTGAGAAATTGGACCGGCTTGACCGGCAAGGAAAGCGAAGAGAGCACCGTAACAAGCGCAGATTTACATACCTCAAGGAGCTACTTGTTGGTAATCACCCACCTGAAGAAGACCCCGACACCCCAGACTCCACTTCATTTACCAGCACAGGGAGCCATGACGATCCCGATTGTGGAGATGCTGCTACCAGCCCCCCTTTGTTCCTGACTGATGGCACCGAGGACGGTGCCAAGCTTTAAGTGTGGGGAGGTCGGTCAGTACCTGACTTCTGGAGGTAATTTCTCTTTCTTAACACCAATAAATTAGTAATTTTTCTTTTATTAGGATAGGATAGATAGCATAGTAATAGGTAATTGCATGCATGTTCTATTTGATTGAAAAATAATATGTTTTTTTTCAAGACTTTATTTTGAAAAAATTTAACTAATTTAAATCAGAATTTTTTGTGATAAACTTGTTTGAAGATTGTATTTGGAACATGAATTATAGCAAAGAACACACAACCCGTGAGACTTGAGCTTAATTACATGGTTACACTATTTAACCATAAAAATTTTATTCTTGTGTATTTGCTTCTCTATGACTGTAATCTATATATCCTATATGTCCAATGTTTAATGTGTTATATGCATGCATATGATTGAGGCCATTATTTTATTAGCTCACTTATCCCAAATAGCCTACCCTTCCATTTACCTTTGTTAGCCACTTTGAGCCTTTTAATCCCATTTGTTCTATATTTTGCCACATCACTAGCCTTAAGCGGAAAAACAAATTAACTATCCAAATTGAATCTTTGGTTAGCTTAAGATAGAGATTGTATGTCAATAAAGTGTGGGAAAGTTGTGGGAACATGGGCTAACAAGGGAATGTGTTATATTTTTACATTGATGAATTAATTGGGAATTTGGGTACCTACTCATGTGAGACCAGAAAATTAAAAATCCAGGTGCATTGATAATGTTATGTATATTTTTATGCTTCAAAAAAAATCCAAAAATATTCAAGTAATTAAATAATTAAATAAATGAATAAGGAGACAAAATTACCCCAATGCTAAGTTAAGTTAATAAAAGATCAATGCATGTGTGATACAAGTTAAGAGAAAAGTTGATGCATGAGTGTGTGATACAAAAGTGGGAAAATTTTGGGTAGCTAGGCATGATTTAAGAAGAATAAAGAGTGTATGTATAGGTAAGAGCTTAGGTTAATCAAGGATTCAATTCATAGCTCACTTAGCCATATATATACCCTCACCTTTACCTTGGCCCCATTTGCATTGGTACATTAAATAGTTGTTGATTGGTTAGGTGAAGAACAAGGTTTAGAAAGCATGATTAGAGAAGAGTAGAGTGATTACCTTATATACTAGAGTGACTAGAGTGCATATACACCATCAGTGAGGGTTCAATGCTTAATTTTATGTTTCCTGCTTTCATGAACTGTCTTCTTACAAGTTTAATTGTCTCTTACTGTATGAATTTTAATTAGTGATATTTGATTTATATTTGTCTTGAAGAACTTATTTACTTTTAACCAAGTAGGCAAAAATCATTTTAGCATATAGTTGCATTCATAGGTTGCATTGTATTGCATGAGTCTTACTTTTCCCTACTCATTTATTTTATCTCCTTAAGCTAAGCATGAGGACATGCTAATGTTTAAGTGTGGGGAGGTTGATAAACCACTATTTTATGGTTTATCTTGTGTTTAATTGAGTGGTTTTTATCAAGTCTTCACCCACTTATTCATATGATTTGCATGATTTTATAATCCCTTCCTAGTATTGTTTTATGATTGAAAACTTGCTTCCTAGAGATCATTAATTAGTATATTTTAATTCTCCTTTATATCATTCGATGTCGTGATCCGTGTGTTAAGTGTTTCAGGCTTTATAGGGCAGGAATGGCTTAGAGAATGGAGAGGAAGCTTGCAAAAATAGAAGGAACACAAGAAACTAAGGAGATGACCAGCGAGCACCAACGCGTGCGCGTGCCTGACGCATACGCATGGATTGGAGTCTGCACAAAAGATGCGAACGCGTGGACGATACGTACGCGTGACAAGGAAATTTGTCAAATGACGCGCACGCGTGACTGATGCGTACGCGTGACCTGCGCGATCTGCAGAATTAAAGAAAATGCTGGGGGCGATTTCGGGCCGAGTTTTGACCCAGTTTTTGGCCCAGAAATACAGAATAAAGCCAGGGAACATGCAGAGACTCAACACACATTCACATATTCTCATTAGGATAGTTTTAGGTTTTTAGGTCTGAATCTAGAGAGAGAATTACCCTTCCTCTATTTTTTCTTTACATTCATAGTTTATTAGTTTTATGCTTTTGCTTTTGGATATTGAAGAGTCATCACCTCCGTTGAAGATACTATTCTAGTTTGTTTCCTTACTCTTTTCTTTATTTATTCCATATTTTTAATTATTGTTTAGAGTGGTAATTGGATTATTTTCATGGATTGTTAATGCAAAGGATTACTTTTACTTTTAATTAATTTTGAATTCCTATTTTATTTAAATTATCATGTCTATTTTCTATTCCAAACTCCCAATAACAAAGATGGTATCCATGTCAATAGAGTAGATTCCCTACTTGACATGGGGGTTGATTAGGAGGAGACACTTGAGTTAGAATGCTCAAGTGGTTAGTTAAATTGGAAGTTGTTGGCTAATTCTGTATTTACTAACGGTAGACCTTCCTAAGGGAGAGGACTAGAATTTGCGAATAAGAGTTAGCTCAATCACTTGACTTTCCTTTATTTAGTAAGGGTTAACTAAGTGAAAATAACAACCTCTTTATACTACACTTGAGAAAATTACAACAAGGATAGAACTTCCAATTAATCATTCCCCCAGTCAAGGCTTTTTTAATTAGAATATATATTTCTCTTTTAATTTACAATTATTTATTTTCCGTCATTCAACTCTCAAAATTCTCGGAAAACTCCTGATTAATAACTTAGCACCCTTTCTAGCAACTCGTTGGGAGACGACCTGGGACTCATACTCCCAGTATTTTTATTCTAAACTTTTTGTAACAACCTTTCTAAATTGATGAGGCAGATTTTTGCTGGTTAAGAGCTATATTCGCAACGCTGTTCTATTATATTATAATCTCTTAATTGGTCTAACTTCTGCCATGCATCTCTTGCCCTAATGATTGTATGTTGTTCAAGGATGAAGACCCAAACAACATCCAACAAACATGCAGTCATTGTGGTGCTTCTAAGTGGAATTCTAAGAAGAAAAAGAAGAAAAAGCAAGCTGCCAAGGTTTTGAGATACTTTCCGTTGAAACCAAGGTTGCAAAGATTGTTCATGTGTCGTAAAACTGCAGAGCATATGTTATGACATGCAACAAAGAAAGGAGAAAATGACAAAATGGTGCATCCAAAGGATGGTGATCCGTGGAAGACTTTTGATTTGACACACAGAGAGTTTGGATTGCAACCTAGAAATGTTTGCTTAGGACTTTCTAGTGATGGTTTCAGTCCTTATAGATCAATGAGTTATACTCATAGCATTTGGCCTGTGTTTCTGATTCCATACAATCTTCCTCTTTGGATGTGTATGAAACATACTTCCTTTATCCTGCCAATGGTTATACCTGGCAAGCATAGTCCCGGAAATAATATAGACATATATCTTAAACCACTTTTCTCTGGTTGAACTTACTGATACTTAACAGTTTTGTAGATCTTGTACCTTTGCTGTTGTTCTTTTTAAATGCAAATGGGCTGACACTACTAGGGACAGAGGTTATAAAAAAGACAATTGGAATTTCAATTGCGTCAATTTTGATAGATTAATTCATACGGGTGAGCGTGAGGAACATGAACCTTATATTGAAGCATCTCAAGCACAAATGGTGTATTATGTTGATGATATGGTAAATAAAGGGTAGAGTATTGCTGTGCATGTCAAGCCAAGGGATATATATGACATGGGTCAAGGAAATGAAGATGTAGTGTACGAAAATGAGTCGTATCAAGAGCAAGAACTTGAACAATTATTTGACCCCAATAATGAGTACATCCAATTAACTACCAATTTATTAGATAGCGATGCTATTGAAGATAATGTAGCTACTAACTTAGCAAGAGATATGTTTGAATGAAATTTTACCAAAGGTAACATTAGGGGTGTTCATAAAAAAACCAAAATGTGGTTAACCGGTTAAAAAATCATAACCACATTTTGGTTAACCAATTTAATAAAATAATTTTAAAAACTATATCCATATTTTTTAGAATTGGTTAACCAAAACCAAATTAAAAAAAACCGGTTGTTAACCGGTTAACCAAAACTAAAACCAAATTAAAATCAAAACCTAATTTCAAAACCAAATTACATACTCTTTCTCTCTCTCTCTCTTTCTCCCTCTCCCCTTTCTCTCTCTTTCTCTCTCCCTCCCTTCTTCTCTTCTTCTTCTTCTTCTTCTTCTTTTTCTTCTATCTCTCTCTCCCTCTCTCTCTCTCTCCTCTTTCTCTCCCTTCTCTCTCTCCCCCTCTCTCTCTGTTTTCCCTTCTCTTCCTCCTCTCTCTCATTTTTCTCTTTCTCCTCCTCCTCTTTGTCCTCTCCTTTTCTCTCCCCCTCTCTCTCTCTCTCTCTCTCCTCTTTTTCTCCCTTCTCTCTCCTCATATCTCTCTTTTTCTCTTCTCTTCCTCCTCTCTCTCATTTTCCTCTTTCTCCTGCTCCTCTTTATCCTCTTCTTTTCTCTCTCCCCTCCTCTCTCTCTCTCTATTCTCTGTCCCCTTCTCTCTCTTCTTTTCTCCCTATTTCTCTCTCTTCTCCCTCTCTCCCCCTTCCTTCCCCCTCTCTCCCTTCTCTCTCTCATTCATTTTTCTCTTTATCTCCTCTCCCCTTCTCTCTCTCCTTTCCCTCTCTCTCCGCTTCTCTCTCTCTCCCTCTTTCTCCCCTTTCTCTCTCTCTCTCTCTCTCTCTCTCTCTCTTTCTCTCTCCCTTCCATCATCTCTTCCTCATCTCTCTCTCTCTTCTTTTTCCCTCTTTCTCTCCTCCTCTTTCTCCCCTATCTCTCTCTTTTCCTCTGTTTCTTCCTCTCTTTCTCTCTCTCTCTCCCCTCTCCCTCCTCCCTCTCTCCCCTCCACCCTCTCTCTCTCTCTCCCTTGTCTCTCTATCCTTCTCTCCCTCTCTCTTCCCTTCCCTCTTTCTCTCTCTCCTTCTCTCCCTCTCTCTTTCTCTCTTTCTCTCTCTATCTCTCTCTCCTTCTCTTCACTCTCTCTCTCCTTGTCCTCTTTCTTTCCCTCCCTTCTCTCTCCTCCTCTCTCTCCCCCCCTTCCTCTCTCTAATCATCTCTCCCCTTTTTCTATCTCTCCTTCTCCTCTCTTCCCCCTCTTATCTCTCTCTCCTCTCCTCTCCTCTCCTTCTCTCTCTCCCATATCTCTCTTCTTTCTCCTCTCTTTTCCCTTCTCTCTCCCCCCTCACATTCCTCTCTCTCTCTCTCCTTTCCCTCCCCTCTCTTTCTCTCTCTCTCTTTTTTTCTTTTCTCTCTTTCTCTCTCTCGCTCCTCTCTCTTTTCTTTCTTCTTTCTCTCTCTCATCCTCTTCCTCTCTTCCTTTTCTCTCTTTCTCCTCTTTCTTTTCTTACTCTCTCTTTTCTCTTTCTCTCTCAACCTTCTCTCAATCTCTATCCATCTTCTATCTATTTTCTCCTCTTCTCTCTAAAGCGAGAGAGAATAGAGAGAAGAGGAAAAGATAGAGGAAGAGAAAGAAAAAAATGAGAGAGAGAAGAAGAGAGAGAAAGAGGGAGAAAGAAAGACGGGAGAGAAAGAGAGAGGATAGGGAGAGAGAATGAGAGAGAGACAGAAAAAGAAAAAGAGAGAGAGAAAAGAGAAAAGGAGAGAGGGAGAGGAAGAGAGAGAGAGCATGGGAAGAGAGAGGGAGAGAAGGATAGAGAGAAAGAAAGGGGAGTGGGAGGAAGAGGGGAAGGGGAGAAAGAGATAGATAGATAGAGAGGAGGGGAGAGAGAGAGAAAAAAAAGAGAGGAGGGGGAGAGAGAGAGAGAAATGGGAGAGAGAGGAAAGAGAGAGAGAAAGAGAAAGAGAGGAGAGGGGGAGAAAGAGGGGAAGGGGAGTGAAGAGAGAACTTTTGCGTGATCTAGAATTCAGAATAAATTTCCGTTGCAAGTATAGATTCTAAACCAACAAAAGTCCTTTCTTACAAACGTTTTGGTTGTCACAAGTAACAAACCCCTTTAAAATTGATAACCGAAGTATTTAAACCTCGGGTCATCTTCTCAAGGAACTGCAGGGGGTATGTTCTTATTATTGGTTATGAGTTTTGTAAATTGGGGTTTTGAAAGTAAGGAACAAATAATTTAAATGACAAATAAAATAAATAAATAACTGTGAAATAAACTCTTGGCAGGGTATGAAAATTTTGAATTCCTATCCTAGTTATCCTTATCAATGGTGATGAGAATTGAGTTTTAATCCCACTTAGTTAGCCTTTACTAAAGCAAAGGAAGGTCAAGTGGACCAATTAGTTTGATCCTCAGGTCCTAGTCAATTCCTAAGAAAGGACTAGAGTTATTGGAGTTTAATTCAATTGGTAAAAATAACAATTATCAGTCACGATGAGTTGACAACTCAAGAGTTACCAATTAATCAACCAAAGCCGAAAGGAAGAAAATATAAATTATTAATATAAATAAAGAAGAGCAGTCATAATTCTGAAATACCTCAAATTATATTAAATGGAAAATCAAATCTAAACATGAATGGTTCATAAGCTAATTTGGCAACTGGTGCACGAAATTGTGATTCACACTTTTCACAACACCGCACAACTAACCAGCAAGTGCACTGGGTCGTCCAAGTAATACCTTACGTGAGTAAGGGTCGATCCCACGGAGATTGTTGGCTTGAAGCAATCTATGGTTACCTTGTAAATCTTAGTTAGGAGATTAATTATAATTATCAGTTTGAATTGCGAAAAATAAAAGAGCATGAAATAAATACTTGTTATGCAGTAATGGAGAATATGTTGGAGTTTTGGAGATGCTTTGTCTTCTGAATCTCTGTTTTCCCCCTGTTTTCTTCTTCACGCACGCAAGGTTCCTCCTATGGCAAGTTGTGTGTTGGTGGATCACCGTTGTCAATGGCTACCATCCGTCCTCTCAGTGAAAATGGTCCAGGTGCGCTGTCACCGCACGGCTAATCATCTGTCGGTTCTCACTCATGCTGGAATAGGATCCATTGATCCTTTTGCGTCTGTCACTACGCCTAACCCTTGTGAGTTTGAAGCTCGTCACAGTCATTCAATCTCTGAATCCTACTCAGAATACCACAGACAAGGTTTAGACTTTCCGAATTCTCAAGAATGTTGCCAATGGATTCTAGCTTATACCACGAAGATTCTGATTAAGGAATCCAAGAGATACTCATTCAATCGAAGGTAGAATGGGAGTGGTTGTCAGGCACGCATTTATAGATTGAGAATGGTTATGAGTGTCACGGATCATCACATTCATCATATTGAAGTGCGAATGAACATCTTAGATAGAAACAAGCATGTTTGAATAGAAAACAGAAATAATTGCATTAATTCATCGAGACACAGCAGAGCTCCTCACCCCCCAACAATGGAGTTTAGAGACTCATGCTGTCAAAGAGTACAAAGTTCAGATCTAAAAATGTCATGAGGTGCAAAATAAATCTCTAAAATTTGTTTAAATACTAAACTAGTAACCTAGGTTTACAGAAAATGAATAAGCTATGATAGATAGTGCAGAAATCTACTTCTGGGGCTCACTTGGTGTGTGCTGGGGCTGAGACTTGAGCTTTACACGTTCCTAGACTGTTTCTAGAGTTAAACGCCAGGTTGTAACCTGTTTTGGGCGTTTAACTCCAACTTGTAACCTGTTTCTGGCATTTAACGCCAGAATGCAACATGGAACTGGCGTTGAACGCTAGTTTATGTCGTTTATTCTTGAGAAAAGTATGGACTATTATATATTGCTGGAAAGCCCTGGATGTCTACTTTCCAACGCAATTAAGAGAACGCCATTTGAACTCTTGTAGCTCTAGAAAATCCATTTCGAGTGCAGGGAGGTCAAAATCCAACAGCATCTACAGTCCTTTTTCAGCCTGAATCAGATTTTTACTCAGCTCCCTCAATTTCAGCCAGAAAATACCTGAAATTATAGAAAAACACACAAACTCATAGTAAAGTCCAGAAATATAAATTTTTCCTAGAAATTAATAAAAATATACTAAAAACTAACTAAAACATACTAAAAACTACATGAAATTACCCTCAAAAAGCGTATAAAATATCCGCTCATCACAACACCAAACTTAAATTGTTGCTTGTCCCCAAGCAACTAGACAAATAAAATAGGATGAAGAGAAATCAAGAAGCAATAATATCTCAGAGTTTTAAGTGAAGCTCAGATTCTAATCAAATGAGCGGGACTAGTAGCTTTTTGCTTCTGAACAGTTTTGGCATCTCACTTTATCCTTTGAAATTCAGAATGATTGGCATCCATAGGAACTCAAAATTCAGATAGTATTATTGATTCTCTTAGTTTAGTATGTTGATTCTTGAACACAACTATTTTATGAGTCTTGGTCGTGGCCCTAAGCACTTTGTCTTCCAGTATTACCACCGGATACATAAATGCCACAGACACATAACTGGGTGAACCTTTTTTGATTGTGACTTAGCTTTGCTGAAGTCCCCAATTAGAGGTGTCCAGAGTTCTTAAGCACACTCTGTTTTTGCTTTGGACCTTGACTTTAACCTCTCAGTCTCAAGTTTTCACTTGACACCTTCACGCCACAAGCACATGGTTAGGGACAGCTT
>NC_029789.2:114876932-114881310 GCF_000816755.2 Arachis ipaensis
TATTGCCTCCTTATAATAAAAATCTGCTATTTTATTCATGTTTGATGATGATGAGAAAAGTAAATTATAGCTTAATTGGAGATAAAATCATAATAGAGATACTAATTACTACTACTCAAATTTCTAATAAGAACAATTATCACAGAGTTAAGGCTAAGATTAGAACTCAACAACCTTGAATTTGGGAGGTGGATGCCTCTTTAGTCTGTGGAGTTCTTGGCCCTTCAAGAGATAGCTTCTGACGCTTCAATTCCTTCAGTTCATGCCCTTGCTCTTCTTGTTCTCTAAGCAGTTTGCAGAGCATGCTGTTTTGATTTTGCTATTCTTCCTTCAGTTGATCCACAGCTTCTTGCAACTTGGTGACAGATGCTTCTAGGCACTCCCAGTATTCAATTTGAGGGATTTCTGGGAGGAACTCCTGTGCTCTCCTCTTGATGGGTTCTGGTGACTGGTTTGAGATCTCCTCTTTTGAGTTGGTTTGGGTCACCCTTTGTGTTGGTTGTCCATTTAGCTCCAGGGAGACATATGTCCTCTAGGATCTTGTCCAAGTTCAGGTTTGATCTCATTATTCTCCTATTAAAGGAGTCTGGGTCATCTTGCAGTTGAGGCAGCTTGAAAATCTCCCTAATTTTGTCAGGGTGGGTGTGAACAATCTTCCCTCTGACCAGAGTTCTATAGTCATAGAATGCGGTTCCCGCTATTCTCTGCATGTCCGTCTGCCACAGATTTGCATAGAATTCCTGAACCATGTTTCTTCCCACCTTTGTTTCAGGATTAGCTAGGACTTCCCAGCTCCTGTTTCGAATTTGCTCTTGGATCTCCAGATATTCGTCTTCTTTCAGATCGAATTTAACTTCCGAGATCACTGACCTTAGACCCATTATTTTGTAGTAATGGTCTGAATGTTCTTTGGTTAAGAACTTCCCTTGATTCCAAAGTGGTTTTGGAATATTCTCTTTCTTGCCTCTTGAGTTGGTTTGTTTTCCCTTAGGAGCCATGATCTTAGTGGGTATTGGCTTAGTGATCACGGATAAACAGACCAAACTTAGAGGTTTACTTGTCCTCAAGCAAAAGAAAAGAAAGGAAAGGGATATGAGGAGAGCCAAGTCCGAATTGTGGAGGTGGGGGGGGAGGCCCAACCAACATTTAAAGGGAAGGGGGTGGGTTTCGAAAATTATTTGAAAAAGATATGATAGAAAAAAAATTGATTTGGAAAAGATAATATGATAGGAAAAGATGTAATTTAAAATTGAAAAGATATGAAAGATATTTGAAAAAGATAAATCTGAATTTTGAAAAAGATGTTGTGAAGATTTGAAAAAGATATTGATGAGTTGAAAAGATTTTTAGAAGGAAAAGAGATAGAATTGTTTTGAAAAGGATTTGAAAATAAATTGAAGAGGATAAAAAAAAGGGTTTATGAATTAAGATACATTTGATATCTTTTGAAAAATGATTTGAAAAATTGGGATTTGTAACATGTTTGTGCAAGAAATCATGAATTGAAACATAAAAAATGGAAAAAAATTTGGATTGAAAACGAAATTGCCTACTCCCCACAATCCTGGCGTTAAACGCTCAACTGCTGCATGTTTTGGGCGTTTAACACCCACTTGGTGCTTGGTCTGGGCGTTTAACGCCCAGCTGTTGCTTCCAGCTAGCGTTAAACGCCAGAAACTCCTTTGTCACTGGGCATTTTTCTGAACGCTCAGGATGCTGTAAATCTGGCGTTAAACGCCCAGAAGCTGCTTCTTTCTGGCGTTTAACGCCCAGATGGCTATCTCTACTGGCGTTAAACGCCCAGTAGATGCTCCTTTTGGGCGTTTAACGCCCAATGGTGCCTCTTACTGGCGTTTTCTTGCCAGTGAGCTCATTTTTTCTGTTTTGTGCTCTGAATCCTTCTATAGCCCTGTGAACTTATGCAATTGATTCTTTACCTTTGTTAATATTGAACTTATATGCTTTTAAAAATAAATAAAATGAAGAATAGAATAAAATAAAATAATAGAAAGAGTTTTGCTAATGGCTGGGTTGCCTCCCAGCAAGCGCTTCTTTATTGTCTTTAGCTGGACCTTGCTGAGCTTTTAATCTAGCCTCAGCTTTGAGCACTCTTGCTCAACATTGCCTTCAAGATAATGCTTGATTCTCTGTCCATTAACAATGAACTTCTTATTAGAATCAATGTCTTGAAGCTCCACATAGCCATATGGTGACACACTAGTAATCACATATGGTCCCCTCCACCGGGATTTCAGTTTCCCGGGAAATAGCCTGAGCCTAGAGTTAAATAGCAAAACCTTTTGTCCTGGTTCAAAGACTCTAGATGACAGCTTTCTATCATGCCACCTTTTTGCTTTCTCTTTGTAAAGCTTGGCATTTTCGAAAGCAGTGAGTCTGAATTCCTCTAGCTCATTCAGCTGGAGCAATCTTTTTTCTCCAGCTAATTTGGCATCAAAGTTTAGGAATCTGGTTGCCCAGTAGGCTTTGTATTCCAGTTCCACGGGCAGATGACAGGCCTTACCATACACAAGATGGTATGGAGAGGTCCCTATAGGAGTCTTGAATGATGTTCTGTAGGCCCACAGAGCATCATCCAAGCTTCTTGCCCAATCCTTTCTACGGGTACTTATAGTCCGTTCCAGGATTCTTTTCAGTTCTCTATTAGAGACTTCAGCTTGCCCATTTATCTGTGGATGATATGGAGTTGCCACTTTGTGGCTAATTCCATACCGGACCATGGCAGAGTAAAGCTGTTTGTTGCAGAAGTGGGTGCCCACATCACTGATTAGCACTCTAGGGACACCAAATCTGCTAAAGATATGTTTCTGGAGGAACTTCAGCACTGTCTTAGTATCATTAGTGGGTGTGGCAACAGCCTCTACCCATTTGGAGACATAGTCAACTGCCACCAGAATATAAGTGTTTGAGTATGATGGTGGGAAAGGCCCCATGAAGTCAATACCCCATACATCAAACAACTCAATCTCCAAGATCTCTTGTTGAGGCATGGCGTAACCATGAGGCAGATTACCAGCTCTCTGGCAACTGTCAAGTTACGTACAAACTTCCGAGAATCTTTATAAAAGGTGGGCCAATAGAAACCACATTGGAGGACCTTGGTGGCTGTTCGCTCACCTCCGAAATGACCTCCATATTGTGACCCATGGCAATGCCATAAGATCTTCTGTGCTTCTTCTCTAGGCACACACCTACGGATTATTCCGTCTGCACATCTCTTAAAGAGATAGAGTTCATCCCACAAGTAGTACTTTGCATCAGTAATTAATTTTTTCTTTTGTTGCCTGCTGTACTCCTTGGGTATGAACCTTGCGGCTTTATAGTTTGCTATGTCTGCAAACCATGGTGTTTCCTGAATGGCGAATAAATGCTCATCCGAAAAAGTTTCAGAGATCTCAATAGGGGGAAGAACGCCCCTTCTACCGGTTCTATTCGGGACAGGTGATCAGCCACTTGGTTTTCTGTCCCTTTTCTGTCTCTTATTTTTATATCAAACTCTTGCAGAAGCAACACCCATCTTATGAGCCTGGGTTTTGAATCCTGCTTTGTAAGTAGATATTTAAGAGCAGCATGGTCAGTGTACACAATCACTTTTGATCCTACTAAGTATGATCTAAACTTGTCAATGGCATAAACCACTGCAAGCAATTCTTTTTCTGTGGTTGTGTAATTTTTCTGGCGTCATTTAAAACACGACTAGCATAATAAATGACATGCAGAAGCTTGTCATGCCTCTGCCCCAATACTGCACCAATGGCATGATCACTGGCATCACACATCAATTCAAATGGTAGTGTCCAGTCTGGTGCAGAAATAACTGGTGTTGTGACCAGCTTAGCTTTCAGAATTTTAAACGCCTGCAGACACTCTGTGTCAAACACAAATGGCGTGTCAGCAACTAGCAGATTGCTCAGAGGTTTTGCGATTTTTGAAAAATCCTTTATAAACCTCCTATAGAATCCTGCATGCCCCAGAAAGCTTCTGATTGCCTTAACATTGGCAGGTGGTGGTAATTTTTTAATTACTTCCACTTTAGCTTGATCCACCTCTATCCCCTTGTTTGAAATTTTATGCCCAAGGACAATCCCTTCAGTCACCATAAAGTGACATTTTTCCCAGTTCAAAACCAGGTTAGTCTCTTGGCATCGTTTCAGGACTAGTGTCAGGTGATCAAGACAGGAGCTGAATGAGTCTCCATATACTGAGAAGTCATCCATGAAGACTTCCAGAAATTTTTCCACCATATCAAAGAAAATAGAGAGCATGCATCTCTGGAAAGTTGCAGGCACATTACACAGCCCAAATGGCATCCTCCTATAAGCAAACACTCCAGATGGACATGTGAATGCTGTTTTCTCTT
>NC_029789.2:114881381-114884192 GCF_000816755.2 Arachis ipaensis
GCATTACACAGCCCAAATGGCATCCTTCTGTAGGCAAATACTCTAGATGGACATGTAAATGCAGTTTTCTCTTGATCCTGGGGATCTACTGCAATTTGGTTGTAACCTGAATAGCCATCCAAAAAGCAGTAAAAATCATGACCTGCTAGTCTCTCTAGCAACTGGTCTATGAATGGTAAAGGAAAATGATCCTTTCTGGTGGCTGTATTGAGCCTTCTGTAGTCAATACACATGCGCCACCCTGTAACTGTTCTTGTAGGAACTAGTTCATTTTTTTCATTATGAACCACTATCATGCCTCCCTTTTTGGGGACAACTTGAACAGGGCTCACCCAGGGACTATCAGAAATAGGATAAATAATCCCAGCCTCCAGTAATTTGGTGACCTCTTTCTGCACTACTTCCTTCATGGCTGGATTTAATCGCCTCTGTGGTTGAACCACAGGCTTAGCATCATCCTCCAATAGGATCTTGTGCATGCATCTAGCTGGGCTTATCTCCTTAAGGTCACTTATGTACCACCCAAGAGCTGTCTTGTGTGTCCTTAGCACTTGAAGTAGTGCTTCCTCTTCCTGTGAATTCAAAGCAGAGCTTATGATCACTGAAAAAGTGTCACCTTCTCCCAGAAATGCATATTTCAGGGATGGTGGTAATGGTTTGAGCTCGGGTTTATGAGGTTTTTCCTCTTCTTGAGGAATTTCCAGAGGCTCTTTCAATTCCTCTGAATCCCCCAGATCAGGCTGAACATCTTTAAAGATGTCTTCCAGCTCTGATTCGAGACTCGCAGCCATATTGATCTCCTCTACTAAAGAGTCAATAAGATCAACTTTCATGCAGTCTTTTGGTGTGTCTGGATGCTGCATGGCTTTGACAGCATTCAACTTAAACTCATCATCATTGACTCTCAAGGTTACTTCCCCCTTTTGGACATCAATGAGAGTTCGTCCAGTTGCTAGGAAGGGTCTTCCTAGAATGAGAGTAGCACTCTTATGCTCTTCCATTTCCAGCACTACAAAGTCAGTGGGGAAGGCAAATGGCCCCACCCTGACAATCATGTCTTCAATCACGCCTGATGGGTATTTAATGGAGCCATCAGCAAGTTGGAGACATATCTGGGTTGGTTTGACTTCTTCAGTTAAACCAAGTTTTCTGATAGTGGATACATGTATTAGATTGATACTTGCCCCAAGATCACATAGAGCTGTCTTGGTGCAATTACCCTCTAATGTGCATGGTATCATGAAGCTCCTAGGATCTTTAAGCTTTTCTGGGAAGCTTTTCAGAATGACTGCACTGCATTCTTCAGTGAGGAGAACTCTTTCAGTTTCTCTCCAATCCTTCTTATGACTCAAGATCTCTTTCATGAACTTGGCATAAGAAGGTATTTGCTCAAGTGCCTCTGCAAACGGAATCTTTATTTCAAGAGTCCTGAGATAGTCTGCAAAGCGAGCAAATTGCTTATCCTGCTCCTCTTGGCAAAGTTTTTGAGGATAAGGCATCTTGGCTTTGTAGTCCTCAACCTTGGTTGCTGCAGGTTTATTTCCTACAGAGGTGGTTGGGAAAGCCTTTTTAGAGGGGTTGTTATCATCACTTGTGTGTGTTTGATCCCTTGCTGGCGTTTGAATGCCAGGGGTGGAAGCTGGATTGGCGTTGGACGCCAACTCCTTAGCTGTTCCTAGCGTTTGAACGCCAGAACTGAGCTTCCTTTGGGCGTTTAACGCCAACTCCTTGCTTGTTTGTCGCGTTTGAATGCCAGAACTGAGCATGGGTTGGGCGTTTAACGCCAGCTCTCCATCCTTTTCTGGCGTTTGAGCGCCAGAATCATTCCTCTCTAGGCTCTTACTGTCCTCAGAGGGATTCTGGATGGTATTTTGCTCATCCTCTATCAGTTGTTCTTTCCTTGGCTTTCTGCTGTTCTGAAGCGAAGTATTTAATGTTTTCCCACTTCTTAATTGAACTGCCTAGCACTCTTCTGTTATCTGCCTTGATAACTGCTGTTTTGTCTGATTCAATTGTGCCTCCATATTTTTATTAGCATTTTTAGTATCTTGTAGCATCTCCTTGAATTCTGCTAGCTGTTTTATTAGAAAGCACAATTATTGATTGAGTTCAGCAACTTGTTCTGGAGGACCAAGTTCAGTAGACACTGCTTTGGCTTCTTCTTTTATGGAGGACTCACTGCTTATGTACAGATACTGATTTCTGGCAACTATATCAATAAGCTCTTGAGCCTCTTCAATAGTTTTCCTTATGTGTATAGATCCACCAGCTGAGTGATCTAGGGACATCTGAGCTCCTTCTGTAAGCCCATAGTAGAAGATGTCTAACTGCACCCACTCTGAAAACATTTCAGAGGGGCATTTCCTTAGCATCCCTCTGTACCTCTCCCAGACATTATAAAGGGATTCATCATCCTCTTGTTTAAAACCTTGGATGTCCAGCCTTAGCTGTGTCATCCTTTTTGGAGGGAAATATTGATTCAGGAATTTGTCTGATAAATGTTTCCATGTCCTTATGCTTGCTGTGGGTTGGTTATTTAACCACCTTTTAGCTTGATCTTTTACAGCAAACGAAAATAGTAACAGTCTGTATACATCCTGATCTATCTCCTTGTCACGTACTGCGTCAGCAATTTGCAAGAATTGTGCCAGAAACTCAGTAGGTTCTTCCTGTGGAAGACTGGAATACTGACAGTTTTGCTGCACCATAACAATGAGCTGAGGATTTAGCTCAAAACTGCCTGCTTTGATGGAGGGTATACAGATACTACTCCCATATGCAGCAGTAGTGGGGTTAGCATATGACCCCAGA
>NC_029789.2:114885382-114906475 GCF_000816755.2 Arachis ipaensis
AATTTGCAAGAATTGTGCCAGAAACTCAGTAGGTTCTTCCTGTGGAAGACTGGAATACTGACAGTTTTGCTGCACCATAACAATGAGCTGAGGATTTAGCTCAAAACTGCCTGCTTTGATGGAGGGTATACAGATACTACTCCCATATGCAGCAGTAGTGGGGTTAGCATATGAACCCAGAGTCCTTCTGGACTGTTCATTTCCACTTAGATCCATGACGGAGAAAGGGAGATGATGTGAATTGCAAGTACAAATATATATATATATATATATATATATTAATTAAAAATAATCGAAAAAAATGAAATAAAATAAAGTAAAATAATTAGAAAATAAAATATAGATTTTGAAAATTAAAAGGAAAATAAAATAAAAAGAAATTTGAATGTTGAATTGACTAATTAATTGAAGAGATTTGAAAATTTTTTTTAATATGATTTTTTAATAAGATTTTGAATTTTAAAAAGATTTGATTTTTAAAATAAAAATCTGAATTTTTAAAGGTAATTTTCGAAAATCAGTTAAAATAAAAGAAAAAGATATTTTTGAATTCAATAAGGAAAGAGAAAAACAATAAAAAGACACAAAACTTAAAATTTTTAGATCCAATGCTCCTTATTTTCGAAAATTTTGGAGGAAAAACACCAACGAACACCAAACTTAAAAATTTTAAGATCAAAATACAAAGAAGACTCAAGAACACTTTGAAGACTCACAAGAACACAAGAACATGAAGAAAGAACACCAAACTTAAAATTTTTAGAAAACCAAAATAAAATTTTTGAAAACTAAAGAAAAGTTAACAGGAGAACACCAAACTTAAAGCTTGGCACAAGATTTATTCAAAGAAAAATTATTTTTGAAAATGTTTTAAAAAGAAGAAAGCCAATTGCCAAGAACATAAGCACAACGCTCTAGCCAATTGAGCTATAAATTTAACGTATTTTAACAAGGTATTTAATAGATAAAAAAATTTTTTGAAAACTGATATTTTGAAAAAGCACAAGAAAAACAAGAAAAGACACAGAATAAGAAAAACTAAAGATCAAACAAGGAAAATAAACAAGAACAACTTGAAGATTAAGAAAGAACAATGAACACAAATTTGAAAATTAAAAAGAAAATAAAAACATGCAATTGACACCAAACTTAAAATATGAAACTAAACTCAAACAGAAAAACTCAATTATTAATTTAAAAAAAAATTTCGAAAAAATTAAAAAGAGAAAATAAGGATCTAAAAAAAACTTTCAACCAAAGACAATAATTGAAGACTCTAAACCAAAAAGAAAAATTTTTCCTAATCTAAGTAACAAAATAAACCGTCAGTTGTCCAAACTCGAACAATCTCCGGCAACGGCGCCAAAAACTTGGTGCACGAAATTGTGATTCACACTTTTCACAACACCGCACAACTAACCAGCAAGTGCACTGGGTCGTCCAAGTAATACCTTATGTGAGTAAGGGTCGATCCCACGGAGATTGTTGGCTTGAAGGAATCTATGGTTACCTTGTAAATCTTAGTCAGGAGATTAATTATGATTATCAGTTTGAATTGCGAAAAATAAAAGAGCATGAAATAAATACTTGTTATGCAGTAATGGAGAATATGTTGGAGTTTTGGAGATGCTTTGTCTTCTGAATCTCTGCTTTCCCCCTGTTTTCTTCTTCACGCACGCAAGGTTCCTCCTATGGCAAGCTGTGTGTTGGTGGATCACCGTTGTCAATGGATACCATCCGTCCTCTCAGTGAAAATGGTCCAGGTGCGCTGTCACCGCACGGCTAATCATCTGTCGGTTCTCACTCATGCTGGAATAGGATCCATTGATCCTTTTTCGTCTGTCACTACGCCCAACCCTTGTGAGTTTGAAGCTCTTCACAATCATTCAATCCCTGAATCCTACTCGGAATACCACAGACAAGGTTTAGACTTTCCGGATTCTCAAGAATGCTGCCAATGGATTCTAGCTTATACCACGAAGATTCTGATTAAGGAATCCAAGAGATACTCATTCAATTGAAGGTAGAATAGGAGGGGTTGTCAGGCACGCATTCATAGATTGAGAATGGTGATGAGTGTCACGGATCATCATATTCATCATATTGAAGTGCGAATGAACATCTTAGATAGAAACAAGCATGTTTGAATAGAAAACAGAAATAATTGCATTAATTCATCGAGACACAGCAGAGCTCCTCACCCCCAACAATGGAGTTTAGAGACTCATGCCGTCAAAGAGTACAAAGTTCAGATCTAAAAATGTCATGAGGTGCAAAATAAATCTCTAAAAGTTGTTTAAATACTAAACTAGTAACCTAGGTTTATAGAAAATGAATAAGCTATGATAGATAGTGCAGAAATCTATTTCTGGGGCCCACTTGGTGTGTGCTGGGACTGAGACTTGAGCTTTAAACGTTCTTAGGCTGTTTCTGGAGTTAAACGCCAGGTTGTAACCTGTTCTGGGCGTTTAACTCCAACTTGTAACCTGTTTCTGGCGTTTAACACCAGAATGCAACATGGAACTGGCATTGAACGCCAGTTTACGTCATTTATCCTTTAGCAAAATATGGACTATTATATATTGCTGGAAAGCCCTGGATGTGTACTTTCCAACGCAATTGAGAGCGCACCATTTGGACTTCTGTAGCTCCAGAAAATCTATTTCGAGTGCAGGGAGGTCAGAATCCAACAGCATCTGCAGTCCTTTTTCAGCCTGAATCAGATTTTTGCTCAGCTCCCTCAATTTCAGCCTGAAAATACCTGAAATTACATAAAAACACACAAACTCATAGTAAAGTCCAGAAATATGAATTTTGCCTAGAAATTAATAAAAATATACTCAAAACTAACTAAAACATACTAAAAACTACATGAAATTACCCTCAAAAAGTGTATAAAATATCCGCTCATCAGCAACAAAGGTAATTAAAGGAAAGCATTAAAGTATCTGAAAATAAAAGAGAAATATAAAGTAAAGGAATGTTGAACCTAATAAGGAGTTGGAATACTAAATTGAAATAATAAGAAATCCTAATCCTAAAACCTAAGAGAGATGAGAGAACCTCTCTCTCTCTAAAAACTACATCTAAACTATGAAAAGTGAATAATTGGAGATCTCCCCCTTGAATAGATGCATTCTCCCACTTTATAACCTCTAATCTGTGCTTTCTGGACTTGGATCTGGGCCAAAAAGGAACTCAGAAATCGCTGGGAGCGTTTTCTGTAATTTCTGGTGCGTGGCGTCTGTCACGCGTCCGCGTGGGTCACGCGGTCGCGTCATCTGGAGTTTTCCTTGTCACGCGTTCGCTTCAGTCACGCGTACGCGTCATCTGTGTCCTGCTTAAGGCGCGCGTCCGCGTTAGTCACGTGTTCGCGTCGCGCCCTTTTCGCGTTGGGCATGCGGCCGCGTCGTCCATGCGTTCGCGTCGCTGCCAGTTTCTTCAAAAACTCCATTTTGTGCTTTCCTTCCATTTTTGTATGTTTCCCTTTCATCCTTTAAATCATTCCTGCCTTAGGAGATCTGAAAATACTCAACACACAGATCAGGGCATCGAATGGTAAAAAAAGATAATTAAAATAATTATTTTTCAAACATAGGAAACATGTTTTTTTCACATATATCACATAATAAGGAAGAAAAAGTAAAACCATGCAATTTACATGAATAAGTGAGTGAAGGATTGAATAAATCACCTAAATTGAGCACAATACATATCATAAAATATGGGTTTATCAACCTCCCCACACTTAAACAATAGCATGTCCTCATGCTAAATCCAAGATAAAGAGTAAGGTAAAGTGGTGGAATCTCATGCAATGCAATCTATCCTAAATGCAACTACCTAAATGAATCATGCAATTCTAATTGTTATTCACTTGTATATAAAACTTACATGTAGTTAAATTAATTCACATTCTCAAGGAATCATATATGCATAGCCAACCTTAGATAATGTAAAAGCACTATTACAATTGAGATGGGTAAAAAATATTTTTCAAACTTGCAAGATAATTAACAATTTAAGCAGAGATATATGGTGATGAGCTATTGAACCCTCACTGGATTTTGTGTTTACTCTCTAGTCACTCAGTGTTTATTGGGTTAATCACTCTATTCTTCTTTTTATCCTTACTTTCTATAACTTTGTTCTTTATCTAACCAATCAACAATTATAGAATACAGACATACAAAAATCATGAGGTCTTTTTCAAGGTTGTAATGGGGCCAAGGTAAAGGTAAGGGTATATGTATAAGGCTAAGTGAGCTAATAAGTGAATCCTTGATTAATCTAAGATCTCACCTAACATACATATTTTGCAGTTCAAAGTTTCTTAACCTATTTGCCCAACTTTTCTCACTTTGTATTGCACGCTCATGCATTAACTTTAATTTTATCCCATGTGCATTGATTCTTTTTATTTTGCAGTTGGAGAATTTTTCGTGTCCCCTTATTTAAATACTGAAAATAAACTTCTTTTTTTTAATGCACATGGTAATTCAATTGTTTTGATTTCACATGAGCATGCTTTTCCAAATTTTTATTTTGAAATATCTTTATTCTTTTTTTTTTAACTTTCCTACTTGTTTCTATCATCCATGTTCTCATAAAGTTCCCAACACTTAAACAATACACAATTTCTATCTTAAGCTAACCAAGGATTCAACTTGGGATTTTTATTTTGTTTTTCTGCTTAAGGCTAGTAATGTGGTTCATAGAACAAGAGGGGATTAAAAAGCTCAAGGGGCTAACAAGGGTGATGTAAAAGGTAGGCTAATTTGGGGTAAGTGAGGAAAAATTCAAATGATGGCCTCAATCATTTCTTAGTATGTATCTATACTCTATAATTGGACATATAGATTAAAACAAAGCAAAGAACATCAGAATAAAAAGAAGGGCGAAACACACAAGAATAAAAAAATTATGGTTTGAATGTAACCATACAATTAAGCTCAAAACTCACAGGCTGTGTATTCTCTAGCTCAAAAATCATATATCAGTTATACATGTCATGCAAGTAGAAATTAAGAGTTCCCATTATTCTCAATGTAAAAATTTTTTTTGGGTGGCTTTAAAGTTTTAGTGTTCCTCCTTGATGAAATGTTGTTAACTACCTAACAGTTATTTTTTAAAAACCGGTTTTTGTTTTAATAACTGGTTAAAAACTGGTTTTGAATTTCACTAACCGGTTAATAACCCGTTTCATCATGTAAAACCAATTTGGTTAATTAACCAATACTATATTTTTGGTTAACCAAAAAACTAGTTTGGTTTTTGGAATAACCAAACCATGAACACCCCTAGGTAACATTTTAAGGTTTTTATTTATTATGTGCTTGACATTTTACCAATTTATTATGCATGCATTTGTGTGTATAGAAAGGAAATAGTGTTTGATCGGCGATTTTTTTCTGTGTGGTTTTGGTAGGTTTTGTAATGGTGAATTTGCTGCTCATGCTGTATGATGTTCAGCTTGTTGTAATGGTATAGAATTTCCTCAATTGAATAAATTCTTCGTTGCAAGTATAGTTCTAAATCGACAAACAATCCTCCCAATCAAAAAATTGGTTGTCATATGTACAAACCCCAAATAAGAATTAATCGGAGTATTTGGACTCTGGGTCGTCTCACAAGGAATTGCAATGAAGTGAATGATTATTGGCTATGAAGGAACAAAGGGGCTATGATTGATAAAGGGGCAAGGATGTAAATGGACAAGAATTTAAATGACAAGAAGAGTAGATCAAGCAAGTAACTAAAGAAAGCAAGTAATAAAGTGAGACATTCATGGCAAAGATTGAGAATATAGGCTTTCTATCCTAGTCATACATTGATTAATTCATCTTATTTAGTCAACTCCAACAAACGGAAGAAGGTATCATGTCATCTTCACATAGAGAGAATGTTAAACAAGACTAATTAATCATGTCACGAATATAAACAAAAATTTATCTCATTACGTCATCCCCGAAGATGGAAGAAGGTATCATATTATCTTCACACTCGAAGAAAGTCTAACAAGACTAGCTAATCTCAATCCAAAGGTCCTAATCGACTCACTAAGTGAAATAGCAAGAGATTAGAGTTAATGGAAACAATACTAGCTAACAACTCTAGATCACCAACATGAGTTGAGTTTTCATGACTCAAGATTGTCTAATTACTCTTTCCAAGCCAAGAATGCTCAAAGATCCAAATTAAGGACATTTATTATTTTTCACTTAGGCTTGTAATGTGCTACAATTAAGAACAAATGGGTTAAGCATAGGCTCAAAATTGGTTAACAATGGAAGATAAAAGGATAGGCTATTTGGGTAAGTGAGCTAATTGAACAATGGCCTCAATCATATAAATGCATGTGTACACAAAGTAATAGACATAAAGAATCAAACAAATCAAAGATTACAATCATAGCAAGGGAACAATACGCACAAGAATGAAAATAAGTGGTTATATGATGTAACCACACAATTAGGCTCAAAATTCTCATGCTTGTGTTCTTAGCTCAAAACATGATCCACAAAGTGTATTAATCAAGCAAGTTCTTAAAAAAAATTTCAACCAATTGGGTGGTGCCCTGGAAATGGATTTCTTGGAAATTTTCATCATATTGACTAAGCTTATTCTAATGCAATGTTGTGATTTAGAAAATTTTTAAAAATTTTCCCTAGTTTACCCCCTTTTCAATCAAAACACAACTCTTATACAAAAAGGGTCAACTAGGTTTTAACATTCCAAAATATATTTTTCTAATCACAATCAAAAGCCAAAATGCAATATACACATATATAATAAAAGTATGCAACAACCAAAATAAGGGTATCCACAATAACAAATATATACAGTAATCCCAAAATGATCTCAAAGATAAAGTGCGAAATAAAATAAAGTAGCTGAAACTAGAGATAGATGTCTAAAAGTTCACCACATAAATGCAATACACCGGTCACGAACGGTGACCTCCCCACACTTTAGGATGAAGCATCGTCCTCGATGTTACTGCTGGAGCTCGGGATGGGGTCAACAATTGCGCCGGGCTGTTGCTCAGGCTCAGGCTGTGGATCCTCAGGAGGCTGTTGAACCTCTGTGGCGGCCTGTGTCTCTGGTGGTGCCTCCTGCTGAATCGGCTCCTCAGTATGCTCCTCCTCCTGATCCTGCTCGTCGGAGGCGGGAGAGTTTGGGAGTGGAAGTAGCTCAATACCCTGTGATACGAACACATGGTCTATGCGGTCGAGACGTCGTATGATACGACACTTGCTGCGCTCCATGAAGCGAAATAGGCGCTGTACCAACAGGTATGTCGGCTCAGGTGCAAGTGGTGGTGGTAAGGATGCTGCGGCTGTTGAAGTAGATGGGGGTCCTGATGCTGTTGCTGATGATGAGGGCTGAGCTGCCTCCTCCACTACTCTGGCTCAGGAACGGCATCTGAGTGGAGACTTCTCGTGCACCCACCCACCCCATGGAATAGTAACCTCCTTGTTGTCATCATCTGGGGGTGGTAGTGTCACATCATCGTCCTCCCACAGCCAGCTCAATCATGCTGGTGACCAGTGTAGGAAATGGCAAGAGGCCAAGGATATGCGCGCGTCACATACTCTGCCTGATCAGCCAGGGGAAGTCTACCTCCTTCTCCTCCATCACACAACCAATCAGAACTAGCATATCCATCGGAATCTCTGAGAAGTGAGTGGTGGGCAGGACATAATGGGCGAATATATGCTGCCAAGTCTTAGCCTCTCTCGACAGATAAGTGAAACGCATCCCCTTGGGCTTCTTGTTCCCAGAATCCATCACCCAAGGGGCGTCAGGTATGGCAAATCACGCACTTCAGTGCCTCATAATCAAAAGTCATGCAGTGGATAGCTACCTCTGCCTGCTGACAGGCGCATGAGTCACCAGTACGAGGTCGGCAAAGCAATGCCTCCCCAATAGCAACCTCGGTGATCAAAATCTCTCTACCCCGCACTTGGACCGAATCAAGAGTGGCACGAAAGAAATTGTAGTAGAACTTCCTCACCCATGAAGTGTTTATCCTCCCCAAATCTCTGTCAACAAAGTCCAAGCCCAACTCCAGAATGCGGGTGTTTATAGCGCGTCTCACATCATTGGGAAGGAACAGTTTCTTCTCAATGTTTAGGTTCGTCTTTCAGAATTTAGGGAAGCGAAGCTCACAGTAGAGGTTGGGGAATTTGATTGGGTCAGTGGATGGGAGTAGCTAATTCTCTTTGTCCACTTCATTCAGGGGATTCTTAGCATAGTTTGCATAAGTTGAAGAGGTAGAGGCTTTAGAGCGCTTTCTCTTCTTTGAAGTAGTGGCTATAGCTTTTCCTTTATCTGACATTCTGAAAAACAGATGTAATATGATATAAGCAATTAGCCAAATAGATGTATAGCACTCAAAGTAAAACATATTCATGAAGTGAGTGAAGAAAAGAGAATTCTTGGAATACAAGTAACAGAATTCAAAATTCAAACCAAGTCACAAACTAAGAATTCAAACCATAATTGCACAATACTTGTTCATTGAGCCTAAGAAATGCCATATTCAAAAGAATGATTAAAGGAGTTATGTTTAAAACAAAAGGAAGAAATCAGTTGGTTAATGAAGTTAGAATTAGAAATTAGTTCAAAAGTCAGTGATATGACAATTATTGGCTCAATTAAAAGAAGTGTACAAAACAGGGTTGCAAGCATACTCATTACCATGAAATGCATATAGTCATTGATGATGAAATATGATATTGCCAAAAAGCAACCAATATGAAAACAAGTTATCAATCAATGTAAAGATCACCAGAATTGTATGAATTGGTGTTGGTAAAATCAAAACTTTAATGAACAATGCACATAAATAAAATTCAAACACCAAATTTCAATAAGGCATGAAGGTCACAAGGTCGAGACAAGAGTTGAAAATTTTGTGCACCATGTGACTAAAGGTGATTTGGGTATAGAGAAAATGAGTCACATTAGCCACATAGGTGGAAGAAATCATCAACCTTGTGAAAGCAAGCAAATGGGGGCTCAATTTCAAATGAAAACCAAGTTTATGGTCAATCTGAAGATTTACTCAAACTATTCAATTCACAGAAGTAATTCAACATTGTAAACAAGCAAAGAATATAATAAGCATGACCAAAACTCGTAAACAGGTCCTTGAGGAGTTTCCAAAACCACTTAGCCAACAAAGTTCTATTGACACAGAATTTCGTCAAATAGAAGTTTGTTGCATCAATTAAACAATGTTATTTCACGAAATGTGGTTAAGAAAAATTCGGCAGCATTTCAGCAGTAAATTGGCCATTTCCCAAATTCAAACAGTCAATTCAGATTTCATATGAATTCATTAACTAGTAGAAACACAAAAAGATCATGTTTGAATGCATATGAATCCGAAAAAACAAGCTAATCCTTCAGCAACTAAACATTAAAAACAATTTAGACCAAATCAGCCAGCAACAAATACCATTCTTTCTTTGGATAATGAACAAAAATATTGGCTTAAAGTACAGCACCAAATATGCCCAATGAACAGAGATAATAAATTCAGGCAACGTGCTATTCGTTGAATTCAAATTGCAAATATCATCCCAAGACAATAATCATTCCACTTACAAGCAGCATGAATTCAAACAATTAGGCATGATTGGGTCTAACACTGAAGTGCAAATTTAATCAAGAATTCAGCCAACAGTACTCAGCAAAAGCAAATAACCAGGCAGTAGCATTAACAAATCAAATTAGCATAGGGGCAAATCAATGAAACAGCCATACTTCTATAGTATTATCAATTCAAACAAGCCTAAATCCACTATCCAGGCCAAATTCTCTAACCACCTAATTAAACTAAACTAACTAAACTAATTAAAAAAATTAGCACAAAACAGTAAAAGAAACAGAACAGGGGAAGGCAGAGACCTGGGAAGCAGAAACTGAACAGATCAGATGGTTGATGGAGAGAGGAAGAAATGTGACCGACCGAGGATTGGTGATCACAGTGGAGGCTTACCGGCGACAATGGAGTCGCGGCTGTCGATGGCGGTGGAGCAGGGAGCGAGAATGGGTGAGACAGAGAGAGAAAAGAAAAGTGAGAAAGAGAGGGCGAGGAAGAAGGAGCGAGGGAAGAAGAGAGGTGAGGGCACTGGCGGCGGCGTTGGTGTCGCCGGAGGTGGCCGGTCGGTTGCTGGTTGCAGAGGCGATGGTGGTGGTTATGGGTGAAAGAAGAGGGAGAGACGTTGGGAAGGGGAGTGGAGGGGCTGCGCGAATGCGCTAGGGCTTCGCGTCCCTGGGGTAAGTGGAAATTTAAATCCACGCGAGCGCGCATCGTGCACGTCCGCGTGGGTGGAAGAATTAGGGATCGGTGCGGAAGCGCCATCCATGCTTGCGTGTGGATGGGAGAATTGGGAATGGGCGCAGACGCGTACGGTGCGCGTCCGTGTGGGTGAGATGGGCCAGAGGCACAAAAGGGGCCCAGAGTTGGCATAGCTCTCGGATCTTTTGGCCTAGGTGATGCAAAAATGCATTGACGCGCACGCGCACTGTGCGCTTGCGCGTAGATGAGTTGATTGATGATTGGGGCGCGAAGGCGCCAGGTGCGCCTACGCGTGAGTAAGGAAACGTAAAGGGGCACGGGCACGTACAGCGTTCGTCCGCGTGGTTTAGGGCACAGAGTTATCCCAAAAGTGGCACAACTCTCTGGCCCTTGGCCCAGAAACCTTAAATGCGTAGCCGACGCATGCGCGCACTGTGCGCTTGCACGTGCTTGCCTTTTTTTTTTTTTTTAAGAATCAAGAAGAGCTCAAAATCCTTCCAATCCCCTCTAAGACTCTAAAACTAGCTAAGATGAAAAATTAAACATATTTTTGAATTTTTGGGAATTTTTCAAACATATTGAGGAAACTTGCAATCCAAGCAAAAACTCAAGTTCAAAGAATCATCCCTAATTAAGGCCTAGAATCTATAAACACCTTAGTAAGCAAAGCAAAATATATTGGGAAGTAAAGAAACTATATACAATGGAACCCAATTCATTCATTCATTATATCTACAAGAGAATGGAAAGAGTTTACCATGGTGGGGTGTCTCCCACCAAGCACTTTTGGTTTAACTCCTTAAGTTGGACATCTGGAAGGTTCCTTGTCAAGGTGGTTTATGCTTGTATCCATCCTTGAACCTCCAAGAGTGCTTGTTCTTCAATTGGTTGTCAGAAGTTCCAACCATTGTCACCAAGCTTTGGTGAGATTCTCTCCAAGATATGAGCTTCCAAAGTGGATTCCCATGGTGTGATCCAGGATCCCATATCTTATCTTTGCACCCATCTTCTAGTTGATCGCCTTGATTCCATCCGGGTGACAAGAAAGCTGAATCCTCATGAAGGCACCAAACTACCCTCCTAGATCCATTTAATTGTACATTACACCAATCCATGCTCTTCAATTTTGAGCTTCCAACCATAATGAGTCTAGATTTAGAACGCCAACCACTGAACATCCTCCTCTTTCGCTTAATTCCACAAAGCGCCCTAAGTTGGCCATCCGTCTCAAGTAAACCATACTCAAGTGGGATAACAAAGCTAAGAGTTAGAAGTTTTACCCACTCAAATGAAAGATTAGATGATAACCTAGGTGGAAGAGTTCCCAAAGATCTTGATAAAGCACTCTCTACTCCTGTCTACCCTGTTTTAGAGGCTTCCACCACCTGGCAAGGTTCTTCGAGCTTCTTCAAGTTCACACTCTTCTTCACCAATTTGTTCTATCTCTTCCCCATCACTCTCATCATAGATAGGAGGTTTAGTGAAGTCTACCTCGTCATCAATTCCAAGCACAGTAGGGAAGGACTCATCAAGCTCAAAACGGTCATATGTTGATTTGAAATCATCATAAATAGGAGGGCTTGCTGCTTGGGACTGTTCTTCCAATTCTCCATTCACAATATGCCCTGGAAGTTGCATATCCTTCGCAACATTGCCTTCTAATTCACTGGAAGAAGACTCAACAAGATCATCAAGGGGGTTAATCAATGTGGACAAAAAATCACTAATGATAGAATCCACTTCTTGATCAATTTCCTTCGATTCTCTATCTACTTCTTCAACATCACTCTCCTCTATAACATCCCTTCCAAACTTCGTGGAGGAGGGCTCTTCAACTTGAGATTCCTTTATGTGCTCAACATATCCTAAACATCCAACAACTACTTCCTTTTGTTCACTAATTTCCACCTCCTCCTCTTGTTGTACTTCTTGTTTTAACTCCTCCTCCTCTCCATGGAGCTTCAAGTTCACTTCCTCACTAAGCTCTTTGGTTGCTTCTCCACATTCGACAATGGAAGTGCCTTGATCGCATAGGCTTAGGCGAGATGAGACCATGTTACCAATGGCTTCTATCATGATAGCCATTTTTGCTCTTAACTCCGCAAACTTCTTTTCATCCTCCTCTTGTCGCCTTAAGATATGAGATTCAAGATCTCTCAATTCTAACATGGGGGCTTCATCGGGAGGTGATGGTGGAAGAGAAGGTTCAGTGTTTGAGGGAAGGTTGTTGTAATTGGAAGGTGGTTCAAATTGGTAAAATTCTTGAGGTGGTGTGTATGGACTTTGTGGTTCATGGGAGTATGGTATTGGAATGGTGATGGTTCTAAATGTGGTTCATATGGTGGTTGGTATGGTGGGTATGGGTTAGGTTCATATGGAGGTGGATGGTGGACTGGTGGTATGAGGCTTGTGAGTATGGTTGTTGAGGGCTATGTTGAGGAGGGGGTTCACATGCATGTGATGGTTATGGTTGACAATCACAATAAGGGTCATCACATACATTAGATTGGTATGCATTAGGATTAGAATTATACCCATAAGAATTCGGAGGAGGTTGTTGCCAAGAAGGTTGTCCATAAGCTTGGGGCTCCTCCCACCTTTGATCTCCAAATCCTTGATGCATGTTGTCATTAAAGCTTCCATCTCCTACAACATAGTTTGAACCAAACTCATAGCCAAAGTGATGAGAATTCATGGTGATAAGAGAAAATAAAAACAAAAGCTAACAAGAAACAAAGAGACCAAACCCCAAAACTAACAAAAACTAACAAACAAACCCAAAAACCAAACTATTCACAATATATACAATAGCCAATAACATAACACCATTGCAACTCCCCGACAACGGCGCCATTTTGATGTTCGGCTTGTTGTGATGGTATAGAATTTCCTCAATTGAATGAATTCTTCGTTGCAAGTATAGTTCTAAACCGACAAACAATCCTCCCAATAAAAAATTTGGTTGTCACATGTACAAACCCCAAATAAGAATTAACCAGAGTATTTGGACTCCGGATCGTCTCACAAGGAATTGTAATGAAGTGAATGATTATTGGCTATGAAGGAACAAAGGGGGTATGATTGATAAAGGGACAAGGATGTAAATAGACAAGAATTTAAATGACAAGAAGAGTAGATCAAGCAAGTAACTAAAGAAAGCAAGTAATAAAGGGAGACATTCATGGCAAAGATTGAGAATATAGGCTTTCTATCCTAGTCATACATTGATTTATTCATCTTATTTAGTCAACAACAAACGAAAGAAGGTATCATGTCATCTTCACAAAGAGAGAATATTAAACATGACTAATTAATCATGTCACGAATATAAACAAGAATTTATCTCATTACATCATCCCCGAAGATGGAAGAAGGTATCATATTATCTTCACACTCGAAGAAAGTCTAACAAGACTAGCTAATCTTAATCCAAAGGTCCTAATCGACTCACTAAGTGAAATAGCAAGAGATTAGAGTTAATGGAAACAATACTAGCTAACAACTCTAAATCACCAACATGAGTTGAGTTTTCATGACTCAAGAGTGCCTAATTACTCTTTCCAAGCCAAGAATGCTCAAAATCTACTCTAAAGCCCAACCAAGCATTTTGTCAAACACTTGGTGGGTACAAGTGGAAGGCATGGTGAAAGTGCAAGAATAATAAATCTATCAACTACCAATTGCAAGAAAAGTAAATTCACAACTCAAATCAACAATTGAGAGAACATCAACATTAAATTTCATTAAATGTAAATCAAATTCAACAAGAGTTCATCATCACAAGAGAAAGTAAAATGAGAATTTAGCATTACAACTAAGGAGATCAAGATGTAGACATGAGAAATTATAAAAGAAACAAGATGAAAGAAAGAATTAAACATGGATCTATGACAAATTAACCTAATCCTAACCTAATTCTAGAGAGAAGAGGGAGCTTCTCTCTCTAGAAACTAACTAAAGGCTCATGTTGACTAACTAATTGCTTCCCCTTTTGCTTGGACTTCAATTCTGCATGAAATACACTCAGAAACAAGTTGGATTTGGGCATGGGCAGCTCAGAAATCGCCCCCAGCGTTTTGCCTTTAAGTGGGTCACGTGAGAGTATCGGCGTGTATGCGCCATGTGCGCGTGCGCGTCGATTGGCTGTTTCTTAACCCGCGCAGACACGTCTTGTACGCGTGCGCGTCTCTATGCAAAACCACTTTTGCGCGTGCATGCCTTGTACGCGTGCGTGCCCATTGATGCATTCCTAATCTTTGTTTCTTAATGCATTCTCCTCTTTGCATGCTTTTCTCCTCATTCCTTCCATCCAATACTTGCCTTATGAGCCTGAAATCACTCAACAAATACATCAAGGCATCGAATGGAATTAAAGTGAATTAAAATCACTAGTTTGAGGGCCTCAAAAGCATGTTTTTACACTTAAGCACAATTCAAGGGAGAATTACAAAACCATGCTATTTCATTGAGTAAATGTGGGAAAAGGTCGTAAAATCCCCTAAAATAAGCACAAGATAAATCACGAAATCGGGGTTTATCACTGAAAATGGAATATTTTTACTCATCATTAAATAGACTTTTCTGTAACCAAGTTTGATAGTAGTTGTAAAAGCAAGAGCAATAAAATTCACAATCAAATCATTTCTTATTTATGATTCCAAAATTAAATGCAATATGCTAGATATTTTTAGCAATAAAACCTAATGCCTAGAGCCTGATTAAATCATGTTCAAATGCTACGAGGTATCTCTTAGTCACTAAGATTTTAATTTTTATTATAGAGTGTTATAATAGGTTTTACCCCTTTAGATGAATGCCATGATTGCTTTTGTTTATTATATGCATCTCACTTATTAGACCATGATATTTCTATACATTTAACCATGCTGGATTCTCCATCCTGTTTAGCATTGGCATTATTATCCTTTTAATCATTTTTCAAAGTTTATCCAGCTTACACAATTTTAATAGTTGATGTGCCTCTTATTTACTTTCTTTATGTTTCTTTCTTGAGGGCTATCTTTCTAAATTTGAAAGTAAGCTCTACACTAGCAACAATTAAGAAGGCCTAGGAGGCAATAAAGCCTTCACTTTTTCTCACATTTGGGTTGAATTTTCTCTTTTTCCTTGGGTAGTTATGTAGAATGAGAATTTTTTTATATTTAGAATTATGTCTTATATTGAGGAATTGTGTTATAAAAGATTTAGTTTTTAAATTTTGATATTAAAAAATAGATTTTTAATTTGAGAATATGTAAATGAGATGAGATTAATGAATGATTTGAAATTAAAAATAAATAATTACAGGATTTGTGGAGGTTTAAAAATCTCATAAAATAGTTAATTTGTGTTAAATTAAAAAATTAATTTATGGGGATTTTAAACTGCCACAAAAGTGATTTAAAATTGCCACAAAAGTTCAATATAAAACCCCCACTAAACACTCACAAAATCCTCCACTGAATAGATTGTGGAGGTTTTGTACCTCAAATTTTGGGAGTTTTAGAAACTCTCACAAATCATTTGGTGGGATTTTAAACCTCCACAAATAAGAAAAAAAAACTGCCACAAATCAACAAAAACCTTGTAGTGTATGTGGGTATCTTGTGTAATATACCTGTTGTGCTTGTTCAGCCAAAACAAACAGCTCGTTTGATTGTAGTCTTGATATATACTTTATGTCAACTAACTCATATCTCTCGTCAACTTTTACTCAATTAATTGGGTCAAACCAGTAGCATCGAAAGATAAATACTGTATTTCTATAGCCTAAGTATGACAATTCCAATATCTCCTTCAGAATGCTGTAGTAGTCTAAGTAAGTTTTCCCATAAATATTTTCTTTAACACATACGCCACTATTCATAGTAGCTCTATTTTTATCACGATCCTTAGTATGAAATCTATATCCATTAACTTTAAAGCCATTGTACGAAGTGACAGACTTGGAAGGACCATGAGCTATCTGTTGAATCATTCTACTTTCAATGTGACCTGTATCTACCTACAAATGAATATCAGTGAATTTTCAAATTGTCTAATAAATTAATTAATCAATATAACATTCAATTTAATTGTAAAATTAATGTATATATAATATGAATATAAAAACTATTTCTGACTTATTGGAGATAAGGTTCTAGTTCTTTGCAGTTGACAAGAATGTATGTGTGGGTGATATGAAGCTCTTCATCAGTTAAGTATTTCTTTGAATCTCGCTCGATGGAAAGGCATGGGTATCTAAAAATAGACAAGTGATTTTTTTTCCATATTTGAACCACCATCATCATTCCTAGGAACTTGAGTTCGCCTTATTTGTACTATTGACTCAAAATACATAGAAGTAAAATTTGAAATTTCTTCCAAAATTTATATGCTTCGCAAATAAATCCTTCAACTCTTGCCTTATTTCAAAATTTTCATTTTAATTATAGCATACACCTTTCAAATGGATACATCCATCAATACTACATAGGTCCTCCAACCTTAGCTTCATAGGGGATATGGATAACTAAATGCTCTATCACATCAAAGAAAGCTGGTGGAAAAATTTTTTCTAGCTTACAAACTATTTCAATAATGGAAATCTCTGCCTTCTCCACAGCATCAGGGCGTATTTTAGTAGCACGAATTTGTTTAAAGAACAAGCTGAGCTCTGTTAGTACTCCCCATATGGATTTTGGAAATGCGTCTCAAAATGCCAGTGGAATTAGTCTTTCCATGAAAACATGGCTGTCGTGACTCTTCATTCCATATATCTTCTCATATGCTAGATTAACACATCATGAAATATTTGATGCATAACCATCAAAAAATTTTAATTGCTTTATCCACTCACATACTGTCCTCTTTTGTTGATAATCTAAGGCATATGTTGCTTTTGGTTTTTTGCACTTTCCATTCTCGAATACCAACTCCAAGTTAGGGGGTTTGCATATTATCTTCAAATCTTCTCTTGCATTTGTGTTGTCTTTTATCTTGCCCTTTACGTCCAGAACAGTGTTAAAGATATTGTCAAAAATATTTTTTCAATGTGCATAATGTCTAAATTGTGTCTTATCAAATTAGTTGACCAATAAGGCAACTCCCAAAAAAATTTTTTTCTCACCAAATTATGAATGGTACCAAAGTTTACCTTTTTTCCTCTCGAATTAACCCGAAGTTAGCTTTCTCAAGTTTGTCTAACTTATTTATGATTTCAACTCCACTTATTCGTTTCGGTGGAAAAGAGTTTTTCATAGTTGACCTTTTAAAAGAGTACCGATCATGACGAAATGCATGACCAGCATGCAAGTACTGTTGATGACAATCAAACCAATAGGGTTTAGCGCCATGTTGTAGTTGAAACGATTTAGTGTTCTTCATGCAATTTCTTCATGTAAATTGGACAAGAAAGTCGACCATGCATGCTCCAACCTGACAACATTTCATAAGCCGAAAAATTGCTTATAGTCCATAATAATGCTGCCTTCATGTTAAAATTTTTCTTTTTCCATGCATCATAAGTAGTAACACCATTGTCCCACAAAACTTTTAACTTGTCAATCAGTGGTCTAAGATAAACATCTAATCTTTTTTTGGGAGACTTTGTTCCAGGGATCAAAAGACTGAGGAATATGTACTCTCTTCTCATGCACATACTTGGAGGAAGATTGTAAGGTGTGACAAACACAAGCCAACTTGAGTATGGAATCTTCGAGCCAGAAAATGGATTAAAACCATCAGTGCAAAGTCCAAGCCTAATATTTCTAGATTCTTGGGCAAATAGTTCATGGGTGGCATCAAATTTTTTCCAAGCATCAGCATCAGCCAAATGTGTGATCACCGATTCATCTTGGCGTACTCAATCCACATGCCACTTCATATATTGCGTGGTAGTTTTAGACATAAATAAATGTTGAAGCCTTGGAGTAATAGAAAAATATTTCAATATTGAGTATGGCGCATCCCTACTGCTATTAGCTGTATCCCTTTCCTTTGGCTTAAATCATGGGTGTCCACACATTGTGCGGGCTACATAACTAGTCTTGTTACTTGTTTCTTTATAATATAGCATGCAGTGATTAGGACAAGCATCAATTTTCTCATATCCTAATCCCAATCCTTAAATCATTGTTTTTGACCAGTAGAAATCTTCTGGCAACTTCTTTGATTCTGGAATTATGCTCTTGATTATGGTAACCATTCGATTATAACAACTCTCGCTCATGTTGAATTCTAACTTCAAGTTCACTTACTGGGTTACAGCTGACAATATTGTATGCTTGGTGTAGCCATCCCACAAAGGTTTGTCAGTACTCCTCAGCAACTTATAAAACCTCGACGCTGATGGATTTGGATCCTCTTCTAAACCATCCACTACATTTAAGTTATCACATGCATCATCAATAATCATGTCTACATATGGAATTGTATTCTCCTCTTCATGTTCTTGGGTAACATTCGTTGTGTCCTGTTCAACCCATCTTTCCTCACCATGAGCAGTCCAGTTTATATAACCCTCTATAAACCCACGATCACACAAATGCTTTTCGATCCAAAATATTTCATCCCTAATTCTGTTCTTACATTTTGTGAATGGACAAAGAATGTGACTTAAACTATCAATGACTGTCGGGTTTCTTTCTACAAAATCTATGAATTCCACAATACCTTTCTTAAATTCCTTGGTTAGATACCAGTGCAATCTTGCCATCATAACATCCAACTTCTATCGGGCGCCATGATTATCTGGACTAAGGTTTCATTTTAGTTGTAATACTAATGTTTAACATGCATATAAATGACATAGTCTTGTGTATTTTTTCGTAAATTTCATTAATATATTTTTATTCACAATCATACTAAATAATCCCTTTTACAAGTTATAAAGTAACAAACATAATACATTCAATTTGAAAATAAAGATATAAATCATAAAAAGATAATATACAAAGCTTGAAGGAAATAATAATAAACAATTTGAAGTATTAGAAACACCAAAAACAATTGGGTATCATTAATCTCATGTCAAGAACTTCAAATCATGAGGTTAAAAAGTATGGAGATATACCGGGTTCAATAAAAAATATCAATAACTAATTATATCTTTTAATACAATAAAAACCCAAGAGATTGATAGAACTATCATTACAGCAAAAAAAGAGGAACTTAAAATTCATGACAATATGAAGCAAGACAGCAAAAAAATCAAGTTCAATCAGTAACAAATTCTTTCAATAATGAACAAATTTAAGTGATCATTTCAGAACAGCAACAAATTCAAGGTTCCAGTAACAAATTTCAGCAACACATTTAACTTTTAGCAACAAATTCACTTTCAACAACAAAATCAAAGTATCAAGTTCAATCAGTAACCAATTCTTTCAGTCATGAACAAATTTCAGTGATCATTTCAGAACAGCAACAATTTCAAAGTTCCAGTAACAAATCTCAACAACACATTCAATTTTTAGTAACAAATTCAACTTTCAACAACAAAATCAAAGTGCATTCAAGTTCAATCAGTAACCAATTCTTTCATCCATGAACAAATTTAAGTGATCATTTCAGAACAACAACAACTCCAAGGTTCCAATAACAAATTTCAGCAACACATTCAACTTCAGCAACAAATTCAACATTCAACAACAAAATCAAAGTGCATTCAAGTTCAATCAGTAACTAATTCTTTTAGCCATGGACAAATTTAAGTGATCATTTCAGAACAGTAACAACTTCAAGGTTCCAGTAACAAATTTCAGCAACACATTCAACTTTCAGCAACAAATTCAACATTCAACCAAAAAATCAAAGTGCATTGATGAATTACAACAACAAAAGAAAGAAAGGGTAAATTAATTAGAACTCACCAAATTGGGTTACAGGAAGGAAGCTGACGCCAAGGCTCAAAATAAGAAGACGAACAAAGACCAGCCCACCGGGACCTGCTACCTTTGCTGCCGACAATGACCAGTGCAGGGAAGGCACGCGTCTGCATACAAGAGGATGATGAGACAGAGAGCGACCCTTGGACTTGCTGCTTCTTCTGCAGTGACGACGATAGGAAAGAAGGTGTGCGACTGGGTGCGAGGCGGTGACGGTGAAGAAAGCTGGTGAACTGGCTTGACGACCGAAGCAAGAACACGACAACGAGTGCAGAAAGGTGGCGACTGAGCTTGAGACAGTGAGGACACAGAGCGCGACAACCTTGAGTCTGAAATGGTGAGTGCCAGACCAAAAGAGATGTGAGACACCGAAGACGAGAGTGGCGTGAGAGATGTGAGAGCGCTTGAGGGAGAGAGTGGCGAGAACGAGATCCAGGGAAGAGAGACGTTGAGGCTCAACCTTAATGTTCGTTCAGATCAAGAGGGGGACCTGGGTTGGAACAACGTTATTTATATATTGTTAATAAATAATATATTATTAATAAAAATAAAAAATAAAAATAATATATTATTAATAAATAAATAAAAATAAAAATTTCATAAGAAGACAATAAGGATATAAATTATGTGTAAAATAAAAAAGTAACTGTAAAAAGAAGGAAGAAAAATTAATTGATAATTATATTTTTGACCAGTTTTTAAGATGACAGTTATATTAATTAGAGACAATAATAGTTATACATGTATAAAGAATGATAAGAAAAGAAAAAAGGATAGTGGATAATATGATAAGATGATATGATTAAAATAAAAATTAATAACTTTAAAATATAATAAAATTAAAGATAATTAAAGATGTTCAAGATAAGATTTAAGAAATACATTTTTTATCTATTAGAATTATGGACGGAGATA
>NC_029789.2:114906500-114921183 GCF_000816755.2 Arachis ipaensis
TTTAATTAAATATAAAAATAAAAATTTTAATATTTAAATTATAATTATTAATTTTTATTATAATTTTTTATAATCCAATAGTAGTACACATTGTTTTAGTTATATTTGTGAATGATTATAATAAATTTCTAATCAATAAATATTTATAATAATTTAAATAAATAAAAGAGTTAGGATAAATTAATCTATCTTTAAATTTTAAAATATAGGTTTAGCAATTAAACTCAATAGAAAAGCGGTTGAACAGGCACAATAGTGCCTCGTGAGCCGCTAGTTAAAGTAATGACGAAATAAGGACTAACGTATTTTTTCACAAATTAGTAGCAACATGAAATAAGTGAGAAAAGTCTATCAGTTGTTAAGCAGTTGCTAATTCCTCACTAAATAAGCTTTTGATTAGTGACTCAATTGCGACCAGTTACTCCTAACTTTTCTCGGTTAGCTTTTGATTTGTTATAACTCTGCGATGGATTTCCAACGAGATTAGCGAGTAATTTGCTACAAAATAGGTAGGATATAGCTTTTGCTTTGCGACGAGATTACATTTGCCAAATTTCTCTCTAAATTAAACTTGCGACAATTTAGTGACAAATGTATTTCGCCTGCTAATCAGCGACTTAAAATCAGTGAACGAAGTGTGTTAGTTGTTAAATGGTCGCAAATTTTTCACTACTTAGGTCCTAGGCGCTCAATATTCGTAATTCCACGTTAGCGACTAATTAGTAAGGAACACTTTCTTAGCTGAATGATTTATCCAATGCGACGAGTTAACAACGATTGTTTTTTGTTGCTACCCGAATTTTGAATTTTACAATATTATGCGACAAATTAGCGAGAAATTAGTTGCTCGCTAAAAATAAAAACTATGGTGACAAATTAGTTAGGAAATTGTTCATCGCAAAATGCATTTCAAGTCTTTATGACGGATTAGCTAGTAACATTGTTCCTCACTAATTAGCCTTCTCGCACAAAGTTTATTTAGCGACGAACTAGTGTGTTAATTATTTCTCGCTAATTGTATATCAAATATTTGCGACGGAATAGTGACAACAATATCCCTCGCTACTTTATTTTGATTCGATTAAACTCCTAAGTGACTGATTTGCTAGAACATTGTCACTCGCTAATTAATTTGTGACAAATTAGCGAGGAAATTTTTTTCGTTCTTTTTTTAGCTACAAAAGTCAATTTGCGAGTAAAACAAACTTACTCGTGAATCTCTTGCTAATCAATCATTTTTCTCAAGTTCGGATATTTTATGGCCGCTCATTAATTTTGTTGTTATTGTGTCACTAATTCCTCTCAAGTTAGTGACGGATTAGTGACAAAAAATATTTCTCGCAAAAATTTGTCGCTAATTTGTCAAATTCTTGTAGTGTTTTCATGAGCTCTTTAAATTTTACAACTCCATTTTTTATATAATTGAAACAAAGTGAAAATTAATTTTAGGGTTAAGTACTTTTTTCTTCCTTAAAATTTGAGGTCAAAATCAAAATCGTCTCCAACCTTTTTTTCTTATTAAAATCATTCTCACCATTATAAAATGTTATAAAATTTTTCTTTTCTACCTAAAAAGACAAATTTATCCTCGTAAAAAATAAATTGTAAAATAAAAATAATAAACCTCATCCCACCACCATCATCAATTTTCAATTCCCACCATCATTGTCCTTCACTTCCATTTCATCTCCATTTTTTCATCATCTTCATCATCCACTACCATTCAACCTCATTCATTCACCAGTGAAGCACTGAACCTCATTCACCCACCACCACAGGCACCCAATCATCTACACCTCTACCTTCATTCCACTGTCATTCTCTTACCACCAGATGCAACCCACAGACTCCTTCTCACAATCCACGAACACTACCAACATCAACAATAGAAGAAAAGATAGAAAAAAACTATAATTAATTTATTCAACAACAAGTTTCTTTTATTAACAACAAGAATCACAATAATTAATTTATTCATTATTTATTTCAATTAATAGTTAAAAAAAAAGAGGAATACAACGAATAAGCCCTCCATAACCCATCGGAACACCAAACCTCAGAGCCGAGCCAACAACAATATCTGCCCCCAACTCACCAGGAGACTTCAACACAGTCGGTGCCAAGAGATCGGTGGCCATAACAACCTTAACCTCATGAGCATGTGCCTTCTTGATAAACTCTCTATAGTCTAGAATCTCACCGTCTTCAACCTAACAAAATCAAAGCCACCATCTTCACGACCCATGGATACGGTTTCGACACTGGTTGGCTCTTTGATAAGAGGGATTTTTGATGGCATAGAATTTTGCAAATGAAATCTCGTCGAAGTATAGTTTCTAAACCAACATAATCCTTTCATACAAAAATTTGTTTGACACAAGTACAAACCCCTAATAAAACTAATAACTGAAGTATTTAAACCTTATGTCATCTCTCAAAGGAATTGCAGGGTAGTGTTCTTGTTATTGGCTATGGACATGTATATTTTGGGGTTTTAGATGAGAAACAAGGAAGGTAAATTGCAAAGGATTTCAAATGATGAAAAGGTCTTGGCAAGGTTGGGTGGTCAAGGATCTCTATCCTTATCACTAACCACAATATGATAATTGCAAGGATCAATTCCACTAAGTCATCCGCTAACAAGTAAAGGAAAGTCAAGTGAGCTATATCAATCCAAGTCCATAAGTCCTAGCTATTCACTAATTGAATTAATGAGAGCTAGCGTTAATGGCTACCAACTATCAATCACTTGGACATTAGTAACTCAAGAATTCCTAAGTCACATTCCCAAGGCAAGAACATAAAATTCTACTCTAACATCCTTTCAAGCTTTTTGACAAACACTTGGAAGGTATAAAAGGAAAGCATAGTAAATTGACAACAAGAATGAAATCTAACAACAATTTATTGCAAAGAATTAACAACAACAATCAAAGAAAGCACAATTAAAATGAATTACCTCAAATGACATTAAAAGAAAATAAAAGGAAAAAGAGTAGATCAACAACAAAGTATAGAAACAAAGTAGAGGAAATTACAACAAAAGAATAGAAGAACAAGATGTAACAACAAAGAATTGAAAGGTAGAAGTAGATGAAAGCATGAAATTAAACTAGATCTAAGCTTATTAACCTAAACCTAATCCTAATTCTAGAGAGAAGATAGAGTTTCTCTCTCTAAAACTAACTCTAAAACTAGATCTAAACTAAACTCATGTGCAAAGTGATGGAATCCCCTTCAATCCTTGGTCCTTTTAAGCATTTTGGCACCAAAGTTGGTTCAGATTGGGTCCCACAGCCCCTGTGAATTTGCCAAGCACGATTTCCTTAAAAATCACGTGCCAGCACCGACGCGTATGCGTATAGCACGCGTGTGCGTCCATGGGATTTTTACGATCCACGCGTGCACGTCCCTTGCGCGTGCGCATGGATGGGTGCAACCAAATCTTTGGTTTTTCCATGTGTTCTCCACTTTGCATGCTTTCCTCTTCACTCCTTTGATCCATTCCTAGCCTTTTCAATATGACTAACAAACACATCTAGACATCTAGTGGAATCAAAGGAAGATTAAAATTATCAAATTGAGGGTCTAAAAGCATGTTTTCACATTTAAGCACAAATTAAGGAAGAATCACAAAACCATGCTATTTCATTGAATAAATGTGGAAAAAGGTTGATAAAATGCTCTAAATTCAACACAAGATAAACCCTAAAAATGGAGTTTATGAACCTCCCCACACTTAAACCTTAACATGTCCTCATGCTAAACCAAGAATGAAACAAGGGGTATGACATTTATTCAATGTAACTAAACTATATGCAACCTATGTAAATGGAACTACCTATATGAATACAAATGCTTGGTCAAAACAGAACAAATGCAAGCACAAGGGCTAAAGCAATAGGAATCAAATCCAACCCACAATTGTATTGAATTATCAAAAAGATTTACAAACTTGCATGAATAAGAATGATTATGGTGAAAACATGTAATTGAGCCATCGAACCCTCACCGGATGTGTATCCGCTCTAGTCACTCAAGTGTTTAGGGGTTGATTCACTCAATTCTCTCCTAATCATGCTTTCTAAAATTTGTTCTTCATCTAACAATCAACAATTATTCAATGCACACATACAATTATCATGAGGACTTTCTCAAAGGTTGTAATGGGGCTAGGGTCAAGGTAGGATTATATATATGGCCAAGTGGACTAGAATTTGAATCTTTGATTAACCTAGACTTTCCCACCTAACCTATGATAACCTATATAATTAAGTTCTAACCTAACTACCCATTCTTCACTTTTTCATATACTCATGGATTTTCTTTTCATTTCACAACACTTATGCATTGATTCTTATTGAACTTTACTTTGGGGCATTTTGTCCCCTTTTTATTGCTTTTCTCTTTTTTTTTTCTTTTTCTATATTTTTTTCTTTTCTTTTCTTTTCATATTCACTTTTCTTTTTCTTTTTTTTTCTCATTTTTATTTCTTTCTTTCAAACTATATACAAGAACATTAACGCATAAGGTCTAACATTTGATTAATACATGAGCAAGCACCCAATTCCCAAATATAGAAATACAAAACACCCTTTTATCCCAACCAATGTTCCCAAATCTCCCCAAACTTGAATAATAAGAACTCTCACTAGCCTAAGCTAATCAAAGATCCAAACAGGAGACATTTATTATTTTTCGCTTTAGGCTTGTAATGTGCTAAAATAAAGAATAATTGGGTCAAGCATAGGCTCAAAATTGGCTAACAATAGAAGGTAAAAGGTAGGCTATTTGGGTAAGTGAGCTTTATGAATCAATGACCTCAATCATATAAATGCATGAATACTAGGAATAATGGACATAAAAAATTAAACAAATCAAGGATCACAATCATAGAAAGAGAATAATGCACACAAGAAGGAAAATAAGTGGTTATGTGATGTAACCATGCAATTGGGCTCAAATCTCACATGCTTGTGTTCTTAGCTCAAAAACATGCTTCACAAAATATATAGTTCAAGCAAGTTCCACAAAAATTTTTCAATCAATTGGGGTGGTGCCCTATAGATAAGTTCTTTGGAAAATTTCATTATTTGACTAAGCTTATCCTAAATGCAATGTTGTGATTTAGAAATCTTAAAAATTTCCTTAGTTTATCGCTTCTTTTTCAATCAAACCAAATTCCTTATGTAAAAAGGGTAAACTTAGGTTTCAACAATCCAAGTGTTTTTCTAATCACAACCAAAAAAGCTAAAATAACTACATAAAGCAAATCCAACTAAAAGTATGAAATATCTACCAATCAAGGTGCAAAATGCAACAAACTAAAATAACAGTATCCAAAATAACAAATATATACAATAATCCCAAAAGTGTAGTAAAAATAAAGTGCAAAGTACTAAAAATAACACAAAATCAGTGATAAATGTACGAAATTGTTCACCCAAAATAGCAATCCACCGACGGTGACGACGGTGACCTCCCCGCACTTAGAATGGAGCATCGTCCATTGATGCTACTGCTCGGGTTCGGGGTGAGGGTCAACTGTTGCATCTGGCTGGGGCTGAGGCTGTGACTCAACGGAGGTCTGCTGCGCCTCTGGGGTAGCCTGTGTCTGTGTAGGTGCCTCTGGCTGAACCTGCTCCTCCTCATGCTCCCCTCCTCTGAAGAAGAAGGGTCGGCAATAGGGGGCAACTCGACGCCCAGTGCTACAAACATCTGATCCACTCTATCTAGGCGTCGCATGATGCGGCGCTCACTACGCTCCATGAAGCAGAAAAGATGTTGTACCAATAGATATGTCGGCTGGGGTGCTAGTGGTGGTGCAAAAGGGGCTGCTGCTGTAGATGGGCCTGCTGCGGCCGAGGAAGATGAAGGGCCAGGTGTCGCTGCTGCTCTGACTCTAGCTCTAGAGCGATGCCGGGATGGAGGCTTCTCATTCACCCAGGCTCTCCACGGAATCACGTCCTCCTTTCCATTGACTGGGGGTGGTGACTCATCATCCGCTCTCCATAGAGCACCGGCTCGCTCAGCCATCTCAGTGATCAAAGTCGGGAATGAAAGTGTGTCACGGACGTGTGATCGCCACATGAATCTCCTGATCAATCGGAAAAAGTATACCTCCTTCCCCTCCATAATACAACTAATCAGGACGAGCATATCCACCGGAATCTCAGTAAAATGTATTGTCGGCATGACATAGTGGGAAAGGATCGGTTGCCATGTCCTAGCCTCCCTCGTCAGATGAGCAAATAACATCACCTTAGGTTTCTTATTGTCAGCATCCATCTCCCAAGGGGCATCCGGGGTAGCAGCAACACTCCTCAAGGCATCATAATCGTATGTCATACAATGCATCTCCACTCCAGCCTGCACATAGACATCTGTGTCACTGGTCTTAGGCAGACAGTGGAGTGCATCCTCAATAGCAGCCTCTGTAACCAATATATGTCCGCCCCTTAGTTGAACCAAGTCAAGGTTATGTCTGAAGAAATTGCAGTAGAACTCTTGAACCCATGACGTGTTCAACCTACCCAACGCCCTATCAACAAAACCTAGGCCCATCCCCTCAATACGGGTCTCAATAGATCGCCTCAGGTTGGCGGGAATGGCCAGTTTTTTCTCAATGTTGAGGTTCTTCAGCCGGTAGGTCGGGAAGCAGAGCTCACAGTACAGGTTAGGAAACCTGTGTGCGTCCGTAGGCGGCAGTTGCTGATCTGCTTTGTCTTTTTCCGAAAGAGGGTTCTTGGCATAATCAGTAAAAGGAGAATAATAAACTACTATTTTATGGTTTATCTTATGCTAAATTGAATGGGTTTTATCAAGTCTTTGCACACTTATTCATACAATTTGTATGATTTTACAAATCCTTCCCAATTCTGTGATATAGTTAAAAACATGTTTCATGGGCCTTTAAACTGTCAATTTTAATTCCCTTTTTTATACCATTCGATACCGTGATCTATGCGTTAAGTGTTTTCAGACTTTATAGGGCAGGAATGGCTTAGAGGATAGAAAGGAAGCATGCAAAAGTGGAAGGAATACAAGAAATTAAAGGAATTGCTGAGCTGTCAAGCCTGACCTCTTTGTACTAAATCGATCATAACTTAAGCTACAGAGGTCCAAATGAAGCGGTTTCAGTTGCGTTGAAAAGCTAACATCCAGGGCTTCAAAATGATATAAAAGTTGCCATAGTTGCCTTGCTATTAGGTGACGCATACGCGTGCATGACGCGTACACGTGGATGGTGCGGCAGACAAGCGACGCGTACGCGTGGGCGACGCGTACATGTGACCGAATCACGTGCTGTACGTATCAGAGCAATTTCTGGGCTCATTTTGGCCCAGTTTCAAGCCCGAAAAATACATATTAGAGGCTTCAGAGTAGGGGAATCATTCATTCATTCATTCATTCATTCATTGATACAACAATTCATTCACATAATTTTAGGTTTAGATGTAGTTTTCTAGAGAGAGAGAGGCTCTCTCCTCTCTCTAGGTTTTAGGTTTCAGCTTTCTTAGTTTTAATTCTTCTCAATTTTAGATTTCTATCTTGGTTTAATTTAGTTTCTCTTCTACTTTTAATTGTTCTAGCATTCTAGTTTATTTATTTCCCTTGTTGATTACTCTATGTTGCCAATTTAGTTTATGAATTCTCATGTTAGATTTGATTTCCCTTTTAAAGCAATTTGATTTGATTCATGTTTATTGCTTCTTCCTTTATTTGTTATCATTGATGCTTGCAATTGTTGGTTTTAATTTTATTATCTCTTATTACTTTTCTATGCTTTTATGTTGTGCCTTCCAAGTGTTTGATAAAATGTTTGGTTAGATTTTAGTGTAGATTTCTCTCCTTTTGTCTTTGGTTGAGTAATTGGAGACTCTTGAGTTATCAAACTCCTTTGTTGATTGATAGTTGAAAGTTGCTAGTTGATTTGGATCCCTCTAAAGCTAGTCTTTCCTTAAGAGTTTACTAGGACTTGAGAAATCAAATTGATTTATCCACTTGACTTTCCTTCATAGTTAGAGGTTAACTAAGTGGGAGTAATGGACAATTGATGTCACAATTGATAAGGATAACTAGGATAGGACTTCTAATTCTCATACCTTGCCAAGGGCTTTCTTAGTTATCAATTTATTTTCTTATTATTTAAATTCCTTGTTCCACATTTCAAAAACCCAAAAAGATACTTTTCCATAACCAATAGTAAAAACACCTCCCTGCAATTCCTTGAGAGACGATCCGAGGTTTAAATACTTCGGTTTATTTTATTGAGTTTGCTTTAGTAACAACCAAATTTTTGTATGAAAGGATTCTTTGTTGGTTTAGAAACTATACTTACAAAGAGAATTATTGAGAATTCTTTACCATCAAAAATCCGTTCATCAGAGAAGCAGCAAAAGATTGAGGTTTCTTCCTCTTTCTAAAGGTAACCTTAGCTTTCCCTCTATCAGACATCCTAAAAACAGATATGACAGGATATAAACAATTAAGCCAAGTAGAGGAATGTAAAGCAAGGCATTAAGCACATACAGAAAGCAAGAGGATTGACATGTAATCATGAAGTGAGTCAAAAAGATGAAAACTTGAAATGCAAGCAATAAAATACAAAATTCAATCCAAAATGCAACCAAGAAATCGTGCAACAGTAACAGAATGCTTGTTTGTTAAGCCACCATAGTCATCATGCCCAAAGAATATAAAGGAGTTAATGGGAAAACTAAAAGGAGAAAAAGGAATTAGAGAGTCAACAAAGTTAGAAGTTAGAAAACTAGGTTAGACATAAGCGGCATGACAAATATGGAACTTAACCACAAGAAGCGCAAAAGGTATATAAAGAACAAGCATGCTCACAGTCATGAGTGTGATGCAAGTCATTGATGATGAAATATAAATTTGAATAAAGCAAACAATGAAAAAGCAATTCATCAACAATGCTCATGGTCACCAAGTTAGTAATAATTAGTGTCAAAAAATCGAAAATGTGCTTATGTAGCCCAAGGCCAATTAGACAAGAAAAACTGGTTACATAGGCAAGATTGCACCAACAATTACAACTTGAAAGAACCTCAATTGAAGTGTTCAAGATTAGGTCCTTTGGAAGTTTATGAAAAGCCTTCAATGGTCAATGAAGAATGAACTCGAGAACGACCACGAAGGAAAGTAGTTGGACCTATCTTGAGCGGTGCATGACATAATAGAGGTTCAAGATTGATTGGCTAATCAAGTCCTAATCGACACAGAAATTTGTCAACTAGCTTCTTGATCCCATCAATCAACAAGGAATATAGAAGGAAACATAGACATAACACAGATATGCTGGCCCATCAACCTATATATTGAGTTTGGTGTGTGTTAATTGAAATTCAACTCAAAGAGATACCAAAAAATTTGGCAGCATTCCGGCAGTAAAATAGACGTTCTCGGATAGCCAACATCAATAAAAACAGTGCATAAGACACAGTTGAAAGTAACAGGGCAGCAGTGAAACAATCCACATGAAACAAATTCAGCACAACAATGACAAGATATACATAGAGCACAATACCATCACCAATCAGTAAACAGAGGACATTCACTATATCAGGTAACAAGAACGAAGCATTTATCAGGGCTTGAATCTTCTAACCACAACCTAGCTACCTAACCGCATACATTTCTAAGCTAACCTAACAAACAGAAATTCAATAACTAATCTAACTAAAATTAGCAAACGAAAGTAATTAAAAAGTACGTAGTCAGAGTAGTGGGAGGTAAGGGAACCTGAAGGAAGAATAAAGTAGGGAACTGGAAAAATGGAGGCAGGGATGAGAAGTGTGCAGTACCGCCCAGTAGTGGTGGTAGCGGTTGAACTCGCGGCGGCGCTGGGGCAGGGCAGGAGCGCGGAGGGAGGGAGGCGGATAAGGAAGCAGAAAAGGGTTGGTGGCTGTGGGCAAAGTTCGCCAGCGACAATGACGGGTCGCGACGGAGTTACTGGGCGGAGGCTGAGCAGTTGGCCGAGAGAGGGGAGATAAGCGGAGGTGAGAAGGAACGGTGAAAGGGAGAGGAAGAGAGGAAGAAAGAAAGAGAGGAGAGAAGAGGAAGGAAGAAGATGGCGGCAGCGGCGGTGAGGTCGCCAGAGTTGGTGGGTGGTGCAGAGCTTGGGGTGGCAATGGAGGTTCTGTGAGTGAAAGAGAGACGAAGAGGAAGCGAAATGTTGACGAGAAAGGCTGCATGAATGCTAGGGCTTCCGCATCCCTGGGGGTTAATGGATTTGAATCCACGCGTACGCATCCTGTACGCGTCCGCGTGGGTGGCCGAGAAAGGGATGGACGCACAAGCGTTATGTACGCTTAAGCGCGGATGGGGAGAGTGTGTTTCGATGCGTACGCGGGAGGTACGCGTCCGCGTGCATTGAGGATGGGGCCAGACGCTTAATAAGCGCGCGACGTTTGCACAACTCTCTGGAAAATGTATGGACTTTGTGTCAGTGCATCGACGCGTACGCGTGATGTATGCGTACGCATGCCTTCCCTTATGCGCGCCGACGCGTATGCGTGATGTATGCATACGCGTGGTATGAAACTTGTGCAAGAAGCACAGTGTTTGCACCACTTTCGCTTAACTCTCTGGAATATGTATGGGGGCTGCATTCACTCATCGACGCGTACGCGTACAACGTGCGTACACGTCCCTGCTCTTTTTTTTTTCAGAAGTACTAAAAATAGCTTAAACCCTCCCTAACACTACCTACAACTCAAAACCAACTATAAATGCAAAATCACAAAAATATTTTTGCCTTTTGAAGAGTTTTCAAGTATAAGCAAGGAAAACTTGCACCACAAACAACTAGCAACCAAATTATTAAAGCAACTATATGAAGAGGAAACTACCTACAATGGCAACTCAAATCACTTATTAATCAAATCTAGGAGAAAATGGAAAGAGTTTACCATGGTGGGGTGTCTCCCACCTAACACTTTTATTTTAAGTCCTTAAGTTGGACATTTGAGAAGCTCTTTGTCATAGTGGCTTGTGCTTGTATTCATCCTTGAATCTCCAAGGATCTTTGTCCCTCAATTGGTTGTCAGAAATTTCAACCATCTTTACCAAGCTTGGGTGAAGTTCTACCCAAGATATGAGGTCCTATAGTTGGCCTTCAAAGTGCGATCCAGGATCCCATATCTTATTTTTGCACCCGTCCTCAAGTTGATTGTCATGGTTCTTCCATCCGGGTGGTTGACACATAGAATTCTCTTTAGCGCACCAAATTTCTCTTCTAGACCCACACAAGGTAGCATTCATCCAACCATGGTCCCTACGCCTTGAAGGTTCGACCTTAATGAGCCTAATACCACACTTCCAACCACTACACAACTCCCTCTTACTATTAACTCCACAAAGAGTTCTAAGTTGCCCATCCGTTTCAATCAAGCCATATTCAAGTGAGAAAGTGAAGCTTAAGGGTAAGAATTTTACCCACTTGAGTGTTGTGTTGGATGGTGATTTAGGAGGGGGAACCTCCCCACACTTAGACAATGCGAGGTCTTCTCCCTTAGGCTCTTCCTTAGTTGTTTCCACCTCTTGACAATTCCCTTCAATGTCTTCTTGCTTGTCAACGTCCTTCAATTCCTCCTCATCATCGATCGAATCAAGCCTTGGAGGTTGTGTGAAGTCCAATTCAATATCAACTCTACATTCAATGGAAGGGTCTTCAACAAGGTCACCAATATCACTTGTCTTGGAATTGTCTTCAATAGCTTCAATTTCTTGTCCAATCGAAGGTGATTCAACTTTTGATAGGAATTTGTTGATGATTTACTCCATCTCTTGAGCAACCTCTTCATATTCTTCAATTGAGATATGCTCCTGAGGTTGTTGAGACTCCCATGGTGGTTCTGCATCTCCTAAATCTTCAACCACTTCTTCCTTTTCTTCAACGATCATAGGTTTCTCCAATTATCCCAATACAAAACCCAACTCCTCCTTCTCCACCGAATTTTCAAATCTCTTCTTTATGCTTTGCTCTTCTTTTGATCTTTCACATGTGGCTATGGAAGCACCTTGAGTGTTCAAGCATTGGTAGGCTAAAGTGTGCACTACTTTGGTCAAGTTAGTCACAAACTCTAGGGTGTTCCTCTGCATGTCGGCTTGTCCTTGAAGTAGCAAGTTGAGAGAAGCGTCTATTGGGGCTTGGGGTGGATAAGAGTATTCATCATTTTGGAGAAAGGGTTCATAGTAGGAAGGTGGTTCTTGTTGATAAAGGTATGGAGATTGTATGTATTGAGGTGGTTCTGGGTAGTAATCATGATGGGATTGTGGTGGTTCTAAAGGTTCTTACTCATAATGGTCATAAGGATATGGTATGGGTGATTGGTCATATGATGGATATGGATCTTAAGAAGGTACTTAGTAAAGAAAGGCTTGTGAGTATGGTTGAAGTTCATGTTGAGGATAAGATTCATAGGCATAAGATGGTGGTTGTTGATTATCACCAAAAGATTCACCATAGCCATCGAATTGACATGCATTAGGATGGGAATTGTACCTATAAGTATCCGGAAGTTGTTGCCAATAGGAGTGATCAATTCCTTGAGACTCCTCCCATCTTTGTTGGTTCCATCCTTGATACATGTTGCCATTGAAGTTCACATCTCCTACAACACAATTAGGACCAAACTCATAGCCAAAAGAGTGAGAATTCATAGTGGAAGCAAAAACAAACTAACTAAGTCCTAAAGCTAACAAAAATTAGCAAACAAGTAAAAGACAAACATATTTACAATATTCACATATATATAACAACCAATAACAAGGCACACAATTGCAATTCTCCGACAACGGCGCCATTTTGATGAAAGAGATTTTTGATGGCATAGAATTTCACAAATGAAATCTCGTCGAAGTATAGTTTCTAAACCAACATAATCCTTTCATACAAAAGTTTGTTTGTCACAAGTACAAACCCCTAATAAAACTAATAACCGAAGTATTTAAACCTCGGGTCGTCTCTCAAAGGAATTGCAGGGTAGTGTTCTTGTTATTGGCTATGGACATGTATATTTTGGGGTTTTGGATGAGAAACAAGGAAGGTAAATTGCAAAGGAATTCAAATGATGAAAAGGTCTTGGCAAGGTTAGGTGGTCAAGGATCTCTATCCTTATCACTAACCACAATATGATAATTGCAAGGATCAATCCCACTAAGTCATCCTCTAACAAGTAAAGGAAAGTCAAGTGAGCTATATCAATCCAAGTCCATAAGTCCTAGCTATTCACTAATTGAATTAATGAGCGCTAGCGTCAATGGCTACCAACTATCAATCACTTGGACATTAGTAACTCAAGAATTCCTAAGACACCTTCTCAAGCCAAGAACATAAAATTCTACTCTAACATCCTTTCAATTATTTTGACAAATACTTGGAAGGTATAAAAGGAAAGCATAGTAAATTGACAACAAGAATGAAATCTAACAACAATTTATTGCAAAGAATTAACAACAACAATCAAAGAAAGTATAATTAATATGAATTACCTCAAATTACATTAAAAGAAAATAAAAGGGACAAGAGTAGATCAACAACAAAGTATAGAAACAAAGTAGAGAAAATTACAACAAAAGAATAGAAGAACAAGATGTAGCAACAAAGAATTGAAAGGTAGAAGTAGATGAAAGCGTGAAATTAAACTAGATCTAAGCTTATTAACCTAAATCTAATCCTAATTCTAGAGAGAAGAGAGAGCTTCTCTCTCTAAAACTAACTATAAAACTAGATCTAAACTAAACTCATGTGCAAACTGATGGAATCCCCTTCAATCCTTGGTCCTTTTAAGCATTTTGGTGCCAAAGTTGGTTCAGATTGGGCCCCACAGCCCCTCTGAATTCGCCAAGCATGATTTCACTTAAAAATCACGTGCCAGCACTGACGCGTGCGCGTCCATGGGATTTTTACGATCCACGCGTGCGCGTCCCTTGCGCGTGCGCGTGGATGGGTGCAACCAAATCTTTGGTTTTTCTATGTGTTCTCCACTTTGCATGCTTTTCTCTTCACTCCTTTGATCCATTCCTAGCCTTTTCAATCTGAAATCACTAACAAACACATCAAGGCATCTAGTGGAATCAAAGGAAGATTAAAATTATCAAATTGAGGGTCTAAAAGTATGTTTTCACATTTAAGCACAAATTAAGAAAGAATCACAAAACCATGCTATTTCCTTGAATAAATGTGAGAAAAGGTTGATAAAATGCTCTAAATTCAACACAAGATAAACCCTAAAAATGAGGTTTATCACTCTTCTAGAAAATCTGCATCAAATTCGCCACCTGGGGCTACACCGTCACCCAGAGACAGGCTACCTTCGCGTAATTGTTGACGTCGTCTTCTGCAGTGAGGAGACGCCAACAGTTGCTTCGTCAGGGGAACGGACGGCAAGGGGTGGGAGTTGTGGGGCAATAATGGAGCTCCTTTCATGGTGGATGTGGTCATCGTTGTCGATAAGTTAATAGGCGGCGACTTGCTGTGGATGGAAGCTCTTTGGCACCGGTTGGGAGGCAATGGCGTAGCTACGTGAGTGAAAGAGATGAGAGGATGTTAATGAGGGAGGGTTATTGGGAATGGATGATGATGGTAGGATGGGGTTTAATTTTTTTTTTTATTTTTGGAAACTGATGATGATAGTGGGATGGGATTTGGGGTGGGTGG
>NC_029789.2:114921747-114922412 GCF_000816755.2 Arachis ipaensis
TGAGTTTTTTTTTAATGTTATTTTTATTAATGGTTAAGGGTAATTTGGTGAAAAAATATAATTGAAGTAGAAAATGACGATTTTATAATGTTTTATAACGTTGAAGATGATTTTAATAAGAAAAAAAGGCGGAGACAATTTTATTTTCACCTCAAATATTAGTGACGAAAAAAGTACTTAATCCTTAATTTTACTTGAAGGTTACTACTCTATGTATTGTTTCAGTTTTTCTTATCTCTCTCCTTCTCATAAATTCCCATTAACACTGGTGTTTCACTTTGTCTCTCTTCTCTTTTTTCATTTTCTTTTCCTGCTTTTTTTTTTTTTGAAAAAATGTGATCGATAAAAATTTTTTAGATGATGGGTTAACCACCAAAAATGCTCCCGAATTATTTAAACGCCGACAAAAATACACTCGAATTTTACTATCGACAAAAATACCTTCAAATAATTTAAAAAAACAACAAAAATACCCAATAGTAAATATATATTTTCAAAAAATATCTTAGAGATTGAATTTTGATGCAATTTTTTGCAGACATGATTATAAAAATAATATATTATTATACTCAAAATTTGGTGAATTTTTCATTAAGTATATATTTTTTTAAAATTTTTTTGTTAACAACCAATAATATTTTTAAAAAACCACAAAACAATATAAA
>NC_029789.2:114923218-114925868 GCF_000816755.2 Arachis ipaensis
AAAATAATATCTCATTTTTTTAATTATACTTGAAAAAAATCACATCAAAATTCAATCTCTAAGGCATTTTTTGAAAAATATATATTTACTGTTGGATATTTTTGTCACGTTTTTAAATTATTTAAAGGCATTTTTGTCGATAGTAAAATTTGGGTGTATTTTTGTCCTCATTTGAATAATTCGAGAGTATTTTTGGTGGTTAACCCTTAGATGATTTAATAGAAGCATCAGATTATTATTCTATAGAATGCAATGATTTTTTAATGGAATCTTTTTTAATAAAAGAATAACAGAAAGGGTTATGCGAGCTAACCAATGACTTTGTTGAACAACATGAACAACGGACTCTAAAATTGGTCCAATTCAAGTAAAACATACTACACTCTAAATTATTCACCTAAATTTTAATATCAGAATAAACGATCTGCACACTTAATGAATTGAACATCTGATATATCCATTGTTCACATTATTTAATATTTTCATTGTCTACCTATATTTTTTTTATCAAAAATATTTTTTAAGAGTTAAAATAAATAAAAAAATTTAGTTAAGAGATATTTTTCTTCCGTACATTGTATGAATCGTCTGCTAGTACAAATATTATTCTTTGTGAACTCTACTACCTTACTTTAACTATTTATTTTCTTCCATTACCAACTTCTTTATTCTAGAAGAGTTTTATGCTTCCTAGAAATACATGTCTTTATCGATTAGTTTTGTGTAGTTTAAAATAGTATTTGTTTTTTAAGACAAGACACAAAGACATAAACACAGGTATATATGTTCACTATTTGGTTATTAAGACACAAAATTGAAAAAGACACGATTACACATGAATTCAATAAAATACAAGTAATTTGTGTCTCTTTAAAAAGGTAAGACACAAATTTTTTACTTAAGACACAAATGAAATTATATTTTTATACTATTTTACATTTATCTCATTTTTCTCTTTTTTTTTTTTTCTCTGGGCACGCTTCCTCCTCCACGAATAAGGACTCCCTTCTCTCTTCTTCTTTATTTTTGTTATTTTTCACCGTCATCTTAAGTATATATATTGGTTGAGTACAAGTTGCTGACGTAGAGTAAATTCATTTTTACAATTTATAATTTTATTTTTATATTTATCTTTGCACTTCATAATTTTATTTTTTTTCTCTTCTTTTTCTTTCTGTTTTTTTTTTCAAGCTTCTTGACACAAACCCTAATAATATATGTATATAAAATTTTATTTTATTATTTGAATTTGTATTGAATTATGAAAATAGAATTATAAATTAGTTTTGATTTTATAATTTTTTTTTTTAGCTGAAAGTTGATAGAAGAAGATGAAGACATAAAGATAAAGTTAATGAATTTTTTTTATATATTAAGAGTAAAATAGATTTTTTAAAATAATGTATGTTTTATCCACTATAATTACCAAATACAATTCTTTTTAATTGTGTTTTTGTGTATGTGTGCTTGTCTCAGTATTTATGTCCTTGTGTCAGTATCTCAGCCTTTGTGAAACATGAACCAACGGAGCCTAAATGTTCAATGGTAATGACCGTAACGTGTAGAGTAATATGACATGGGTTTCAAAAATTAAAAGACAAGCTTAATCCTGCCTTTTTCTCTGTTTCTTTACTCTTTTTGGTGAATAACTTGATTGAGCTTTTTTAAAAACTGGAACTTCCAATTATCATGAAGCCCCCCAAAACAAAACAACCACTTATCAAATCACCTGTTCTACATTGATGGTTGAGTGTGAATCAACTGTTACAAAAATACACTTCCACAATTCTAAATTAATTATCACTTTCACTTTTATTCATACATTAAAAAATCAGTATATAAAAGATAAACATGTGTATACTTGATTTTTTAATGTAACAAAAAGGATAAAAATGACAACTAATCTAAAACAGAAGAAGTAAATAAACCTAATACATAAACCCATTTAAAGATAATTTGTAAATGGACTAATGATTGGGAATAATGGGTATGATAATCTCTATACGAGGAATATGAACACACTTAGGAGATGAATAACAAAGAAAATAAATGATTGCATCTCCAGCGTGACATTTCCTTGTTGCACATACACCTATTGTGGTATTGTATATTGCTGTAATTAAAACCGAAAAACTATGTGAGTAACCTTAAGTAGCCTTATCAATGCACTAGGCAAAAACTTCCTGGCAAAAAGATAACAAGCATTTGTGCTGTTTCCGTTATATGGGCATTGCATGTCCCTCAGGCTGTTGAGGAAGTCAATGGTCACCTCCGGTCTCACGAACTTCGCCGGGTGCGGCCCGCCTTTCGACCAATCAACCCAGGTCAAGCTCCGATTCGAGTTCTTCTTCCAATGCTCGATGCTAACATATGTTGGCAAGTAGTGTTCATCCGAGTAGCATGATCCCCTGCAGTGCTTTTGGAAAATTGGGAAGTATTTTTTGTCTGTTACTACTTGATGAGCGAGCTCTCTACCCATTTCGAACCACTGAGAACCTTTTTATTGAAACAGAGAACATAAATGATGAAATGAATTATTGCTTGCATTTGAAGCTAACGGTAAAAGTATACACCTATGATGCTAGAAACAATTGTAGTCCTATGGACATGGTGGTCACGGTAACTATTTAACTTTAGCAACACTTAAAAT
>NC_029789.2:114926201-114933892 GCF_000816755.2 Arachis ipaensis
TTAATTATGATGAGAATTAATAAATACTAAATAAAATAAGTTCTAGACGGTCTTTTTTCTCAGTAGCATCACCATATAGACTCTAAGTAGTGACTAACTAGCCCCTAGTTGTGATTATAACTAACCACTGCTAACTCATCAGTTTAACTAGCTGATTAAATAAGTAATCATCTACAATACCTTTCCTCCATTGTTTTAGAGTGATGGTTGGGGACATGCTGCTCCTATACCGTCCCCTTCCGACGGCGCTGTCCTCGTCATAAGCCATGACATAGTTCTGTGCAGAGTTAATCAAATAGGAATAGGTGAAGGAGAAGTTGAAAAGGGGTATGCAGGATTCTGAGATGAGAGCGAATCGCTCGTTCGACAGATCGAGCAGCGCGTTGTATAATCATAAATTTGATACCATGATTTCACCAGTAATCAAATCACCCTTTCTAACAGTAAAAGAGGGTTATGCATAATCCTAATCTTTTGTTATGTAAATTATGCTATATTTAATTTAATCTAATTTGATGTTTTTGTGATCATAACCTATTGGGTTTGGAAATAATAATTTTGAATCCAGATATGGGTTTGGAGATTTAATCTATTATGTTGATGCCACCCCATTCCACCTTCTGTATTTTGTTGAACCAGATGAACAACATTTAGTTTTTGAATTCTCGTTATGTAAATGGCTTTGGCAATTCAAGTGCATATCAGTTCCTATTTTTCTGTCATCGAGCTTTTATTTTGTTTTATTTAATTTGTCAATCATATGAAAAATCATTATTTAGTTGAAGAAACTAACTTATCTTATACCTGTTTCCAGCTTCTTTGTTCTGATTTATCTTCTCTCCTTTCACCTCAGGAAGAGAATTACTCATTCCTTTTTTTTATATATATATGTCAACATTTTTATACATTGAAATTTACAGTTTTTTTATACTTGATTACATAATATTAAGATTCAGCAATGTTACATGACTAGCACAATTTACTATTTTCAGTCAATAGTTAACCAACAAATTTGCTGATGTCAAAAGAAAGTGTCAAATGTACCAGCAGAGTGCTAGTATGAATAAAAATTGCTGGCCCAAATAATTTAGATTCTTGCATGTTGAAGCAAATGTAAATGAATAGTGGATAATAATAATAATTACAGTAAAGCAACAAAGACTGACCTTACTAGGAATTCTCCGTCCTCGAAAAACCGGACTCTCCGGAACTGATGAATCATAGGATGGATTAGAATGCACGTAAATAGAGTACTTGCCTTCATTCCCTTCGAAGAACTTCTGCCACAAAGGAGCCAAAAGCACAGGACCCCTTACCAAGAACAAGAAAGCCACCTTAGGAACATGATGTTGTTTCAGATACGTCCCATTCCTCACAGCCTTTGCAGCTACCCGAAGCAATTCTTTATCATTCATATGATGCATTGGCGCCTGATGACGTGGCCGCAGGGGTCCATGTTTCAATTCAGTGACACTCACGTTCTCATTGCTCCAATATTCCGATATTACTGACGGCGGAGGGATCAAGGATACGTCCGGCGGCGCCTGAGGCGGGGATTGAGTGAGCGAGGATCGAAGGAACTGAAGGCTTGGTATGCCGTTTTTAAGATAGTAGTAGCTGCTGAAGATTCCAATTGTTACACCACAGCACAAGAAGAAGACATAAGAAAGAAAACGACCTTGCTGCAGAGGAACACCGAAGAGTTTTGGAGCAGAGTTCGTTGGATTTTGATTATTCGAACTCTTCATCATTTTGATTATTATTCTATTGTTGCCTTGGGTATGTGTTTAGAATTGAGAATAAATTGAAGGTGTATGTATGTATTGGTACAGAGAAAATTGATTATCTGTGAGTGAAGATATCTATACAGTAAAAAATATATATTATGTGGGCACTGGAAGAGTAAGACAGAAATAAAAGGCACTCTCCTCTTTCTTGCGCCCTTGGGTGTTTTGAATTTGTACACCTCCCTTTATTAAAATAAAAAGGACTCTACTTGCTTGTTCCGGAAACCTGTACAAGGCTAGATGGTCAGTTATTAAGACAAGAAAATAAAAGAAACAAAAGAGTTAATAAATGTTAACACTCAAACTAACAACACCGTTTGTGACTAATGCAATCATTTGAAACTTAAAAAGTGTCATGTTAATTCAAATACCGTAAAACCTATGAAATTGATAGCTAAACGTCGTTACATGATGTGACACTAATTACACTGCAGATAAATTTAACTAAATTATTATCTAATAGATTTTAGTTAACAATTTCACATAAAAATAACTACATATAAATTTCCACCATCAAATATTATAAGAGACAACAGTTGTAAACAGATAGAATGGTTGAAACATAGTATTTTGGGATATGATGTTTTGTGCTTATTAGTCAATCATATTCGTGGTTGCTTCTATAAATATGTGCCCAAAATCATGAGAAAAGTAATAAAATTGTGAAAGAATAGAAAAATAAAAGAATTGTGAAAGAAAAAGATGAAGAAATTTTATTGATTGTTGATTGAATGAATTGTAAATTATGAAGGTAAAACTAAGTATATATAGAGTATTGGCCTATGAAAGATAAAAGTAGATAAAGATAAGATATAGATAAAGATAAAGATAACTATAAGATAAGATAAAGACTAAATTATAATTTAATTTGTGTATTCTGTTGGGCTGAATTTGTGGGCCGTGAGACGTCTTTATTGTTGTCATGGGCTAAAATGGAAGAGTGGTTTAATACGCCCCCGCAAGCTGGAGGATGAAAGATGTCAAGAACACTAAGCTTATTCAAATTAAGATGGAAGGGTTGAGGAGACAAAGGCTTGGTGAAGATGTCAGCTAGTTGCCCAGAAGAGGAAATTGGGAGAAGTTTCATCACTCCAACTTGAGCTTTTTGTCAAACCAAGTGACAATCAACCTCTAAATGTTTGGTCCGTTCATGAAAAATCGGGTTAGCAGCAATATGAAGAGCACTCTGATTATCACAATATAAAACTGGTGGGCGAATAGGAGAGATGCGTAAAAATTGTAACACATTTAATATCCATTGAAGTTCACAAGTTGTGTTGGCAAGTGCACGATATTCTGCTTCCGTGGATGAGCGGGCAACGGTGGTTTGTTTCTTGGTCTTCCAAGAGACTAAAGAACTGCCTAAGAAGAAACAATAACCTGTTAAAGATCGCCGAGTGTCAGGACATCCGGCCCAATCAGAGTCACTGAAGCCGAGAAGCTGAATTTCTGATTCCCTTGGAAAGAAAAGTCCTTTGTCGGGACTAGTTTTCAGATATCGTAACACATGTTTGGCAGTTTGAAGATGAGATTCAGTAGGAGATGCCATATATTGACTTAATTGTTGAGTGGCATACATGATGTCCGGTCGAGTAGTGGTGAGATAGATAAGACGGCCAACCAAACGACGATATACAAAAGGGTCGGATAGCAAGGGACTTGTGTCTTGATATAGTCTTGTGGTACTATCCATTGGAACAGAGGCAGGTTTAGCACCTAATAAACCAGAATTCTCCAAAAGATCAAGACAATATTTTCTCTGAGATAAGCAAATTCCCTTCTCTGATTGAGCAACTTCAATACCCAAAAAATATTTTAATGGGCACAAGTCTTTAATTCGGAAGTGTTGCTGTAAAATAGACTTAATGGCAGCAAGTTCAGAAACAGAATTACCAGTGAGAACAATGTCGTCAACATAGACTAAAAGGATAGAAATTTGATCACCAATGAATTTGACAAATAAACTATAATCAGATGAGGTCTACTGATATCCATGAGATAGCAAAAGATGAGAAAGTTTGTCATACCACATACGACTAGATTGTCGTAAACCATACAGTGACTTTAGTAGCTTACAGCATTGATTCGGTTGAGATATAAATCCGGGTGGCAGAGTCATATAAACATCCTCAGAAAGATCCCCATGTAAGAAAGCATTATTGACATCCAACTGATGTATAGGCCAATGCTTCATAGAGGCCAATGCCAAAACTAATCTGATAGTGACAGGCTTGACAATAGGGGAGAAAGTTTCTAAGAAATCAACACCTTCAGTTTGAGTAAACCCTTTAGCCACAAGGCATGCTTTATATCGATCAACTGAACCATCAGGCTTGCGTTTGATGCGATAGACCCATTTACAGCCAACCGGCTTAACCCCTGCAGGGCAATCAACAAGACGCCAAGTTTTGTTCAGCTCAAGAGCATCCAACTCATCTTTCATAGCACTACGCCAATTAGAGTGTTGATTGGCGTCCTTAAAAGACTTTGGCTCAACGTCAGAATGTAGAGATAAAAGAAACTTTTTATGTAAAGATGAAAGAGAAGAAAAATACATGACTGAAGATAAAGGATACTTACACTTTGAGGGAGATTGATTTGTAGAGATGAGAGAGGAATTACACAAGTAATTAGAGAGATATGCTGGAGGTCGGTGAGGCCGGTCGGAATAACGAGGATGGGGTTGCTCAGGTGGTGAAGAAGGTGACGGGGGATGAGAAGGTGATGGTGGGCTGGTGTCTAGTGTTGAAAGGGATTCGGTGGTCATGGGTTCAACTTGGTTAGGAAACGATAGTGAGGAAGAAGGAGAGGTTGTTGGAGAAAATAAAGAACTAGGTAGAGTTGGGTCAATGGGTATAGGTGAGGGTTCAACTGGAAGACTAACTGAATCTTGTTTTTGAGAAGGTGTGTTTGGCAATGTTGGGTTAAGTGTCTGAAATTGGACATTTTTTGTGACTAAGGACAAGATCTTTTCATAAAAAATTACGTTTCTAGAAATCTCAATTCTTTTATCTTCTAAAACATAAACAATATACCCTTTAAAACCAGATTGAAAGCCAATAAATACAGCCTTTTTGGCTCTTGGATCAAATTTTGATCTATTTACCATTTGGGTAGAAACAAAACATAAGCATCCAAAAACTTTAATGTCATGATAATTTGGTGGAAGATTGAATAAAATCTCAAATGGTGTTTTAAAATTAATTGCGGATGATGGAACTCTATTAAGTAAATAAACAACATGTCTAACAGCATAAGACCAAAAAGATGATGGTAAATTAGATTGAAACATAAGAGCACGAGCTATATTCAAAATATGTTGATGCTTGCGTTCTACCCTTCCATTTTGTTGAGGAGTTTCAACACAACTATGTTGATGAATAATGCCCTTTGAAGCATAAAAATCAGGTAAAATAAATTCTGGTCCATTATCGGAACGAATAGTTTTGACTTTGGAGTTGAATTGTGTTTCAATTAAAGTAATAAAATTTTTTATTTGATTCTGTATTTCTCCTTTTGATTTTAATAAAGTAACCCATGTAAAGCGGCTAAAATCATCAACAATAGTAAAAAAATATTTATGATTATGAATAGAATTTTGTCGAAACGGACCCCAAATATCAAAATGTAATAAATCAAAACTTGCATTGGCTTTGCTAAAACTTTGAGAAAATGAAAGTTTCTTTTGTTTAGAAAGATGACAAATGTCACAAGCCTCGTCATGATGCATAGAGATAAAAGGAAATTGTTTATGTAAATGATTAAGTCTTTGCCTAGAAAGGTGTCCTAAACGAAAATGCCATATATTGGAAGGTGTAATGGGTGGAGATTGGATGGAATTTATGGAGTGTGTAGTGGATGAATTTTTACCGAAATTGGGTTCAAAGACATATAATCCATCTCTCATTCTGGCCAAATCAATTGTCCCCAAATTGTTGCTCTGTAAAGTGCAAGAAGAAGATGAAAAAGTGAGTTCACATATGAGTGCTGAAGTAATTTTTGAAACAGAGATAATATTAAAGTTGAAATGAGGTAAATAAAGAACATCATGAAGAACCAATGATGGTGAAAATTGAACGATGCCTTTATAAGAAACAGTAGTTCGAGAACCATTTGGTAAATGAACAATAATAGGAGAAATTTGTGTGTAAGAAATAAACCAAGACAAATTTGATGCAATGTGATCTGTGGCACCAGAATCAATGATCCAAGTATTCAAGAATGAATCTCGATTTGAAGAATTGTTAACAGTAGAAAAGGTATTGAAAGAACAAAGATAATGAGTAGTTGGACTTGGCAGAAGTTCAAGTTGTTTTGAAGGACGAGCTTCTTCATTGAAAGGAAGTGCCATGAAAGAAAAGTGTTGGGCTGACAAAAGGTCCAAAAGAGACTCCGGATGAAATTGCTGGTGTGCCCTTTCTTCTTGATCCATGGATGTCAGCAGAGCTCAAAAGGAGCTCTGATACCATAATAAAATTGTGAAAGAATAGGAAAATAAAAGAATTGTGAAAGAAAAAGATGAAGAAATTTTATTGATTGTTGATTGAATGAATTGTAAACTATGAAGGTAAAACTAAGTATATATAGAGAGTATTGGCCTATGAAAGATAAAAGTAGATAAAGATAAGATATAGATAAAGATAAAGATAACTATAAGATAAGATAAAGACTAAATTATAATTTAATTTGTGTATTCTGTTGGGTTGAATTTGTGGGCCGTGAGACGTCTTTATTGTTGTCATGGGCTAAGATGGAAGAGTGATTTAATAAAAAGTGTCTCATTCATTCTCTACAAATTGTTTCATATTTCACAAATTTTATTATTTTTCGAGTTTTAAGTATAAGATAATTTTTTTTATAATTTCTATTTAAGTAATTCATTAATTTTGTTATATTTTAAAAGAGTATTATCATAAATTCTTAGCAACTAAATATGGAGATAAATATGTAAAAAAAAAAAGAAATTAAATACAAAAATTAGAGAATTTTAATTGGAAATAAATTTCATTTTTACTCATTACAAAATATCTCTTTGAAAATGGTGATATGATCGTGCCTTAAAATCATAATAAAATTATGCTTTGTCATCTTTTAATCATCATTTGCCTAACAGGGTGCTGCATGAATTGCTTTATCGAATGTTGTTTGTGGGACATATTTAAACCTTAGAACAATGAATATACGTGGGCGATTTCGTAGTTAGAAACTCGTCGTTTGTGATAGCTAAGACAAAGGATGCGTCGTCTGCTCTAGTACGTGGGACATGTTCGATATTGAAAGTATATGGGATAGATGTTGGGACAGGACTAGATCAAGTCGTTAAACAGCCGCCAACCTTTTCGTATTCTTTGACAGTTTGTTTGACTACTATATACGGAGGAAGCATTTTAACACTATGTCTGGTTTAGAGAAAAATAAAAGAAAAAAAAATAAAAAAAATGAGTGAAAATTTTTATTTTTCTTTATTTGGATGCTAAAGAAAATAAAAAAAAAATTGGGTGTGAATCTCACCAAAATAATTTTTTTTCCATTACAAACAAGAAAATAAAGAAAAAAATGTTATCTTTTGTGTATTTATAATATTACCCATAATTCTATTATTATTAATAATTATCAATATAAATTTAGTTTTAATAGTTTTAATATATTATTATTATAATTTTCTTTTTTCTTACTTTTTTTCCATCCAAACAAAAAAAAAAATTATTTTCTTTTTATCTATAAACTCTTCATTCAAACAACACACAAATAACTCTACTTTTTCTTCTATTTTCTCTCCTCTCATTTTCTTTCCTCTTATTTTCTTTCTTTCTATTTTATTTTCTATATCCAAACAAAGCCTAAATATATTATAATCGCAAGTATTTTAATATTTTTAATTATTAATTTTAATTATAAAATTAG
>NC_029789.2:114934347-114936340 GCF_000816755.2 Arachis ipaensis
ATAATTTATAAAAAAATTGTATATGCAATTAAATTTATTTAAAATCACAATAATTTTAATTATTTTTTCGTTTTGTGTCAGTAAGTATAACTCAACGACTATTTGTGACTCCAAAAGAATCTCATAGCTCTTGACTTAATGACCTTTAATTTTATGTTTTTAACAAAGATATATTTCTGATTTAGGCTCTGTTTATTTGATGTCTCAATAAAAGATAAATATAAACACTAACACTATGTTTGGTTATTATCTTTAAAAAATTAGAGACATAGACACAAAAACACAAAAATATATGAATATAGATATACACAAAATTTTTATATTTTTTGTGATAATAGTCATATTATACAAGACACGTCTACCTAATTTAAAAATCAAATTTACTTCCAAATCAAAATAACCTCAACACCAACACTATCATTACCACTATTATCACCAATTTTTACCACTACTATCATCACTACTAATCTTTCAATCTTATTTCAAATAAATAAAATTAACAACTCTAATTTAAATATCGCTTAAACAATTCAAATTAAAAAACAAAAAAAATAAAAGAATGGCAAAAACAGATCTAAAATTAAGGAAGGTGAGAGTTTGTTGATGTATCGGAGGAGAAACAAATGATGGAAAAAAATGACGGTGATGGTGAAGGATGATGCGGAGGCAAACCACAGTGTTGGACGACCTTCTTTATGTTTGCGGTTACTGTGACGTTCGGCAGAGAGATGGTGATGCCAAAGAGGAGAGAATGAGAAAGAGAGATCCAGAGAGAGAGAGACATCGATCTTGGAGAGGATAAACACAAAGTGTTTTGAAAGCGTAACTACTTGATGGATCTAGAATGGTGGAGGATGAGGATGAAATAGATCTGGAAAGGAGGAGTTGAGATGCAATAACAATGGAAGTTAGAAGAGGGAGAGAAGAGAAGAAAAAAAATGTTAATGTGAGTTGGATAATTTTGGAATTTTGATTTATGTCTCAAGTCAAATATCCATGTCTCTTCATTTTAGCCAAACACAAAATATATATTTTTTGTGGGTAGTTATGTGTAACCGTATTTTTTACTCTTTTTAAATAAACAGTGCACAAGTGTTGTTGTGTATATGTCTCTCATACATAGATACCATCCAAACGCAATGTAAGATATAGTGATACATAGACACAAAAAAATCGGTGTTTGTGTGTCTTGTTTGATAACAATTCACAAGACATGACAAATAGTTAAAAGTCATTTTTATCTTTTTTCTTCTCACTATCTTTAGTTTACACTACTACATCACTGTAACATAACTTTTTTTTTTTTTACTATCATTCTTCACCAAAATAACAATCAAATCCAAAAAATTCTAATACCACCAGAAGAAGAGAATAAAATAAAAAAAATTTAAAAAAAAAAAACAGCAACTCAAGAATGAAAATTGCTTTTGTTTTTAAAAAAAAATCTTCTTGTCATTATAGATGTATTATTGTCACTCATCACATTTCTATTATTTTTATCACATATCTAGATATGCATGTCTCCAAAAAAGTTAAAAAAAAAAATTCGTTACAACAGTGAGTGTGAGAAGAAAAGCATGTTCAGAGAAAGAGGAAAGTAAAGATAAAGGTGAAGAAGATTCAAGAAATAAAAAAGCTGAGATGTAATAGATAGAAGAAATAGAAAGAAGAGGGACAATAGTGATAACAGGTAGAAGAGAGACAAAGGGGGAATGGAAGGGAGAAACAAAGAAAATGATAGAGAAAAAAAGAAGTGTTAGAAACTTAGAATAGAAAGATAGGAGTTGGAATTATGAAACTTAATAAAAGGTATAAGTGAAAAAATTCATGTCTCAATATATGCGTTTTAATGTCTCACTAATTAGGAGGTACATAAATTTTGTGTATTTATGAGTTATTGTGTATTAATATATTTTTTTTATTTTGTATTTTTAAAAATCAAACATAAAACATGTGTGTAAGTGTGTCATCATGTTTTAAAATTTGATGGACA
>NC_029789.2:114936345-114970167 GCF_000816755.2 Arachis ipaensis
AGAAATTTTGTAGATTTTGGCTTAATTTATCTAAAAAATTATAAATTTGTTTAGTTCATAAATTAGTTTGATTTCGAAAAATCATTAATGACATATGAGTTGGTTGATTTTTTTGTGTGTATTAAGTTGGTTGATTAATTTAATATATTTTAATCTATATTTTTCATCCAATTTTTTTTGACACGTCCTTTAATCTTTTTTGTCTTAAAATAAAAAAAATATTTGAGTTAAAATTTTCTTAAAAAAGTTTAGCTATTTTTTTTTGTTTTTCACGGTATTCTCTAATTCGATAAACTAATCTGCTATGGTATTGAGCTCTATTTAAGAGGTTTGTTGTTGACCAGTGAATTGTTACATGCATTTGGGATTCAAAATTCGACACTTAGTTAAACAAACTAGTGAACTAACCATTTAAGAAGACTTATTCAATCTTCTCAAGGTATTGGGCCAAACTTTTCCTTCAGAGGCCGACTTTTAATCCTTCCAAAAAAACCTTATCTAAAACACCCTCTTACTGACAAAAAAAAAAGACACTCTCTTAAAGAATAAAAAAAAATTAGGTTAGTCAAATAAACACTTCATTTTTATTTAAACAAGGGTTGGAAGATTTAAATTTAACTTTGTGTATACAATCCATTAGTGACAAATTTTTAAATAGAATTTAGATTCACAACGAATTAAACCGCCACTTTTCAGATTAGGAAATACTAAAAAAAGAGAGAAAATAAAAATAAATAAAACCCCAGACGCGGATGGCTAATGGGGTGAAATTGTTATGGTAAGTGGTAACTTATACGCTACCAATCTACCACTGTGCTTGTAAAGTGTAAATAAGAGAAAGTTTAATGAAGTTCTCTCTCGAGATTGTGTTCAAATTTACACTTATACTCTTAAAGGAATGGTTAGTGTGACAATAATTTGAATTTCTTTTCCATATTTCACCAGCATTCATGTGTCACTACTTCCATGTATTTGTTTCTAATTATCTTAAATCTCCACAAACGATATATGGAATATAAAGGAAACCCAAAACTACTATCCAAAAATACTATTAAAAAAATGTTAAATGATTATTTTTTTATATTTGTTTTATATTTGATGAGTGTATACTAATTAACTTTTCCTTTAATTTAAAAAAAATGCTTAGCCTCCTAATATTTTCTAATAAATAATTGAATCTCAAAATGCAAACCTGGTAGTTTATTCTGAGCGAAAAATATTTATAACACCATCAGCAACTACCAATGTCTTTTTCCGGATCTCCTTATTTTACATCCACAAGCTAGCTAGGTAATCTATACATGTACGTACAGGCATCCACGCATATGAATCTGCATATATGAGTTTCAATAATTAATCACTTATCACTTATCTCTTTTCACAAGCGGTTTTAAATCCTAATAAATTATTAAATTAATAACTTATAAAGATAGAATATTAAAACTCATATTCATTTCTTTAAGTGAATGCGTTGCAGTGCATTAAAACTAGCCATTTACAATATGATGATATCTTAACAAGTTCTATAGTTTTCCATTGGATATTGTATTAGAAACCAAATTATGTGATCAGAATAAAAAGAATACAAATTAAATCAACCAAGTCAGATTTAATGGGGCTTTTTTTTAATCAATATGTCACTTTTTTCCAAAATTTACTACTAAATTGTATTTTTTTTTTTCAAAATTTATTTATGTACCACTATTTTGTCACGATGGCACCTGCTATTATTTTTGAAGTGCTGACTAGTTGACGCGGTTAAGCGCAGGGAAGCACTCGACGTGCCTTCCAAACAGAAAACGCTAAAATTATATTAATTACATCTATACTATATGTTCTTTTTGGATTATATATGTTCTTTTGTTACAAAAATGAGCAAACGTTATTTATAATGATGTATGACTTTAACATCTATACTATAATTATATTAATTACATTAAAACTTGTCTTATTTGTCTTGTCCAACAAACAAATTCAACAAAACAGAAAAGTGATAATTCTCTGATTTGGAACTGAAACCTTCATCATTGACAAAACAACTTACTATAAGACAAAATAGAAAGACAAAAGGAAAAAATGATAAGGATTAAAGGAAGAACTACTTGCCATGGATGCCTGGTCGTAAATCACAATATTTATGGAACCGTATCAGCCAAGACGGAGGAAGGAAGGAAGGAAAGAAAGAATATAATTTCTCCTATCAGTTTCATTTTATATGGATTTAAGTAACATTCCTGATAAAGCAGGAATATAGTCTAGTTTACTAAGTTTGGTTCACTCTGCACCAAAAAATATGGGTTAATAAACTTATTTAGGCTTCTATATTTGACCATTTCAGCTAAAAGATAGGATTTCCATAAAAATTATGGGCAATTGAGTAAGTAAAAATTCTGTAACTAAACCGCATTTGGTAATAATAACAATCAAAAGAAGTGTTATAAGTATTCTGCAGTAATTGATTAATAATATGCCTTTTATTTATAAAGCATATTCCAATTCCTTCTTTAATTTAATTATATCTATTTTTAGTATAAATTTTCTTCTACTTTTTTCTTCTCTCAACTGCATTTTGTGNACATTTTTATTTTATAGTATAAATATAAATTATTTATCTTATCTTATTTTTTAATTAATTATTTTTAATATAAAAAATAAAATGTATTCATAAATATATTTTATGAAACATTTTTTTCCCTCAACAAAACACTAAATCCAAGGTTGATTTTTTTTTTAAGTGTGAAGGGATAACAAATTAACAAAGAGGAAGTATAGGAATCCAATAAAATATCTGTACAATGTGTACAATGGAGGTTTAGGGATGTCCGATTCAGTATTAAAGATATAACTATTAGTGTTATCTTTTCCTATCAGTTTAAGTTTTTGGGATGAGTGATTTCATAACATGGTATCAGAGCTCTAGATCCGAAAGGTTAAGAGTTCGATTCTTTGTAAACCCAAAATCAACTTAAGCTCACTTTTGGGATGAGTGGTTTCATGACATGAGATGTTTATTATCCCTAGTATCTGGATGGTTATTCTGGATAGTATAGGTGATGTTTATTTTTAAACTCATAGCTTATTGTATACATTGTATAAATATTCCATTGGCTCCCTAGCGAAATTCTTAACAATATAGCGTTCATTTATAAATAGGACTCGAAACTTTCAAAAGAGCAAAGTTACAAATATGGACTAGAGCATCATCCATTCACACTTCATTAAAATTAGTAAGAACTATTTAGACCAATTCATGAGTCACTATCACCACTCCTTTTCACATAAGAGTAAACTATTAATCTAAGATTCAAAGCTAATTGTAAACAATACATAATAAAGGATCCAAAAAAATTACTATGGGTTTTATTATTCTTAACAGATTGAATAACCTCTATTAGATAAACTCTATGTTATCACTTTTAATAATAACATAAAAAAAAAACACCCATGGGCTGTTTTTAAGCCCAAAAGGCAAGCAAGAGCTTTTGCTTCATAAACCTAAACTGATAAGGAGTTTCATCACCGAAACACTGTCCATCTAGCAAAGCATGCTTAGAGGATCATCAAACATCCGAATGCCGTATAGATACAGATTCTTAAAGCTCTATATTTTTTTTATTGCAACTTTTAGGATGCTCAAAAAAATCAAGAAGGATCTTGGATTTGGAATAGTATATTATTATTAGGGAGGGAGCTTTTGAAGAACAAAGCAAAATAGATTATAGGTTAAGGAAGGAACATCAAAGTATAGGAGGACAACTGGATATATGGCATCAACTACCACTAAATAAGGATAGGAATGAAGATCAAAGAGTGCAAGAGTTGATCCTACCATCAAAAGAGTGGGACAAACAAAAGATAGAAAACTTGTTTCCCATAGTCATTGCTGAAAAGATCATCTGAACACAATCAGCAGAATAATGGAGCAGGACAAATTGATTTGGTCGTATAGGTAGGATAGAAAATAACTACACAGTCAAGACCGGGTATCACATCACAAAGAAAGAAGAAGAGGAAAAAGGTGTAAGAGACAACCCTGGTGCGAATTTTTAAAACCACAAACTAACCGACAAGTGCATTAGGTCGTACCAAGTAATATCTCAGGTGAGTGAGGGTCGATCCCACGAGGATTGATAGACCAAGCAACGACAATTAAATGATTTACTTAGTTAGACAAGCAGAAAATTGGTGTTTTGGGGTTCAAAAATATTAAATAGTAATTCAGATATTAAGAAGGCAAACAGTGAACTTAGTGTGAGAATATGTGAGAGAACAGTTAAGGTTTTAGAGATGTTTATTTTTCCAAATTTATATTTCTTACCAACTACTTTAATCATGCAAGATCCAATTCATGACAAACTGTAATTGACTAAACCCTAATTCCTTAGTGATTTAGTCTCATCTAACCTAATCAACCGCCAATTCCTTGGTCACTTAATATAGATTAGAGGGTTAGGTTCAATTCTAGTTTATTAGCCACAAAAATCCTAATTACCCAAATATAAGAGGATTATATGTCATGTATCCCGTTAAGTCCAGACAATTAGTAATTTAGGAGGAATTTACTTTCAAGTTAGTATTCAGGTGAGATAACTTTTCTAATAATCAACAAGAATTCATGTAGAACAAGAGCTATTTTCCAATACACTCAAGTTCATAAGATGAAGAACGAAAGTAATCCTTGAATTTAAATCAATATATGAGTTAAAATAGAGTAACAACAGTATTAATCTATAAAATAAACAGAGCTGCTAACTTTAACAAGGGAGGTTTAGTTGCTCATGACTCAAAGAGAAAACTAGGGTTCCAAAGTATTGAAAACTAGAATAAGGGAGAAGAGAAAAGAAAAGCCCAAAGGGCTAAATTTTTTTCTTTTATATCTAACCTAATTTAATTTGAAAATAAAATAGAATAATAACTAATAAAGCCCAAAAGATTGTGTTTATAAATAAAAATAACCAAAACAAAATAAAATATAATAAATATGACCCAAATCTAACTAATGAAGCCCCTTCATTAAAATTGGATCCGCGCTACTGGCGCTAAATGCCAGAATCGGCGTTTAGCTCCCCTTGAGGCAGTGAGTCCTCCAATTGTTGCTGTCTTCCTGGCGGTAAATGCCAGGCTCAATGTTTAGCGCGCGTCGAGGCAGTGAGCTCGCACACGTTACGCGGCACCTGGCGCTAAACGCCCAGGTCCGTGTTTAGCGCTGATTTCACAGAATGGCTGTGATGATTGGACTTTTGTGTGGTTTAGAATTCACAAATGGATTCTCGTTGCAATATAGTTTCTAAACCAACAATTGTCCTTGTTCATACCCAGGGTCGAGCTGTCCGACCCGGGATGATTAGCGGCAAAGCGACCGACCTGTTTAGGTCAAAGCGGACCGACTTCTTTACGAAGAACTCGGCCAAATCGACAGAATAGCGCAGTAAAACGGCCCAAATGAAGGAACACAGCCCAATCCAAAGGCGGCCCAAGCCTACAGAGAGAAGGGCGGTTCCGTTGAAGATAAGCTGATCTCACGCCAAAGATAAGATAAGATAAGATAAAAAGGTCACTCAACAACTACTATAAATACACTGGAGCACCCAGGTATAACTCATACTCTGATTCTACAATAAACCTGCTTAATACCCGTGCTAACTTAAGCATCGGAGTCTCTTGCAGGTACCCTCCACCCTCCGGTGGCCAAGGATCAGCAGTGCAGCAAGTCCAACAAGTCGGACACAACAGCTCCGGCCGCCACTAGCCAGCTGGACACGTCATCTCCGACCAATACAGAAGATCTCATCCGAGATCGGCCTACAGTTTCAGGTAACCCTCGGAAGATTGGCGCCGTTGCCGGGGACCTGGAAGTCATCCCAAAACCATGGCGGACGGCCATGACAACGACCACGACTCAGATCTAGAAAACCGAACACCGCACAAGAACGCGGACTCTACACTAAAGGATACCCCGGAACCTAACGGGGACAAGAACTCACCAAATCCGGGAGCCATAGAAGCACTTCAAGATCGCTTAAAGCAACTTGAGAAAGAAACCCAGCAACAACGGGAGATCGGAAAGGATCTGCAAAGAGAGGTACGGCGACGTAGAGAACTAGAAGAAAAACTACAGCAATTAGAGGCCGACCTCAAATCAAAAGCTCCACGAACCACTTCTGAGGAAAATTCACGCAAAGAACAAGATCCGTTCACTAGAGAAATCATGAAGACCAAAATTCCAAAAGATTTCAAGCTCCTGGATATGGTTTGGTATGACGGCACCACAGATCCCAACCATCATCTCAGTAATTTCAGAAGCAGAATGTACCTTACTGATGCCTCAGATGCCGTCGCTGCAAAGCTTTTCCAACAACTCTCACGAAAACGGCGATCAGATGGTTCGACAACTTACCTCCGAAGTCCATCTCAAACTTCGACGACCTGGCCAAAAAGTTCCTGGCCAGATTCTCCATCCAGAAAGATAAGGCCAAGCATGCACGCAGCTTACTAGGGATCAAGCAAGGAGACAGGGAGAGCCTCCGCAACTACATGGAAAGGTTCAACAAAACATGCATGGACATACAAAGTTTACCAACCGAGGCCGCCATCATGGGGCTCATCAATGGCTTACGAGAGGGACCCTTCAGTCAATCTATATCAAAAAAGTATCCCACCTCCTTAGATGAAGTACAGGAACGAGCAGAAAAATACATCAACATGGAAGAGAACGCGCGGCTGGGAGAAACTTCAAAATTTGGAGCCTCCTACCGAGACAAAGATAAGGACTCCAAAAAGAAAGAAGATCGACAGGGGGAGAAAATAAAAAAATACCATAACTACACTCCCCTCAAGGCATCCCTGGTCGATGTATACAAAGAAGTCTGCCATACAGAAAAGATCCCCCCAGCACGACCACTCAAAGGCAAAAGGGGAGGAGGAAACCGGAAGGAATATTGTGAATACCATCGAGTCCGAGGGTACTCTACCAACGAGTGCTTCGACTTGAAAAATATCATAGAAAAATTGGTAAGAGAAGGAAAATTAGATCGATTTCTGGCCACCCGAGATGAAGACCAAAGAAAAAGACGAAGAGACGAAGATGATGGACGAGCTGAACGATCACCTCGAACACCAGAAAGACACGTCCACATGATACACGGCGGATTCGCAGGAGGTGGGATCTCCAAATCATCCCGAAAGAGATATCTCAAAGAGGTATATCATGTCGAGGGAAAGGAGGAAGCACCCAACATCCCAGCAATAACATTCACTAAAGAGGACGCATCCGGCATAATCCCAGGACACGACGATCCCATGGTCATCACTATTATACTGGAAAACGCCAATCTACACCGCACATTAGTAGACCAAGGGAGTTCTGCCGACATCTTATTCAAAATAGCCTTCGACAAACTCGGCTTAGACGAAAAGGAGCTTAGAGCATACCCGAACAATCTGTTCGGACTAGGAGACACCCCGGTACAACCGCTGGGATACGTATCACTACACACCACTTTCGGAAAAGGAAACCAATCCAGGACCCTCAAAATAGACTACATTGTGGTCGACGTAAGTTCAGCCTACAATGCCCTAATAGGTCGAACAACACTCAATCAACTCGGCGCAATAGTCTCAACTCCACATCTATGCATGAAATTCCCAACTACAGAAGGAATAGCCACGATAAAAGCAGATCAAAAGATGGCACGTCATTGTTATAACGAGAGCTTAAACCTCAGGGTCAGAGGAGAAGAGTTTCATACAATCGAGCCCGGCAGAGCTCATCGACGAGAAGAACTCCGGCCGCACCCAGAAGGCAAAGTAGAGAAAGTTCAGATCAGAGACACCCCGGACAAAACAACTAATATCGGCACGGTCCTAAGAGGAGACTCAAAAGAATTACTAATACAATTCTTATGAGATAATGTCGACCTCTTCACATGGAAAGCCGCAGACATGCCAGGCATAGACCCCAAGCTAATGTGCCACAAGTTGGCGGTTTACCCAGGATCTCGGCCGGTACAACAGAAGCGAAGAAAACTCGGACCAGAACGATCCCAAGCTGTGGAAGAACAAATACAAGCACTGCTAGAGGCAGGATTCATAAGAGAAGTCAAGTACCCACTATGGCTAGCCAATGTCGTCTTGGTGAAAAAATCAAATGGGAAGTGGCGCATATGCACCGATTACACCGATCTCAACAAAGCCTGCCCAAAAGATCCATACCCACTCCCAAGTATTGACGCTCTGGTAGATGCTTCCTCCGGATACAGATACCTCTCGTTTATGGACGCGTACTCAGGATATAATCAAATTCCCATGTATCCACCAGATCAGGAAAAGACATCGTTCTTAACACCAAAGGCAAACTACTGCTACATCGTGATGCCTTTCGGTCTCAAGAATGCAGGAGCTACTTATCAAAGGCTAATGAATAAAGTCTTCTCAGATCACATCAGAAAAATCATGGAAGTTTATGTGGACGACATGCTGATAAAGACACAAAGCGAAGATACACTACTATCCGACCTGGCTCAAGTGTTTGGCACTATAAGGAAGCATAACATGCGACTCAACCCCGCAAAATGCACCTTCGCAGTTGAAGCAGGCAAATTCTTAGGCTTCATGCTCACACAAAGGGGAATTGAAGCAAATCCAGACAAATGTCAAGCCATACTCAACATGAAAAGCCCAACCTGCGTCAAAGAGGTACAACAACTCAACGGGAGATTGGCCGCCCTATCCCGATTCTTAGCAGGAGCTGCGATAAGATCTCTCCCCTTCTATGCCACTTTAAGAAAGGGAAAACAGTTTGAATGGACGACAGAATGTGAGCAGGCCTTTCGAGACTTCAAGGAGTTCTTAGGACGGCCACCTATCCTATCTCGACCACGAGAAGGAGAGCCGCTCATATTATACCTCGCGGTAGGGAGCAGGGCAATAGCCTCAGCACTAGTCAGAGAAGACGAAAATGGGCAACAACCCGTCTACTTCATTAGCAAAGCACTACAGGGATCCGAGATGAACTACCAGAAAATAGAAAAATTTGCCTATACTCTTATTCTAACATCTCGACGACTCCGCCCGTACTTCCAGGCTCACACCATTAAGGTTAGAACTAACCAGCCCATAAAAGGAATATTGCAGAAAACAGACTTAGCAGGCAGAATTCTACAATGGGCAGTCGATTTGTCGGAATTTGACCTCCAATATGAAGCTCGGACGGCCATCAAATCACAGTATCTGGCCGACTTCATCGCAGAATTCACAGATACCCTGGAAACTCCCACAGAATGGAATCTCTACGTGGACGGTTCCTCAAATAAAACTGGAAGCGGTGCAAGCGTGATAATAGAAAGCAACCAAGGAACCCAAGTTGAGCTCTCCCTCAAGTTCGGGTTTCCGACCTCCAATAACCAGGCAGAATATGAAGCATTGCTAGCTGGTTTAAAACTGGCTAAAGAGGTTGGAGCTCAAAAACTCAACATTTACAGCGATTTACAAGTAGTTACATCACAAATAACAGGGAACTACCAGGCCAAAGATCCCACCATGAAAAAATATTTGGATAAAACCAAGGAACAATTCGGACAAATCGGGGAGTATAAGATCTACCACATACCCCGCGAACAAAATACCCGAGCTGATGCACTCTCAAAACTAGCCAGCACCAAACCAGGGGGCAACAATAGAAGCCTCATCCAGGAAATGTTGCAAAACCCGTCAATCTCGGAAGAGGAAAAAGTCCTGGCCATAACAAGTCAGGACCAAGGATGGATGACCCCCATAATCAACTACCTCAAAGAAGGAACACTCCCCGCAGAAGAAAAGGAGGCAAAGAGGTTAAAAAGGGAGGCACAGTACTACACCATCATAAACAACATCCTGTACAAAAGAGGGATCTCAATACCTTTTCAAAAATGCGTACCGACCTCCAACACAAGGGAAGTGCTAGAAGAAATACATGGCGGCATTTGTGGCAATCATCTCGGAGCACGAGCTCTCGCCAAAAAAGTACTTCGGGCGGGATTTTATTGGCCAACCCTACAGAAAGAAGCCACAGAATTTGTAAAGACATGTCCACCATGTCAAAAACATGCCAACTTCTACATCGCCCCGCTAGAAGAGCTCATCAGCGTGACCTCGCCTTGGCCGTTCGCAAAATGGGGACTCGATCTTCTCGGCCCCTTCCCACAGGGATCAGGACAAGTTAAAATTCTCATAGTGGGAGTAGATTACTTTACGAAGTGGATCGAAGCAGAGCCCCTAGCCAATGCCACCGCTCAAAGAAGTCGGAAATTCTTATATAGAAACATTGTCACGAGATTTGGAATTCCATATTCGATAACCACAGACAATGGCACTCAATTCACAGATGCAGGCTTCAGAAAACTAGTAGCCGACTTGAATATAAAGCACCAGTACACCTCCGTTGAGCATCCACAAGCCAATGGACAGGCCGAGGCGGCTAACAAAGTCATATTGGCTGGACTAAAACGGAGATTACAAAATGCAAAGGGAGCCTGGGTAGAAGAGCTTCCACAGGTCCTATGGGCATATCGAACAACTCCACATTCCACCACGAAGGAATCCCCCTTCCGATTAGCATACGGAACAGAGGCGATGATTCCAGTAGAAATTGAGGAAGGATCGCCAAGAGTAGTTCACTACAATGAAGGAGCAAACTCCCAACTTCAAAGAGAAGAGCTCGACTTGTTACCCGAAATCCAAGAAAGAGCTCGGATCAAGGAAGAAGACCTAAAGCGCCGCATGGCTTCCAGATACAATCAAAAGGTAGTGCCGAGAAGTTTTGTAGAGAATGATCTTATCCTAATCCGAAATGATATCAGAACAACTCGACCGGGAGAAGGAAAGCTGGCGGCAAACTGGAAAGGACCCTGCCGAGTTATAGAAGTACTTGGAAAGGGCTACTACAGACTGTCTGAACTCGATGGACGAGAGCTTCCCAGGTCATGGCACGCCTGCAACCTCAGAAGGTACTACAGTTAGAAAAAAGGATATAAAAGATCTCATCATTGGATGCACTCTTTTTCCTGAAAAGGTTTTTTAATGAGGCACCAAGTTGAGACTCAAACAATCCCATATGTATATATTTGTACTCTTTCTTTAATAAAATATATTTGAGATATTCTACAAAGATTTCAAGACGCATTAATCTGAAGCATTCATCGTCCGATTATAAAGCAACAGATCGGCAGAAAGTGAAAAACAATTTCACTGCACGATCACGATAAAGACAAACCGTCCGATAAAGGTGAAAACACGATTCACCCAAAGGACGATCTAGAGATGACAACCACTTTCTACAAATCGGAAAAGATGAACACAGAATAATGTAAAAAGTTATCGAAAGTGATCTAAAAAAGAACCTGACGAGGTCTTACGGATCGCTAAAATAATAACTTTAAGACTGGCCGACGTTGAGAAGTCGGACCAAGTCAACCCAAGTTATAAGTAAACCCTGGAAAGAGGTCTGGCCAACCCTATTAAAGAGGATTACTTTAACTTAGAAGGGCTCGACATGACAAAGTCAGCCCAAAATAAAAGTTATCAAAGTAGTCCCTGAAAGAGATCTGACAAAGATCCAATAAAGAGGACTGCAAATAACTTAAAGGAGACCGATATAACCAAGTCGGACTCCTACTACTTAAAAGTTATCAAAGTAGTCCCTGAAAGAGATCTGACAAAGATCCAAGAAAGAGGACTACAAATAACTTAAAGGAGACCGATATAACCAAGTCGGACTCCTACTACTTAAAAGTTATCAAACTAGTCCCTAAAAGAGATCTGACAAAGATCCAAGAAAGAGGACTACAAATAACTTAAAGGGGACCGATATAACCAAGTCGGACTCCTACTACAAACAAGTTATAAAAGTAATCCCTAAAAGAGATCTGATAAAGATCTAGGAAAGGGATTACAAAAATAACTTGGAAATGGACTGCGAAAACAACTCGGAGACCAACTTGAAGAAATCGGTTACGAATCGTCAGAAATACAAACCGGAGCGAGAATGAACCAAAAATCAAGTTAGACCTACCTAGCCACAACCACAAAGGATTCAAAATACAAAATACAAAAGCAATCCAAAAAGGGTTAAGCTGTAAGGTTCCAATATTCACAGAAAAAGAAATACCAAGTCAAGCACAAAAGACAAGTTATCATCCACAAGGTTAAAAAAGCCTCGGAGGCCACCAAAACCTACCGCAAAAAAGCTAAAGCATGCTACCATTTGTTGCTAGGCAAGCAACAGAAAAGTATCAGCAACCAACAAAACGTAAAGAGTTTAAAAAAGCCCACAAGCCGGGCCAACTACATATCCGGAATAAAAGTTAAAACTAAGGGTCAGAAGATTTTTTAGCAGCATCAGGTCGAGGAGACGGAGGGTGAGTCTGGAGAGGAATGGCATCTACAGTACCGTCATCCCGGTTCAAGATCTGGTAGTCAGGATCAGAAGCAGGAGGACCAACCTCGGCAGGGACAGCAGAAGTCGACACCTTGGTAGAGGCTGCAGGGGGAGGATCGACATCATCATCATCCTCGTCATCAGGAACAACCTTGCCATCTCTGACAACGTTCTCCAAGCTAAAGAGGGACAAGTCAGCCTCGGGAGCAATAACCCGAACTTGTTCCTTCAGGTTCTCATAGGCAGCAGTTACACTGCCAACAAGATGACCTTGGAGTTCGGAATAATTAGCCCGGGCATTCTCCAACTCTTCTCTCAGACGCAACACCTCCCGGTAAGACGTCACATAACTGTCTTTATGCCTCATAGCCATGTCCTCGGCCAGTCTCATAGAAGCAGCCAGAGAAGCGGAACTAGCCTTCTCATTCTCCAAGTCTTTCTCCAACTTGGCCGCCCTTACTTCAAACTCCTCCTTCAAGCCCTTCATCCGATCAAACTCCTGTTTGGCCTCCTCCATAAAAGCTTTAGTGGCATGGAGAGGAAGACTTTGAGCAGTTCGATATAGGGCCGCTCCCATGTGTGCCAACTTGATACCACTCCGAGTAATATAATCAAAGTGATGAAGAAGCGACACGTCGTCCATAGAAAGAGCACCATAAGGGCCGATTTGTTGATCTACAAACTCAACCGCATCAAAGTCAGGAGCATCAAGGTTGAAAGGCTCAATTGTTTTTTGCTTTTTACTAGGAGGGGCACCGGAAGCTGCTACAGAAGACTGTGGAGGATCGACCAGACGAACCCGAGGAGTAGGAATTGCTTTCCTCGGCCCGGGAGAACTTGGTATAGGAGGTTTAACTGGAGGCTGAGAAGATCCCTCCCCGGCCGCCTTAGCCGAGATGTTTAAAGCAGTGGTTGCCTTCTTCGCCTTCTTATAAGCCCTCATAGAATCATTATTTTTTGACATCTCTGAAAAACACAAAAATCAATCATAGAAGACAAGTTACAACACAGGAGAAACAAAACTAGGGAGCAAGTATAAAAATAAATCAGACAGTACCCAAAGCAGCCCGGACCAAAGATGGATCACTCAAAAATCTCTTCGTGTCCAGATGGGGAGGTTTCCCCCACAAATCTTCAAGAACAACCACAAAGGCCCGCTCAACCTCACTAAGCATTTCCCATGTGTAACGTGGCACTCTTACATTCTTTTGCCACTCCAGAGGAAAAGCAGGTTCATCATTTTCATCAAGAAAAAAGGGGCAAACCCCCTCAATGGCACGGACTCGGAAGAAATAGTTCTTAAAATCTTTAAACGACTCATCATACATGGCAAAAACTTTATGCCCCTGGGCCGACCTGAAAGAAACTCAGGAAGCTTTCTTTTTGGAGGAACCTCCAGGTTTGGCCGAGACAAAAAGATAAAGGAAAAGAGTTTCAGAAGGTGTTATATCCAACTCCTGACAAAGAAGTTGAAATATTTTGATAAAACCCCAAGAGTTTGGATGAAGCTGAGATGGAGCAATATTACAGGACCACAACAAGTCAGTTTCAAAAGCAGTAAAAGGGAAAGTAACGTTTAATTGGCTGAAGAAGTATTCATAAGCAAAGAAAGAAGGACGTTCCCCCTCAACGGAAGTCGGAAAACAAACTCTCTCATCGGAATCGGGAGCAACAAGCTCATAATCCCCCTCACGGGCACTGTTATCACAAATCCTATGGCGCTTCCTCAGCTCTGTGCAAAATTCAGCATCCACAATAGAAACACACAACAAAACAAGGGAGTCCAGCCAATCGGACATCCCCTCGGGAACTCTGGAAGACATCTCTACAATGTTATTGCGAGAAAACATGAGGCCAACTAATCCTACAAGTAAGAAAAGAAGATGGAATTACTAAAAACATCTCGGACAAGGGAGAAAAACAACTCAAACGCGATACAGACAAACACGCAGAAAAAGGAAAACCCCAAGACTCAAACCAAAAGTCCTGGGGCATCCTTTGGAGGCAATAATCAGGCAAAGTTTTCAGGAAAAATCTACAGCTCGCACCCCAGCATCTCTCAGAAAGAATTCAAACAACAAACATTTTTTCATCAAAGTAAAACATAGAAAGTCATTACGGTCTACCAAGCAAAAGCGTTTCTAAAATCAAAAAGCATGCCAAGTAGAAATCATCAAAGGTGTAAACTTTTTCAGAATCAGACGAAAAAGAAATCTCCAGACAAAGCGAGGAACAGATGCAGATCTTCTATCGGTATCAGACAGGAAACAACCAGAAGCAACGAATAAAACCCCTAGAAAGCCTCGACGAAAATACCAAGAGAAGGCATAAAAGAAGTCAGGAAAAACACATTATAAGTGACAAAGCAAATATAAGACCACAAAAAAGATTCAAACTTTCAAACATGCAAAATCAAAGCTTCACTAAAAAACTGAAGACGAAGCTATGAAAGAAGCAAGAAAGCTAGTACCAACCTAGAAAAAGCAGCAAGCTTCAAAGAATGGAAGACGAAATCTGGAACCGCCCCCTCACGAGCAAAAAAGCACGAACAAAAGCAGTATCGCAGAGAGAAACGCGAAACTCAGGCGAAAACAGAAGCTTCAGACGCCGCAACGCAAGAAAAGTTGAAATGTGGGTAAAAGGCAGAGAATAAAGGAATAAGTGCGAAGAAGTTACGAAAAGGGCGAAAGAAGAGAAACCGTTTCTGGGTTTTCAAAATCAAAATAAAAGAGCCAAAGGGAAACGGGGCAATTAATGTCAATGAAGGCATTAAACCCTCGCACGTTTCCAAAGCGCCGATATAAAAGCGCGCGCTTTTTGAGGAAAAACGTTCTACATTCAAAAGCTGTTGCAAAGGAATAGACAAAATGCTTGAGTTCAGCTTCACTAGATCGAAGTCAAAAAACTCAACCTCAAAAGAAGACCGAGCTCAAGCAGGGGCACTGTTCATACCCAGGGTCGAGCTGTCCGACCCGGGATGATTAGCGGCAAAGCGACCGACCTGTTTAGGTCAAAGCGGACCGACTTCTTTACGAAGAACTCGGCGAAATCGACAGAATAGCCCAGTAAAAGGGCCCAAATGAAGGAACATAGCCCAATCCAAAGGTGGCCCAAGCCTACAGAGAGAAGGGCGGTTCCGTTGAAGATAAGCTGATCTCACCCCAAAGATAAGATAAGATAAGATAAGATAAAAAGGTCACTCAACAACTACTATAAATACACTGGAGCACCCAGGTATAACTCATACTCTGATTCTACAATAAACCTGCTTAATACCCGTGCTAACTTAAGCATCGGAGTCTCTTGCAGGTACCCCCCACCCTCCGGTGGCCAAGGATCAGCAGTGCAGCAAGTCCAACAAGTCGGACACAACAGCTCCGGCCGCCACCAGCCAGCCGGACACGTCATCTCCGACCAATACAGAAGATCTCATCCGAGATCGGCCTACAGTTTCAGGTAACCCTCGGAACAGTCCTTTCATACAAAAATTTGTTTGTCACTAAAATAAATCCCTAAATTTATAAACCGAAGTGTTGAACCTCAGGTCGTTCTCCCTAGGAATTATAATAAAGTGTTCTTGTTATTGGTTGAGGTATGTTTTGGGGTTTTGGGAATAAGGAACAAGAAATATAAATGGCAATGAAAATAAACTAACAACTAAAAAGGCCTTAGCAAGGGTTGGTGGTCAAGGATCTCTATCCTAATCACTAACCACAACATGAGAATTGGCAAGGATCAACCCCATTAAGTCATCTTTTAACTAATAAAGGAAAGTCAAATGAGCTATGTCAATCCAAGTCCATAAGTCCTAGTTCTCCACCAAATCAATTAGTGAGATCTAGAGTTAATGGCTCCCAATCATCAATCACTTGGACATTAGTAACTCAAGAGTTCCTAAGTTACCTTCCCAAGCCAAGAGGAAAAAAATCTACTCTAAAATCCAACCAAGCATTTCATCAAACACTTGGAAGGTACAAAAGAAAAGCATAGTAAATTACAAGAATTAAAGGAATCTACAACTACAAAAGTAAGAGATTGACAATAGAAAGGCAAACAAGAGAAAAGTAAACTCATAACTAAAAGAAGCATTTTAACAAACACATAGAAGACAATAAAAGTAAACAACATGAATTGCAAGAATTAAAGAGAGATATAACTAGAATAGCAAGAGATCAACAATAGAAAAGAAAGACAATCATGAAACAACAAAGAACTTACCAATTGCATTGAAGAAGAAATGTAGATCTACAAAAGAAAGTTCATAAACTACAACTAACAATACAAATGAATTATAAGAGAAGAATAATTCTACAACTACAAGAGAACAATTAAGGAAGGAAAAGGAAAATTAGAAGAGAGAAGAAGAACTAGATCTAGATCTAAAACCTAATCCTAATTCTAGAGAGAAGTGAGAGCTTCTCTCTCTAAAACTAACTTAAACTAAACTAATGATCAAAAGTATGTAAATTATGTCAATTCCCCTTCAATCCTTGGCTTAAATAGCATCAGAAATGAGTTAGATTGGGCCCACAAGGCTTTAGAATTCGCTGGCCACGAATTTGCATTTAATGAATCACATGCAAATCGGCGTGTACATGTACCGTGCGCGTGCGCGCCTCTATCCAAGATGCAACTATGGCAAATCTTATATTATTTCGAAACCCCGGATGTTAGCTTTCCAATGCAACTGAAACCGCATCATTTAGACCTCTGTAGCTCAAGTTATGGTCGATTAAGTGCGAAGAGGTCGGCTTGACAGCTTTTGCGATTCCTTCATTTCTTCATGAGTTCTCCATTTTTACATGCTTTTCCTTCATTCCCTTGATCTAATCTTTGCCTCCTAAATCTGAAATCACTTAACAAACATATCAAGGCATCTAATGGAATCAAAGATAAATGAAGATTAAACAATTAAGGGCCTAAAAAGCATGTTTTCACACTTAAGCACAAATTAGGAGACAATCATGAAACCATGCTATTTAATTGAATAAGTGTGGGTAAAAGGTCATAAAATCTCCTAAATTAAGCACAAGATAAACCCTACAAATGGGGTTTATCAACCTCTCCACACTTAAACCAAGCATGTACTCATGCTTAAACCAAGAGAAAGCAAAGGATATCAACATTTATTCAATGTGAATTAATCTAAATGCAAACTACCTATATGCAACTATCTACATGAATGCAATTGCTTGGTCAAAATAAATCAATTTCCAAGAAGCATATATGCACAAGGGCTAAGGACTAGCAAGTCTAATCTACAATTGAATTGAGTTATTAAATATTTTTACAAACTTGCATGAAAAGAGATGATCATAGGTGAAAACATGTAATTGAGCATCAAACCCTCACCGGATGTGTTTGCACTCTATTCGCTCAAGTGTTTAGGGTTGATTCTCTCAATTCTCCCCTAATCATGCTTTCCAAGATTTATTTTTCATCTAACAATCAACATATATTTCATGCATGCATACAAGTATCATGAGGTCTTTTCTTTAAGTTGTAATGAGGCTAGGGTTAAGGTAGGATGCATATATGGTTAAGTGACCTTGAAATTTGAATCTTTGATAAGCTTAAACTTCCCACCTAACCTATGACATCCTATACAATTAAGTTCTAACCTAGCTACCCATCTTTCACTTTTTCTTCTCATACTCATGCATTTTCTTTTCATTTCACAATATATATGCATTGATTTTATTGAGCTTTGCTTTGGGGCATTTTGTCCCCTTTTTATTTCTTTCTTTTTATTTGTTTCTTTCTTTTTCTGTTTTTTTTTTCTTTTCCATATTCTTTTTTTCTTCTTTTGTTTTTCTCATTTTTTTTCTTTCTATATACAAGAACATCAATGCACAAGATTTAGTATTTGATTAATACATGAGTATTTACCCAATTTCTAATATTTATAACAAAATACAAAACTACCTTTTTATTCTCCCAATGTCCCAAGGTTCCCACACTTGAATGATACACATACACTAGCCTAAGCTAATCAAAGATCCAAATAAGGACATTTATTGTTTTCCTCTTTAGGCTTGTAGTGTGCTAAATTAAGAACAAGTGGGTTAATCGTGGCTCAAAGTTGCTAGCAAAAGAAGATAAAACGTAAGGCTATTTAGGTAAGTGAGCTAAATAAAATGATGGCCTCAATCATATAAATGCATGAATACACAAAATAATGGACATAAAGAATCAAACAAATCAAAGATTACAATCATAGGAAGAGAATAATGCACACAAGAAGGAAAAATAAATGGTTATAAGATATAATTCAAGCAAGTTTAATGAAAAGTTTTCACTCAAATCAATTGAGGTGCCCTATAGATAAAATCTTGAAAAATTTCATTATTTTGACTAAGCTTATTGTGTGTATATATATATATATGCAAAAATAAGAAAATGAAACAAAAATCCTAAAAGACCTAAAAAAATGAAATGCAAAGGTGTTGAGATTAGAAACTTGTCACCCAAAATCACCGATCAATCGAACGACCTCCCCACACTTGAGGATTGCACCGTCCTCGGTGCATGCAAAGGAGAGCAAGGTGGATGGGTTGTTACAATTGATGAGCTCCTTCAAAAGATTGTGCGGATGACTTGTTTGTTGCCCCATTTAAAAGCTTTTCCTTTCCTCCTTTCTTGGTAGCCAACCTAAAAGGAGAGAGAAAAAGACAGAAAATGAAGCCTACAACAAAGATATCAAAGCAAAGAGAACATGGGCGGGGGCTAATACCAAATAAGAGTAAGGTTCTCACTACATGGTAGCTACAGCATGTGAGTGAGAAAACAATATAAGCTAAGGTATGTTAACTAACACTTGATGCAAGAGTAAAATCAAAGCATAAAGAGCACTCAAAAGCATCAAGTTCGAACAAGAAAGAGTGGGTCATGAAAGACAATATGAGGTCATATTAATGCACAAAGACACAAGTGTCATAAAAGATTGAAGCATTGATTTAAAAGTTTCATCACCCATCAATACCAAACAAGTCAAGAAGCACCAAAGCAATGCAAGAATGCTCAACAATTGAGTAAGAGAATTCAACACCATTATTAAAATAAGAAACTCAAAAAAAATAAAGTAAAAACGAGCTATAAAACAAAATGAAAATGCAAAGAATAAAAGTGTGTGAATGCAATGGACAAAAGAAAATTGAAGATGAGAAAAAAACTCTTTTTTTTTTCCGGCGCGAGAATCGTCATGCACGCTTACGCGCCGATGTGCATTTTGGCCGAAGGGCACGTACGCGTCAGGTGCGCGCACGCGTGGGCTAGGCTAGGCGCATAGTGTCAGCCCAAGATTGGCCCAACTCTCTGGAACATGTTCCAGGAGGGCAGGTGGTGCCATTGGTGCGCGCGCATTACGCAATTAGCATGATGGACGCATACGCGCCAGGTGCGCGTACGCGCGGGTTGATTTGTGCCTTAGGCATGATGCTGGCGCAGTGTAGGCGCAACTCTCGGGTCAATGTATGGAGGGATGAAATTTTTCAATCCACGCGTACACGCACATGGCGCGTACGCATGGAGGGGTGAAAATGCTGAATGCACGCGTACGCGTGCAGTGCGCGTACGCGTAGATGGTGCTCTGTTTTTCAAAAGTTTTCTATGTTTTTGCACCAATCCAAGCACTCTAAACCTCCAAACAGCTACCAAAACACCATAAAACCTTATTTAACCTACTAAACTACCAATCATACTCAGCAAACTCAACAAAATATGAAATTATACTAATTACCAATATTACAAAAGGGAAAAATGAAAAGAATTTACCTTGGTGGGGTGTCTCCCACCTAGCACTTTTGTTTATTGTCCTTAAGTTGGACTTATGGGGAGCTCCTCTCAAGGTGGCTTGTGCTTGAACTCATCTTAGAACTCCCACCAATGCTTGGTTCTCCATTGTACCCCAAGATTTCTTATTTTTTTCACCAAGTGTTGATAGAGTTCTTCACAAGCTTGGGGCTCCCAAAGTTGATCCTCGTCTTGTAATCTGGGATCCCACACTTTATTTTCACACCTGTCTTGAAGTTGATCTTCATTATTAGTCCAATCGGGTGGTGAGTGAGGTGAATTCTCAATAAAGTGGCCAACAACCCTCCTAGACCCATCTAGTTGAGCTCTATTCTAACCTTTATATTCCATCATTGACGCATCTACCATAATGAGCCTTGATTTACAACGCCAACCATGAAACATCTTTTTCTTACGCTTCATCCCACAAAGCATCCTATGTTGACCATCCGTTTCAAGCAAGTCATACTCAAGTGGGACAATAAAGCTAATAGAAATGAATTTTACCCACTCAAGTGAAGGAGTAGATGACAACCTAGGTAAAGAGGCTTCTAAGGATCTTGACAAAGCGTATTCAATTCTCATCCTCCTTTTTCTAAGGATTTTCACCTCTTCACAAGTTTTTTCAAATGTAATCCTTTGTTCAACAATATTATCTAAGCCTTTTCCCATACTCAAGTCATAATTGGGAAGGTGAGAAAAATTTACCTCCACAACGCTTTCGAACCTAATGGGAGAAGGTTCTTCATGCTCAAAGGATTCTTCACCATTAAGCTTTGATGCTTGGTCTTCATCACCAAAAGAACTCAATTCTTGCTCTATCCCATCCAATTCTTCATAAGGGATATGCCTTGGAGGTTGTGCACATTCCTCCTTAGCATCAAATTCAATCATCTTGGAGGGGTTTTCTTCAATTCTAGACTCCCAAGGTGGTTTCGCACCTCCTAAATCTTCAACCACTTCTTCCTCTTCTTCAACAATTGTAGCTTCCTCCAATTGTTCCAATACAAAGCAACTTCCCTCATTCTCCACCAATCTCTCCTTCATGTTATGCTCTTCATTTGTTTCTCCACATGTAACCATGGGAGTTCCTTGAGTATTCAAGTATTGGGATGCTAACGGTTTACTACCTCGTCCAAGGTGGCCGTGAATTGTTGCACATCCTTTTTCATCTCCTCTTGTCCTCGAACAAGAACATAAAGGATGTCATCCATTGGAGGTTGGGGTGGATGGAAGGGCTCATCAATTTGGGGGAAGGATTCATAGTAGGAAGGTGGTTTTTTTTGGTAGAGTTGTAGTGGTTCAATAATTTCCTCTCTTTCCACTTGTTGCACAACACGCTCCATGGTTTCTTGGAGTTGATCCAATGTTTCCTTGAGACGATCCCTTGACTCTTTTTCCTCTTGGATAATATGATTAGGATCATACGGCTCTTAGATCGATGGACATGAGTATTCTTCCATAGGAGGTTATGGTGGAAAGTAGTATTCATCTTGTGGTTGAAAGTTTTCATATATTGGAGGTGGTTCATCTTGGTAATAGTATGGAGGAGGTAGCTCTTGAAAATGTTGATGTTGGAATGGTGGTGGTTCTATATGTGGTTCATATGGCTCATATGGTTGCTGGAATGGTGGATATGGATTAGGGTTATATGAAGGTGGTTGGTAAGAAGGGGCTTGTGAGTATGGTTGAGGGTTATGTTGAGGATATGGCTCATAGACATATGGTGGTGGTTCTTGAAAGTCACAAGGAGATTCACCATAGCCATTGGGTTGATATGCATCATAGAATGGCTCTTGTTCATAGTTGATCGGTGGAGGTTATTGCCATGAGGATTGATCATATGCATATGGCTCCTCCCACTTTTGATTATCCCATCCTTGATATACATCCTCATTGTAGCTCCCATTTCCTACAACATTGTTAGAACCAAACTCATAGCCAAAGTGAGAATTCATAGTGAAAAGAGAAAATAAAATTCAAAATCTAATAGAAAAATAATGAAACAAAGTCCTAAAATAGCAAAGACTAGCAAGCAATCCAAAAATCAAGCTATTCACAATATTCACATATATACAATAACCAATAACACAACACCATTGCAATTCTCCGGCAACGGCGCCATTTTGTTGATTGGACTTTTGTGTGGTTTAGAATTCACAAATGGATTCTCGTTGCAATATAGTTTCTAAACCAACAATAGTCCTTTCATACAAAAATTTGTTTGTCACTAAAACAAACCCCTAAATTTATAAACCAAAGTGTTGAACCTCGAGTCGTTCTCTCTAGGAATTACAATAAAGTGTTCTTGTTATTGGTTGAGGTATGTTTTGGGGTTTTGGGAATAAGGAACAAGAAATATAAATGGCAATGAAAATAAACTAACAACTAAAAAGGCCTTAGCAAGGGTTGGTGGTCAAGGATCTCTATCCTAATCACTAACCATAACATGAGAATTGGCAAGGATCAACCCCATTAAGTCATCTTTTAACTAATAAAGGAAAGTCAAATGAGCTATGTCAATCCAAGTCCATAAGTCCTAGTTCTCCACCAAATCAATTAGTGAGATCTAGAGTTAATGGCTCCCAATCATCAATCACTTGGACATTAGTAACTCAAGAGTTCCTAAGTTACCTTCCCAAGCCAAGAGGAACAAAATCTACTCTAAAATCCAACCAAGCATTTCATCAAACACTTGAAAGGTATAAAAGAAAAACATAGTAAATTGCAAGAATTAAAGGAATCTACAACTAAAAAAGTAAGAGATTAACAATAGAAAGGCAAACAAGAGAAAAGTAAACTCATAACTAAAAGAAGTATTTTAATAAACACATAGAAGACAATAAAAGTAAACAACATGAATTGCAAGAATTAAAGAGAGATATAACTAGAATAGCAAGAGATCAACAATAGAAAAGAAAGACAATCATGAAACAACAAAGAACTTACCAATTGCATTGAAGAAGAAATGTAGATCTACAAAAGAAAGTTCATAAACTACAACTAACAATACAAATGAATTATAAGAGAAGAAGAATTCTACAACTATAAGAAAACAATTAAGGAAGGAAAAGGAAAATTAGAAGAGAGAAGAAGAACTAGATCTAGATCTAAAACCTAATCCTAATTCAAGAGAGAAGTGAGAGCTTCTCTCTCTAAAACTAACCTAAACTAAACTAATGATCAAAAGTATGTAAAGTATGTCAATTTCCCTTCAATCCTTGGCTTAAATAGCATCAGAAATGAGTTGGATTGGGCCCACAAGGCTTTAGAATTCGCTGGCCACGAATTTGCATTTAATGAATCACATGCAAATCGGTGCGTATGCGTACCGTGCGCGTGCGCGCCCCTATCCGCGATGCAACTATGGTAAATCTTATATCATTTCGAAGCCCCGGATGTTAGCTTTCCAACGCAACTAGAACTGCATCATTTGGATCTTTGTAGCTCAAGTTATGGTCGATTAAGTACGAAGAGGTCGGCTTGACAGCTTTTGTGATTCCTTCATTTCTTCATGAGTTCTCCATTTTTACATGCTTTTCCTTCATTCTCTTGATCCAATCTTTACCTCCTAAATCTGAAATCACTTAACAAACATATCAAGGCATCTAATGGAATCAAAGATAAATCAAGATTAAACAATTAAGGGCCTAAAAAGCATGTTTTCACATTTACGCACAAATTAGGAGACAATCATGAAACCATGCTATTTCATTGAATAAGTGTGGGTAAAAGGTCATAAAATCCCATAAATTAAGCACAAGATAAACCCTACAAATGGGGTTTATCAGGCTGCATGCATTACAAAGCACTTGGGCGCTAAACACCAGATGTGGCATTTAACGGCCATTCAACAGATTCAGAATTCTTTTTTTTTTCTTATAAATGAACTCTGTCAAACTGATCCAAACTTCACCTGAAATAATCAAAAACCATAGAGCGACTCAAAGTAGCATCCAAATGGGTTTGAAACACTAAAATTTCAATAAAACTTAATAAAATCATATCTAACATAACAAGAAAATAAAGAGAAGATGCTCACGCATTAAGCCCCTCAACAAGCTCCTCATTAAAAGATATTTGGATAGGAATATGGAACACTCCCCAAAAGATTAAGATATTTATGTGGAGATCTTCTCACAATATTTTGCCAGTTAAAGCCAACTTAATAAAAAAGAAGATAACTAATTGTAATCTTTGTCCTATTTGTTTGCAGGAGGAAGAGATAATTGAGCATGCACTACTACTATGCGACTCGACAAGAGTTGTATGGTTTGGCTCACAAGTGCAGTACACACCAAATAAAGAGAATATCAAATTGATAGGATTATGGTTACAAGAGATGCTCAGGAAATGCAATCAAGGAAACAAATCAAAAGCAATCCAAAATTGGAGTAAAATTCGAATCATATTATGGGAAATTTTGAAAGCAAAAAACGAAAAAGTCTATCAAAACTCAGAACCTAATCCTGTTTCAACCATCGATTATGCTAGAGTACTTGAACTAGGCTATCTCAATTTAGTAGAAGAAAGCAACAATAGAACCAAAGAACAAATCAGGAAAAGCTCAGTACCTGCCATATGGAGAGCACCTCCTCCCAACTAGCTGAAATTAAACACTGATGCAACATTCCTCAACATATCAAATTCTGGAGCAGTAGCAACTATCATCAGGGATTGTAATGGATCAATTAAGGGAGGAACAACAGTTGTGATTCATACAAACTCTAGTCTCATTGCAGAAGCAATTGCAATTAGAGAAGCAATGATTATAGTAGAAAATCTCAACATTGAAAAATATAATAATTGAATCAGACTGCCGCCAATTAGTTCAAATTCTCAAATCAGAAAAAAACTTGTGGAAAGTGGATCCAATTATTCAAGAAATAAGAACAATCCAGAAGAGACTCTCAAACTGTGGTTTTACTTGGATTCCTTGAGAGGGGAATGAGCTGGCTCAAAATCTCGCCATTCTAAAGTCAAAAAATCAACTTGTCAACAACTGGCCAACATGCATAAAAACATGAGTGGATTATCATTTTCACGAGGATCAACGGATTAAGCAAGAAATAGTCAATTGATTATTTCAGACAATCAAAATTAAGGGTTTCAAGAGCAATTTCATAAAAACAAAGAACTGAATAAAAGCAAGTCGCAAGTAATTTCGAAAGAAATATGATTCAAAAGAGTTAAGGTGTCAGAGATGTTGAAACTTCTGGAAAAACATTTTCACCTTTTACCTTGATCAAGCAATGATGTATCTATGGCAAATCATAAGTAATTAAACTCCAATTCCTTGGTAATTCAATTTCTCTAATCCTAATCAATTATTAATTCCTTGATTAACTAATTATGACCAATGTTCTGAAAATCGATTCGAACCGGCCAGTCAGACCGGTCGAACCGGAAACCATTGGCAAACACAGTTCGGACATAAAATAAAATTGCAAGATTTGAAAACCGAAGTTGGCCCGTCAAACCGACCAGAAATTGGTCGGTCGAACCGAACCGTGACTCGGCCGGTTTTTGAAATTTTCCCAAAAACACCGCGTTTTGCATGCTAGAAGGGCCAAAGGGAAACCTAGTCACAGAGGCACACAGACCCACTCACTCACCCTTCTCCTCTCTCGAGCCTCCACTCTCACCTCTCACATTTCCAGTCTCCACTCTCACTCTCCATTGAGCCACCGCCACTTCTGTCCAGCCACCGCCGCCATCGCAACATCCGTTGAGCCAACGTCAGCCAGCTCTATTCACACAGCCACGAATCGTCGCGAAGTCAGCCTTTGAAAATTGCAGCCACCGCCAGCACGAGTTTCCGTCGCGCAGTGTCCTCCCGTCGGCGCCAACTCTGTTCGACACTTTCTGTCGCGCCACTGTCCAACCAGCTCTGTATTTTTCTAGGTTTCTAGCTTCTAACCCTAGGATTAAACTATGTTGATTGTAATAATAATTGTTGAAGCATGATTAATTCATTTAAATGTTGAAGTTGATTTCTAGTTATTAGAATATTTTTGAGAAACTATTTGGAATATTCTTCACATAAAAAGTGATTACTTGTTGTTCTAAGCTTTGCTGTTGATTGCTTAAAACATGAATAATTGTTGAAGCTGATTGTTGGTTATTAGAATATTTTCCAGACACTGTTTGGAATGTTCTTCACATTAAGAGTGATTATTTTTTTTGTTCTAAACCTTGCTTTTGATTACTTGAAGCATGATTAATTGTTGAAACTGATTACTTGAAGGCTGAAGCATGATTAATTGTTGAAAAACTGTTTGCTTGAAGCATGATTAAATGATTAATTATTGAAGCTGATTAATTATTAAAGCTGATTGCTTGAAGCATGATTAATAATTTAATAATTAAATAATTGAATAATTGTTAAATAATTTTGGATAATTTTGGATGTTCTTTGTTGAGATTATTGGGTTGTGGGTTACTGTGATATTGTAATTGGATTGTATTGTTATTACTCTGTTGAGTCTGTTCTGAATCTAATTAGTGAATTTCTAAATGTGAAATCAATCAAAGAAATTGATTTTGTGTTGTTGTCGAAATTATTGTTAAAAATGGATTTGTTACTTTGGTGCTGTTTTTTAATTTATGAGTATGCTGTTTTGAATTTTTGTTGATAGATTTATTGATTTTAGAGTTTAGGGTGATTATTTGTTGCTGTGTTTTAATTTTAAACCAAATTGATGCTTTCAAAAAATTAACAAATAGAAGATGTCCCATGTTATTGATTTAGAGCAAGAAAATCATGAAGATGATGCTGTTGATGGTGGTTTTGGGAGTGATGATGATGATGGTAGTGTATTTCTCTAATGCAAAAGACGGTGGTTTAAGCCACGCTCATTTCTAATATTTTTTACTTCATTTTTTAACTGCAAAAATTTGATTTTTGATATTTTTAATGCTGAATTTGATTGATTCTGTGGATATTTAGACACCTTTTTATTTATGATTTATGGAATTGAGAATTAGATTATCTGGCACTGTTCTATATGTATACTTGTTCTATATCTTGGTGTTGAGTCTCATAAATATTCTCAATTACTTACACCGATGGTTTCCTTCTTGAATGTGATTTTATTTTTTTAAAAGAAATCATAAAGGATTAGGGTTGTGGATTTTTTAATTGAGTGATGAGTGTAAAGCTGAAGATGATGATGACAAAAGTGCTTGGAAACATATATTTTAAGAGTGTTTTGAAAAAACTTTTGAATTTGTAAAATGATAAGATCATATAATTTTGGTATGTTTATTATATTTTATTTATTATTTTATTATAAAATATTTTTATGGTTTATATTGTGTTTAATTGTGTGGTTTTATCATGATCTTTGCCCACTTATTCATTAAATAAGCATGCATTTATATTTCCTTTCTAAAGTTATTGCATGATTGAAAACTTGCTTCTTGGAGACTTTTAATTATGTATTTTATTTCCCCTTTATTCCATTCGATGCCGTGATCTGTGTGTTAAGTGTTTCAGGCTTTATATGGCATGAATGAGTTGGAGATTGGGAAGGAAGCTTGTAAAAATGGAAGGAACACAAGAAATTGAGGAGATGACCAGCGAGAAGCGACGCGGCCGCATGGACGACGCGACCGCGCGGAGAAGAGCAAATCGCAGTGACGCAGCCGCATGGATGACGCGACCGCGTGGCAAAGTAGAACGCCGAATGACGCGTCCGCATGAGCGACGCGATCGCGTGACATGCGCGATCTGCATAATCTACAGAATCGCTGGGGGCGATTTTGGGCTCCATTTTGACCCAGTTTTCGGCCCAGAAAAGTAGATTAGAGCCAGAGAACATGCAGAAACCAGAGAGAATATTCATTCCGCATAGTTTTAGTTTTTAGATCTAGTTCTACTCCTCCTCTAGGTTTTCTCTCTACACATTCATAGTTTTTAGGATTAGTTATTTTTCGTTATCTTTGCATTGGGATATTGAGAAGAGTTTTTGCCTCATCAAGACTTCGACATTCTAGTTCGTTCTCTTCACTTGTCTTTTACTCTTCCATGTTCCTTAATTTACTTAATTTTACTATTGGATTATTTTAGCATTTATTAATACAAGAATCACTTTTAATTTAAATTAATCTTTTGAGCATTATTTATCATGTCTTTCTTTAATTCCCTTTCTTACGTTATGAATTTTACATTTACAATGAGCGAGTAGTCCCCTAACTTGATGGTGAGTCGATGAAAGGAATCCTTGAGTTGGAATGCTCAAGAGAAAGATTATAATTGGGTTTATTGTTGGATTGCTCTCTAGTCACTAACACCAATCCTCCCAAGAGTGGATTGGAACCTGTGGATAGAACAACATTCCAACTTGTTTGACTTTCCCTTACTTAGTAAGGGACAACTAAACACAATAAATCTCAATTGTCAATTAATCTTGAGAGTACTGCAACAAGAATAGGGCTTCCATCTAATCAACTCCCAGTCAAGGCTTCTATTTATATTTATATACATTTTCTAATTTAATTTTCTGTCATTCAACTCAAACCTTTTTGAAAACCTTCTGATTAATAAAATAGCACACTTTCCTGCAACTTGTTGGGAGACGACCTGGGATTCATACTCCTAGTATTTTAATTTTAATTTCTATGACACCCATTTTTAAATTGATAAGCGGATTTCTGGTTGGTTGAGAACTATACTGGCAACGCATAATTTATAATCATTCTTAACTCGCCAATTTCCGCTCGCATCAATTTTTGGCGCCGTTGCCGGGGAGTTGCAATAGAGTGCTAAAGTTATTAATTGGAATTTATTTATTTGCATTTTCTTTTATTTTTCTACTATGAGCTACTTGTTTCTTACGTTAGATGACGCGTTCACTTCCTGATCCAAGCTTGCCAGTATTCGATCCTGAGATTGAAAGAACTATTTCACGAATAAGGCGAGCTCGGCGTCGGTTAGCCCTCTCTGAGGGCGGATTTGAAACGCCATTTGAGAAAGAAACCAGCTCCCGTTCTACTGATTCGGTTGATTTACGTACAGGTAACATGGCGGCAGCCAGAAGAGTTACTATCCAGGAGGCTGGAGCCCCTGATTTTTCAATACAACCGTTCCAAGTGCATCATCTAGTGGTGGCTACAGATTTTGAAATAAAGACCGCACTGCTCAATTTGATGCCCAAGTTTCATGGCTTACCTGCTCAAGAGCCTATCAAGCACCTGAGAGATTTTCAGGCAGCCTGTTCTACTGGCAGGCGTGATAGTGCAGATGAAAATTCAATTTTGCTGAAAGTTTTCCCATTTTCTCTTGAGGGAAAGGCAAGAGAGTGGTACTACACTCAACCAGCAACAACTGTATCCAACTAGGATACACTCAGAAGAGAATTTTTGGAAAAGTTCTTTCCAGCTGAACTTACTGATAAACTGAGGAAAGATATTTCCATGATTGTTCAGGATGAATCTGAGACGCTTTATGAATACTGGGAGCGCTTCAATAATCTTCTGGAAGCATGCCCCCACCATATGATTGACAAGATAGTGTTACTCGGTTATGTCACACAGGGCATGAGGCCCCAAGATAAGACCACATTGGAAAGTGCTAGTAATGGGTCTATGAAAAAGTACAAGACCACTGATGAGGCGTGGCAATTGATTAGTGACTTAGCTGAATCTACCAGGAATCACAGGCAGAAACAAGGCCGTTCAAAAGCCGTTGCAGAAGTATCCTCTAGCAGAGAGACTACTGCTCTAACTCAGAGTATATGTGAAATGACCAACTTGCTGAAGCAAATGCAATTGAATCAACAACAAGTTCAGCAAGCTCAACCTTCTCCAGCACAGCAAAACCAACAGTTAGTCCCACAGAGAGTTTGCGGAATCTGTGCTGATTACAGTCATTATACTGATGAATGTCCGCAGCTCTAACAGGAAGACAACACCGTGGCAGCCACTCAACTTCTATGACCGCCCCAACCAAGGGTACAATCAAGGTGGCAATTACAACCATGGATGGCAGGACAATTCTAACCAGAATTGGAGGGACAACAACAACAGAGGAGGCAGAGATAATCAGGGATATCAAAGGTTGAATAATAACAACAACAGGCAGCAGAATCAGAATCAGCCTTACAGAGCACCTCACCTGAGGCAATCCCAAGGACCACAGAATACCCAACAGCAGATCTCTCAAATTACCTATCCTTCTTCATCTGCCAATGATGACTTACTACAATCTATTGATCGGAGACAGCAGACCATGGAAAATAATATTAATGCCACTTTAAATGGTCTGAACACTACTTTGCAAGCTCTTGTCTCACAGATTAGATCAATGAACAACTCCAATAACCAACCTTTGAGCTCCAGTGAAATTCCCTCTCAACCATTACCCAATCCAAAAGGTGGTATTAATGCCATCACCCTAAGGTCCGGAACCACACTACAGGAGAGGAATCAGGATGAGCCAAACCCACCAGAGCACGCCTTAGCTGAAGAGGTAGTGGAAATAGAAGATGTTGAAGAAGAAGAGGACATACAGGACATAGCTGAAGAAGAAGAAGTGCAACCACAAGAGGAAGCACCAAAAGGCGCAGACACTGCGGAAGATACCACTCCCATTCCATTTCCACAACTTGCAAGGAAGCCCAGGAAGCAGCTGGAACCTGAAACCAAAATGGTAGAGATATTCAAAAAGGTTGAGGTATCTGTTCCCCTTTTTGATGTTATTCAACAGGTACCTAAATATGCAAAGTTTCTAAAAGATTTATGTATACATAAAGACAAAATTAATAAATTAGAAACTATTCCCTTAGGAAGTTCCATATCTGCTTTAATGGGAGGTTTACGTGAGAAGTGTAGTGACCCAGGTCCTTGTATGGTTAATTGTACTATAGGTGGTGTAGTATTTTCTGATTGCATGTGTGATTTAGGAGCATGTGTAAGTATAATGCCTTTGTCTATATATGATATTTTGAGGCTCCCTCCCTTAAAAAGGTCGGCAGCTCGTTTTGTGTTAGCAGATAAAAGCATTATCACAGTGGTTGGAGTTGCTAAAGATGTATTAGTGGGCATTAAAGGACTCACATTTCCCATTAATTTTTATATCCTTGAGATGCCCCAGAATACCTCAGATAAGCCATCATCAATCCTACTCGGAAGACCATTCCTGAAGACCTCAAAGTTCAAATTAGATGCTTTTTCAGGAACATACTCTTTTGAAATAGATGGCCGAGTAGTGATCTTCAATCTGAATGGAGTTATGAAGCATCCTCCAGAGGATCATTCCATCCTCCAATGTGACATTATAGATGAAACCGTAGCTGAAGTTCACCGGAAGGAATTTGAAGAGAAGCACACAGGACAAGGTCCAAGTGTGGGGACATTCTCAGAGGACAATGACAGTGCTTTGCCTTTGTTACCAGCTCCAGACAACCCAGAGCCAGAACATGATCAGGAGTTAGAATTAAAACCCCTTCCTCCACACCTCAAATATGCTTACCTTAAAGACGGGCAGAAGTTTCCGGTTATCATTGCAAGGGAACTCACTTCTCAACAGGAAGAGCAGCTACTTGGTGTGCTGAGGAGGCACAAGAAGGCAATTGGGTGGAGTTTGGCAGACATAGTAAGCATCAACCCTCAAGTATGTGAGCATAGAATATTTTTAGAAGAGGGAACAAGACCTGTCCGTTAACCCCAGAGAAGACTGAACCTCACTATCCTAGAGGTTGTCAAAAAGAAAGTGACCAGACTATTAGAGGCAGATATCATCTATCCCATCTCAGACAGTGAATGGGTAAGTCCAGTACAAGTAGTGCCAAAGAAGTCTGGAGTCACTACAGTGAAGAATGAGCATGGAGAGCTCCTGACAACCAGAGTTCAGAACGCCTGGAGGGTCTGCATTGACTACAGACGCCTCAACCAAGCAACCCGTAAGGATCACTATCCTCTTCCATTCATTGATCAAATGCTGGATCGCTTGTCAGGTAAATCGCATTATTGTTTTTTAGATGGTTACACAGGTTATTTCCAGATTCATATAGCCCCTGAGGATCAAGAAAAGACCACTTTTACATGTCTTTTTGGGACTTATGCTTACAAGAGAATGCCATTTGGCTTGTGCAATGCACCAGCTACTTTCCAAAGGTGCATGACGAGTCTTTTCTCTGATCTTATTGAGGATTGTATGGAGGTTTTTATGGATGATTTTAGTGTATATGGCGATTCCTTTAGCCTTTTCTTAGATGGATTATCTAGAGTATTAGATAGATGTGTCAGTACAAATCTTGTATTAAATTTTGAAAAATGTCACTTTATGGTTAAACAAGGGATTGTACTAGGACATGTTGTGTCTAATACTGGCATTTCTGTAGATCCAGCAAAGGTGGATGTTATTTCTACTTTACCTTATCCCTCTTCTATGAGGGAGGTCCGTTCTTTCCTTGGCCATGCAAGTTTTTATAGGAGATTCATTAAGGACTTCAGTAAGGTAGCACTTCCCTTATCAAGATTACTGCAGAAAGACATTGAGTTCGAGTTCAGTGACAATTGCAAACAAGCGTTTAATAAGCTGAAGACCGCACTGACTCAAGCCCCAATTGTAAGAGGACCAGACTGGAGCCAACCATTTGAAATTATGTGTGATGCTTCCAATCATGCAGTAGGAGCAGCACTGGCTCAGCGTGAAGGTAAGGACCCCTTTGTTATTGCTTATGCATCTAAAACTTTAGATGCCGCTCAGTCTAATTATACTACTACTGAGAAAGAGCTTCTTGCTATTGTTTTTGCTCTGAATAAATTCCGAGCCTATTTACTTGGTACGCAGGTAGTAGTGTATTCAGACCATGCAGCTCTAAAGTATCATTATCTAAAAAGGAGTCCAAACCAAGGCTTATACGTTGGATACTGCTATTACAAGAATTTGATTTAGAAATTAAGGACAGGAATGGTAACCAAAATTTAGTGGCAGACCACTTGAGTCGCCTTGAGCACATTACAGATGACTCCACTCCTATAGCTGATAATTTCCCATTTGATAACCTACAAGCAGTATCTGAGATAGTCCCTTGGTATGCACCTGTAGCTAATTATCTAGTTAGCCGCACCTTTTCTCCATACTTTTCTAAGCATCAAAGAAACAAGCTGAAAAGCGAGTCTAAATATTATATATGGAATGACCCATATTTATGGAGATGTGGCGCTGACTAGGTAATTAGACGGTGTGTGTCTCAATCAGAATTCCAGTCCATCTTAGAGGCCTATCACTCATCTGAGAGTGGAGGACATTTTGGCTCTCAAAGAACTGCTAGAAAAATCTTAGACTGTGGATTCTGGTGGCCTACTCTTTTTAGGGACGCTGCTGAATTTTGTAAATCCTGTTTCCCATGCCAGAAATTTGATAATATATCCAGGAGGGATGAGATGCCTCAATAGATTATGCTTTTCTGTGAAATTTTTTATGTTTGGGGCATTGACTTCATGGGTCCATTTCCAAATTCCAATGGTTATTTTTATATATTGTTAGCTGTGGATTACGTTTCCAAATGGGTGGAAGCAATTCCTACCCGCACTGATGATGCTAACGCTGTTGTTTCCTTTGTGAGAAACCATATTATTTGTCGCTTTGGATCACCACGAGCAATCGTGAG
>NC_029789.2:114970226-115015288 GCF_000816755.2 Arachis ipaensis
TGGAAAAGCTTGTCATCTCCCTGTTGAAGTAGAGCACAAAGCCTTTTGGGAAGTAAAGGAATGCAACATGGGATTTAGGGGAGCCGGAGCTGAAAGAAAGTTGCAACTGCAAGAACTGGAAAGCCTTCGCCTAGAAGCTTATGAGAACTCAAGACTATACAAGAAGAAGATGAAGGCTGTACATGATCAGCACATCAAGAGGAAAGAGTTCCAACCTGGGGACTTAGTCCTCCTTTACAAGTCTCGACTGAGGCTCATGCCAGGCAAGTTGAGATCTAGATGGGAAGGTCCATACAGAGTAGAGAAGGCCGAACCATAAGGAGTTTATCACCTTAGCCATCCTTCAAGCTCTGAACTTATCAAAGTTAATGGACATTGTTTAAAGCTGTACCATGGCGAGAAGCGGAAGAAAGACAAGGAGCTCGAGATCTTCCGCTTGGAAGATCCCCACATAGCCGAAGACTGAGCTAGTGGAGCATCCAACTTACGGATGTTAAAGCAAAGTGCTAGGTGGGAGACAACCCACCATGGTATGATCGTTCTTTTCTTTATTTTTTTAGTTTTCTTATTCAATAACTTTTTCTCTTCATTGGTATATTTCGTGCATCTGCATTTACATACTCTTATTTTTATTTAAAAAAAAATGTTACGCGACGCGACCGCATCATTGACGCGTCCGTGTCGTAGGTGTTGGGAGAGACAATTAAAAATGAACAGAGAGTCACGCGAGAGCGTGGCTGGAGGTGTGCCAATGGCACAATTGGGCCCACGCAATCGCGTCGCTGACGCGACCACGTCATATGGGATCAGTGGCCTCCCACGCGACCGCGTGCCCCACGCGGTCGCGTGACCAAGGATTTCGATGTAATAATGGTGCACAACTGAAAGTTGTGCTAGAGTGGTGCTGGACTCGCGCTGGACGCGCAGTCTACTCACGCGACCGCGTGCCCCACGCGGCCGCGTCACACCCCAATAATTTCCCACTCACACGATCGCATGCCCCATGCGATTGCGTCACCCAAAATTTGGCATTTAATGGTTTTGAACAGAGAGTTGTGCGAGGCTACCCTCGCGCCAATGGCATAAAACGGGTCACGCGATCGCGTGACCGATGCGACCGCATCATTCACTTTAAGCGCAAGTCGCGCGACCGCGTGCCGCACGCGATCGGGTCGCTTGCGTCGCACAGCCTCCCTAATTCTTCCAACTATCTTATCTTTTCTCCCCAAATCTTATTTTCTATTTTCCTCCTTATTTCTTCTACCTTTCTTCCTCCCTACCTTCTTCTTTCTTTCTCACTTTTTACTTTCTTTCACCCCCATTAACAAGGTTTTTCTTTTCTTCTTCCCTCCTCACTTTTCTATTATTCTTCTTATTTTTATATGTTATCTTCTTTTCTTTTCTTTTTACCTTCATTGTTCTTATTTTCTTTTTCTTTCCCTTTTCCTTTTTACTTGGTGTTATAAATTTAATTGAGTCATTATTTATAATTATATGCTTGTGGATTGTTGTGAATTTATTTGACAATTATATATTACTTTTTAAGGGGATTACTTGCATGTTCAAATTATTATTTTCAAGAGCTTATTCTACATGCATGCTATGTTTTTGTGAAAAAGCCCATATGGCATTATGAACTTCTCTACATTTTTCTACTCTAATATTCAATGCTTGCTTTTCACAAAATTCCTTTACTACTTTATTAATTGAATTTAATTGTCAATACAAACGTGATAGTTAGTTACGAGTGATAACATATTTAAATTGGACATTGAATGCTTGGTCTACGCTACTCATGCCTTTGCCTGCATGCCAATAAACTCCTTGCATTTACTTGTCCCTATATGCCCTTGCTATGTTTCCATTGATGACTTTTTCCATGTCGTCCGGACCATGTGTTAACGTCATTCTTCTTTATTGTGCATTGCTTATCACTTACGCCACCCTCTTCCTTGCTCTATTCCTTTTAATTTATTTTACTTTCTCTTTCCTTTTTCAGGATGGCCACCAAGAAAGGAAAGGAGAAAGCTACTCCCAAACAACTAGCAAGAAGAGGTACAAAAAGAGCATTAGTGACAGAACCCTCTTCAACTGCAGTAAAGCCCTCAACAAAGAGATTTAAGAGGATTATAAAGGTTGATGAAAAAGACAAAGCTTTCCCAGCAAAGGACACTGCGCGATTTCCCAATCGCTACTGTGAGCAGATGTTCCCCATCCTGGCAAAAAGGAATTACAACAACAAATACCTTCTTCTCCTCCCGCCCAATATTGCTACATTTGTTGAGCCGCAAATTGCCCGAAGACAATGGGGTTTCCAACAGAGACAACCAAGGCAGGTCAATCTTTCTTAGGTAGTCGAGTTCTACTCCAATTTCCACCTGCCCACTCTGCAGTCTGTCTATGTTCGTCAGAAGCAAGTCCCCATTACAGAAGAAGCCATTCAGAAAGCTCTAAGTCTTCCCACTATTCCAGAAGGATTGGACGCCTTTCAAGAAGCCGCACTCAAGCGCCAGATGTACCAATTTAACTGGGATGCTGTTCTCAGAGTTATCGCATTACCTGGCAGCAGATGGATCTACGGATACCATCGTACCCGCCCTAAGGAAATATCGGCTTCAGCACTTACCTTGGAGGCTCGCGTATATGCACAGATCATGTCCCATTACGTCTTCCCGAGCACTCATGAATCCTCCTTCACTGCGGACATGGCCATTCTACTATGGTGCATCCTTACAGACCAACCTCTGAATCTACCAAGACATATCCGGAATGCTATGGAACACGTACAAATTGCGGGCAACTTACCTTTTCCCGCCCTGGTCTCAGATCTTGTCTCAGCAGCCGGAGTCTCCTACAGAGCTGGGACACCAAAGCCATGCTTCCACGGAATGATCAGTATGTCCCCAACGGGAAGTACCTTAGACTTCCAGCAGCCACTACCAGCCAGCCTACTGAACCAGTTGAAGATATTCCTTCTTCAACACCACAAGCACCTACGACAGCCCAACTGCTCCAGCAGATACTTAAAAAGTTGGATCGGCATGAACAGAAAGCTAAGTTGAGAGAGCGCCGTAACAAGCGCCGATTCACATACCTCAAGGAGCTGATCATGGGAAAATTCAAGGACTCAGACACCCCGGAATCCACTTCTTTTACCAGCACAGGGAGCCATGATGGTCCCGACTGTAGAGATACTGCTACCAGCCCACCTTTGTTCTTGACAGATGGCACCGAGGACAGTGCAAAGCCTTAAGTGTGGGGAGGTCGATCAGTACCTGACTTTCGGAGGTAATTTCTCTTTCCTATACACCAATAAATTAGGATACTTAGTTAGTTTTTCTTTTGTAGAATAGGATAAATTGCATAGTAATAGATGAGTTGCATGCATGTTCTACTTGACTGAAAAGACAATAAGTTTCTTCTAAGACTCTATCTTTGGAACAAAATTTCACTAATCTTAATTAAAACTTTTATGTTAAATTTGCTTGAAGTTGTATTTGGAACATGATTTTTGAGCTAAAGAATACACAACCTGTGAGATTTGAGCCTTTATGAATGGTTACATTATTTAATCATAATTATTTTATTCTTGTGTGTTTACTTCTCTATGATTGTAATCTATATTTTGTTTCATCTTATATGTCCAATGTTTATTATATTTACATGCTTGCATATGATTGAGGCCATTATTTGTTCAGCTTACTTATCCAAAATAAGCCTACCCTTTCAATTACCTTTGTTAGCCACTTTGAACCTTTAAATCCTATTTGTTCTATATTTTACCACATTACTAGTCTTAAGCGGAAAAACAATTATACATCCCAAATTGAATCTTTGGTTAGCTTAAAATAAAATTGTGTGTGTTATTTAAGTATGTGAAATTGTGGGAACAAAGGATAATAAGGGAATGAGGATAATATAATGGAATTTGGATGCCTACTCATGTGAAACTATAAAAATCAAAAATCTATACGCACTGATAAGCTATGTTTATGTTTATGTTATGATAAAAAAAAAAGAGAAAAAATATATATATATATATATTCAATAAATAAATAAGGGGACAAAATTAAGTATGGATGTGAAAGAGAATTTCTAGGTAGCTAGGTATAATTTTAGAAATTATATAGAATATATATAGGTTATGTTAAAGCTTGGGTTAATTAAAGATTCAATTTATAAGCTTACTTAGCCATATATGTATCTTTACCCTTACCTTGGCCCCATTACAACCTTGAAAAGACCTCATGATGTTTGCATTGGTATATTAAATGTTGTTGATTGGTTAGGAGAAGAACAAAAATTAGAGAGCATGATTAGAGAAGGATAGAGTGATTACCCTATATACTAGAGAGACTAGAGTGTACATACTTCATCAGTGAGGGTTCCATGCTTGAATTTCTATGTTCCCTGCTTTCATGAGCTATCTTCTTGCACTTTTATCTGTTCTTACTGTATAAGAATTGAGTTAATGGAATTTGATTTGTAATTGTTTTGAAGAGCTTACTTACTTTTGATCAAGTGAACAAAAAATCATACAGCTGCATTCGTATATATAGGTTGCATTGCATTGCATAGGTTTTACATGTTCTTACTCATTTATTTTATCTCCTTCAACTAAGCATGAGGACATGCTAATGTTTAAGTATGGGGAAGTTGATAAACCACTATTTTATGGTTTATATTGTGTTTAATTGTGTGGTTTTATCATGATCTTTGTCCACTTATTCATTAAATAAGCATGCATTTATATTTCCTTCCTAAAGTTATTGCATGATTGAAAACTTGCTTCCTGGAGACTTTTAATTATGTATTTTATTTCCCCTTTATTCCATTCGATGCCGTGATCTGTATGTTAAGTGTTCCAGGCTTTATAGGGCATGAATGAGTTGGAGATTGGGAAGGAAGCTTGTAAAAATGGAAGGAACACAAGAAATTGAGGAGATGACCAGCGAGAAGCGACGCGGCCGCATGGACGACGCGACCGCGCGGAGAAGAGCAAATCGCAGTGACGCGGCCGCATGGATGACGCGACCGCGCGGCATGGAATAGCACGAGTGACGCGGCCGCATGGATGACGCGACCGCGTGGCAAAGCAAAACGCCGAATGACGCGTCCGCATGAGCGACGCGATCGCGTGACATGCGCGATCTGCATAAACTGCAGAATCGCTGGGGGCGATTTCGGGCCCCATTTTGACCCAGTTTTTGGCCCAGAAAAGCAGACTAGATCCAGAGAACATGCAGAAGCCCGAGAGAACATTCATTCCGCATAGTTTTAGGTTTTAGATCTAGTTCTACTCATCCTCTAGGTTTTCTCTCTACACATTCATAGTTTTTAGGATTAGTTATTTTTCGTTATCTTTGCATTGGGATATTGAGAAGAGTTATTGCCTCATCAAGACTTCGACATTCTAGTTGGTTCTCTTCACTTGTCTTTTACTCTTCCATGTTCCTTAATTTACTTAATTTTACTATTGGATTATTTTAGCATTTATTAATACAAAAATCACTTTTAATTTAAATTAATCTTTTGAGCATTATTTATCATGTCTTTCTTTAATTTTTTTTCTTACGTTATGAATTTTACATTTACAATGAGCGAGTAGTCCCTTAACTTGATGGTGAGTCGATGAAAGGAATCCTTGAGTTGGAATGCTCAAGAGAAAGATTGTAATTGGGTTTATTGTTGGATTGCTCTCTAGTCACTAACACCAATCCTCCCAAGAGTGGATTGGAACCTGTGGATAGAACAGCATTCCAACTTGTTTGACTTTCCCTTACTTAGTAAGGGACAACTAAACACAATAAATCTCAATTGTCAATTAATCTTGAGAGTACTATAACAAGAATAGGGCTTCCATCTAATCAACTCATAGTCAAGGCTTTTATTTATATTTATATACATTCTCTAATTTAATTTTCTGTCATTCAACTTAAACCTTTTTGAAAATCTTCTGATTAATAAAATAGCACACTTTCCTGCAACTCGTTGGGAGACGACCTGGGATTCATACTCCCAGTATTTTAATTTTAATTTCTGTGACACCCCTTTTTAAATTGATAAGCAAATTTCTGGTTGGTTGAGAACTATACTGGCAACGCATAATTTATAATCATTCTTAACTTGTCAATTTCCGCTCGCATCAACCACACAATTCTAAAGAACCAAACTTGGTTGATTCGATTTTACTTATCAAGTCCAAGTTCAAAACCTAAGAATCATGAGAAGAAGTTTTCAAGCGTAATTTAATTAATTAACTTTTTCAAGATATTAAAAGAATTCAAGTCAGAGAAGAATTATTTTCCAACACATTCAAATCCTTTGAATGAAGAATGAAAATTTTTTCTTAAGAAAACATCAATGTATTAATCAAGAGGGAAAAGCTATAACATTAATCCATAGGAATCAATAGAGCTCCTAACCTTAACCAAAGAGATTAATGATTTATGCTTCAATCAAAAACTCAGAATGAAAAATGACAAAATGGTCTACCTCATCTCGTCAAAGTTTTTCAAGAACCTTATATGTTAAACCTAAAACAAAACCGAATCATTAAATTCAAACTTAATCCCAAAACAAAATCAAATCAAATTAAATCTTCCGTATTAAATCTTCAACTTTCAATTGTGTTTTCTGGTTTAAGACTTCAGTGATCCAATCTTTTAGTATTCTTAGTGTTCCTGGAGTGTTGCCAAATGACTTGCAGAAGTTGGGCCACGGGCGTGTGGAACACCACTCCATTGGCATGTGAAACACCACTTCTTGGTATCTCTAGAGCTCCATTCTTCTTGGCGTGTGACACGCCTTTGCTGCGGCGTGTGGCACACCCAACGGTATATTGAAGTGGTCTTTTGGAGTTTTGGTCCAGCGTGCCACGCCGTGAGCCCGCGTGTGGCATGCCATGATAAGATCTAACACTGAGATGTGCAATCTAGGCGTGTGACACGCCATAACATGCATATAATTAAGCCTCGAAGGCGTGCCATTTTGGCAAGCCCTTGTATATGAGCGTGTTAAATGCCAATTGCTAAAGTGGGGTCATGCGTACGCATGCGTACACATGATCATGCAAAATTCTTCATCTGCTTTTATGCATGGGGAATGTATACGCATGATCCATCAAAATTCCAGGTTTTGTGCGTACGCATGATTTAGCAATCTTCAGGTATTGTACAGACGCATGGGGGATGCGTACGCATGAATACCTTCTCGAAGGCATGCCAAAATGACGCGCCCCTTCACTTTGGCGTGTTATACGCCATGCTTCTTCGCCTCCCGAAGCATGCTTTTTGGGGGGTGTGACATGCCCTGGCTTTGACGTGTTGCATGCCCACTTTTATGCGTATACACCATGAACTATTATATATCGTTGGAAAGCTCTGGATGTTAGTTTTCTAACGCTGCTGGAAAGAATTTCATTTGGACCTCTATAGCCCAAATTATCTTTGTTGGATTAGGAAGAGGTTAGGGTTGCATGTCAATTGTGCACAAAATCACCCCCTAGACTTTTAGTCCAACGTGTCACGCCCTCATGTTAGCGTGTGGCACGCCAAGTCCCTGTTTTTGGTTTCCTGGGCATGTGGCACGCCCTATTTTTTGCCGTGTTGCACGCCCTCTCCTCTGCTTCCTTGAGAGTGCTTTCTTGGTTGTGTTCCTTTGCTTATGCTCTGCTCTCTTTTGCTATTATTTTCTTATAATTAACAAGAAATTAAAGCACTCAAAGTACTAATAGAATATCATATAAAAGCACATAGTAATCAAGCAAAAAGTCATCAATTTTACCTAAGAAATGCCCAAAAAAAAAGTACTTAAGATGCTCATGCATCAATCAAGTCTCTCACGTACAGAGTAACGTAGTCACTCATCACTAACACTCACATCGTCGCCAACGAACGGCCATCGCCATCACCAAAAGTCTCAGTCTGACGAAGGTCTCTTTGAGCTCGTGGCATCGCTATCTCTTCAAGCTCTCCTCGGTCATCATCTCCCTCTTCTCGCTCTCTGTTCGAGCCCACTTTTTGTCCTCCGTCGTCGCCTCTTCCCATTCCTCCATCGACGTGACTTTCCTTCCTCCTTCGCCGTCGGTAAGCACTACCCTGCCATTTTTTGTAACTTGAAATGAATTCATTGCCACCTTTGTAATTTGTTGTAACTTATTGCGGCCTTGGAAGTTCTGAATTAGCAATTACAAATTGTAGTCTTGTGTGAATTAGAATTGTGGTGACTGCTCTGCTATTTTAGAATTGTATACACATAAAATAATTGCAACATAAAAGCCTTGATTGTTACTTTAAAATAATGAATCTATAGGTAATAACAATTTCACTTCAATATATAGCCCATGATTAAGGGTGTGTTCTGTTTTGCGTTGGAGAAAAGAGAAGTGCGTTTGAATCTCTTAAACGTTTCATTTATATGTTTGACAATTTTTTTTATCATTTAAACGCATAAGTGATTCTTCATTGCTAACATGCCAGAATAGTAACATTTTCTAAGTCAAGATTCTTCATTGCTAACATGCCAGAGTAGTAGTTGTTGTAATTCTCAAAAATGATATGGCATGAATATTTTGATGCAGATTGTTAGGCATGAGAAAGCGAGTTCTGCAAAATAAAGTGATACCATTAAAAGTGGAACAATCATTAGATTGCAGCACTTGGGAACAAGAAAATGGCTTCACAGCCATATGCATGCTTCCCGAATTTCAAACAATTTTGAGGTTACTTATTCATCGATTACTCTCTTCTTGTGATATTTTGATAAGTCTAATAATATTTCTATCACATTTATAAATTACTGTATTCAGACACAATTTATATGTAGATTTATTGAATTATAGATAAATATACTAAAAAGCCAAAACGACTTATATATGGAATAAATGAGTAATTATTATCTAAATAGTTTTCATCCTTGATGCAATTTGCAAAAGAACAAGTCTCTTTGATGTGCTTTGTATCAGAACACTGATTATTTTTGTTTACTTGAATTGGGAGTGAGTTGCAAGAACTTTTTGATAGATTAGATCCTCTTCAATTTTGGATTAGCGAACATAAACTGATGAAAGTACTTTAGGAAAACCTACCTATCCTTTTATACATTAGTAGTTTCTTATTTACTTAGCATTTGAATGAACTATTAAAATTAGAATTTTGATTCAAATATAGTTTTTATTGTTAGTATTGCAAGTGTGAGAAGTGTATGAAGTTAGTCCCACATCAAAGAAAGTAAGGAAGAGTGAGGAGTTTATAAGATGAGAGATACATTAATTTACTATTTTAAGGTTTTAAGTTGGATGTAGTGTCTTCTCATCTTATGTTAAAAATTTTTAAGGGACTATTTTGTCAACAAATCAATATGCGGGTTAAATGAAAAGTTAATTTAAAGAGTAAATGGTTAAATTAATCCCTAAAAGATTACTCATTCTTTAAATTGGTTTTCGAAAATTTTTTTTAATCAAATTCATCTGTTAAAGATTTTAAATTAATCATGTTAGTCTTTTCGTCACTTTGTTTGTTAATAGTGTCAAAATTTGCTAATGTAACATGTAAAGTAACACTCCAACATTCACCTAGAAGTCTTAATTGACTATTAACATGATTAGTTTATGAAATTAGATCAGATCAACTCCAAATTAAGGGATTTCAATGCCTCAAGTTCTCTCCTCAATTAGATTTTAATTTGATCTAATTTTATAAACTAATTATGTTAATAGTCAATTAAGACTCTTAAATGTATGTATGTTGAGATGTCACTTAATATGTTACATTAGTAAATCTTAATATTATCAACAAAAAAAGTGACGAAAGGACTAACAAAACTAATTTAAAATATTAAACGTGAATTTAATTAAAAAAATCTTTCGAGAATCAATTTGAAAAATGAGTAATCTTTTATAGACTAATTTGACTATATACTCGTTAATTTAAATGTCAAGCTCCTGGGACTTGTATATTTAGTTCAACAACAAAATGTTATGCCTTTTTTTTTATTTGGATCCTCTAAAGTTTAAATTTTACTTTAAAGAGTAAAGTGTCAGCTTCTATCCTTTAATAGTTTCTCTTTCATATTTATTTTTGGTCCCACCTATAAAATAAATGGTGAGAGATCACACTGTACTTTTTAAAGTGAAATTCAAACTTTAGAGGATCCAAATCTTTTTTTTTTTGTTGGGACATGAAAATGTTGTGCTCTTTGTTTTTGGTATAAGTTTTGCTCTTTATTAAGTTTAGCTTTGACTTGTGAAGTACAGGAAATGTTATATTATGATAATGAGATTCAAGAGTCCAATTAGGCCCAATTTCTTAATTAGTAATTGTCGGGCTAGATAAAATAATTCCATTAGGAGTATAATAGACCATTCCTCTAATTTCTAATTTTGTACCCCAATTTCGATAGAAAGTCACATTTTTATGATTGAATTTCCACAAACACAACATGTTAATGGACCATTTCTTTAATGTCCAATTTAACATAGTTTTAAAGTGTTGGAATTGGATTATGATCATAATTATGATTTACTTTATTTGATTAGGTTTGTGGTGTTGGTGAGAAGAATGCTAACAATATTTGGTTGGCAGCAGAAGGTGTTTACCTTCTAATCACTGGAACCAAAAAGAGAGATAGTTGATTTGTTTCAATGCATTCTACCATGAAATAAAAATACATCTAGTTTATAATGTAAATTTTATGATTTAAATTTTTTGAATTTTTTTTAGATTTATTTTGTGATTATCATCATTTTGAAATGTGATTATGCTTTTAAAAAAATAAATATTAAAAAATAGAGTAAGCTATGGTAACGATTTTAAAATTGGATGACCATAGATAAACTATGATTATATTAAAACCGTGACCATAGATAAGGCTATAGTCACAGTTTTTTAAAAGAGTGACTGTTACCTAGATTATTTTTTTATCAATAGTAGATATAGGTTTATTTGTTATAATTCTTTTTTAATGAGAGTACATAAAGAGTACATAGTATATAAAGTGTAATAACTCAACAGATATTTTTAAGGAGATTTTTCATTCTCTTCAACAATGAGAATAAATTATTTTTTTCCTTATCATAATCCCTTCTGATTCATCAAACTATCAACATCACAGTTTGAACAGTTTAGAGCATGAAATTTTCTTCATGTAAGCGTGGAGAGCAACAAAGCTGTGAATCAAATTAAAAAAAAATTGTGAATTAAGATCCAATTCTGGCCAATTTTGCCATTTTCTTTTTTCTCCTAATTTTTCTTTCAACATTTTCTTTCCCCATTTCTTATCTCTTCCTTCAAACTCATTCAATAGAGTTTGATGAGAGGCTACTTCGAAGATTCTTTCTTAGTGAACATAGCTGTTCCGATCAATGAGTTGGAAGTAAGAAGATCTGAATCCTTATTTATATGGTAACAGATCCTCCATCAACTCACAAATCTTCAATCTCAAATTTTGAAGAACACCACAAGTCCGATTCAATATTAATCAAACCCATATTTTCTTCCTCCTAGAGAAACTCTAGCTAGTAGAGGTCTTGGAGCTACATTGGCATACTCTAATTGTAACAAGTAAGGCCAGACAGAAGATGTGTACTATAAGAAGTATGGGTACTCCTCCCATTTCTATACGGTAGCAACATAATACCACCATCAATCACGTGATCATTGAGGGGCATGATGATATACTCAGTAACAAGTAATTCCAACTCAATTGTCTTTAAGAGAACACTGGCAAGTATACCGTGTCACATCAAGTAATAAAACTCACTTAGAGTGAGGTCGATCCCACGAGGATTAAAGGATTAAGCAATCAATAGTAAATTGATTATTCTAGTTAGACAATCAAGTTTGAGTGATGAGCAAACAATAAATGTAAATGGCTAGAAATTAAAAGAAAGCAATAAATTGCAAGGAAAGTAAATGACGTAAAAGTAAAGTGCTGGAAAAATAAATTACCAGGAATAGAAAAGTACAAGAAAGTAAAGTGCATGAAAGTAAATTGCTAGAAAGTAAATGACGGAAAGTAAAGATGGAAAGCATAAGGGATTAGAGATGTTGATTCCTCATGAATTAATGGGTCTCACTCCTTCTCAATCATGTAAGGTAGATCCATGGCGGATTATGAGTAATTAAACCCCAATCTCTTGGTGATTTAATTTCTCTTCACATAATCAATTGCCAATCTCTTGATCTAATTGCTCATGAGAAGAGGTGAAGTTCAATTTCTAATCTAAAAGCCACACAACCCTCAAGACCTCAACTCAAAGAGGTTATATGTCACGTACCAACTAAGAGTGTGTTGATGAGGAGGATTATGAGAGAAGAGCCTCAAACTAAATTCCATGATCCCTCTCTCGAGGCTCACATGAAATTCAAGTAAACTCAATCCCCCTCTCGGTGGTGATTGAATCTTTGAAGCCCAAAGACTCTCTCTTAGATAAACAAACATGATTTCTAATCTCATACTACATAAATCCAAAGACCCCAATATTAGAGTTGTTATATGTCACGTACCAACTCTAAATCAAGAATCAACTTCATTATGCCAAGAGAGCTCAAACTGAATCCTATGATCCCCCTCTCAAGGTTCACCATAGGATTCTAATAGATCCAAAGATCTTTGAAGAACAAAACTCTCTTGCAAGAATTCTAATAGATATCCAAGTATGAAGATAGAATGAGGAAGAGAAGGAGAAATAAACATCAATTCAATCAAAATTGAAACAGAACTCCTTTTCCAAATGCAAAGGGAATTAAGTGGTCATTGCTCTCAAATGAAAACTAAATTGCATGAAATTAAAATGCATGAAAATAAAGAGTGAGAATTCAAAATAGAAATTTAAAATTCAAGAATTCATAAATAAAAATTATAAATTAAACTAAACTACTACTACTAAGGAAGATGAGAAGAGAAAGGGAAGAAGAGTGTATGAGAGGAGGGGTCCGAAGACCCACTCCCAGTGGAGTGTGCCAATGAAGTGTGTGTGTGTGATCTCCTCCCGTCCTCCCAATCCAACCTTTTAATTCTGTGAAGCTGATGCCTTTATATAGGCTTTCCTAAATTGCAAATTGAAATGAAATTAAAAGCAAATTACAATCAAAATAAAAATTCACTATTCTAGATCATTCTTGTGGCCTTGATTGGTTGAGATTTATGGGCTTTGCTTGCTTGAGGTTGGATGGACCTTGAAGTAATTTAATTGAACCAAAACCAAGCTCCAGTGGTCACTTGGGCGTTAGTGGTAATAACGCCTTCACAAGCCCAAGTTAGCAACGTGTGTGTTAGTTCCCTGGAGGTCCAAGTCTTTGCTCTTGTTCTTGGGGATTAACGATAACCATGATTTGAGCTTCAATTTCATGCTTCACTATAGAATATTATATATCGATGGAAAGCTCTAAATGTTAGCTTTCCAACGCAACTAGAAGCACCTCAATTGGATTTTTGTAGCTCAAGTTATGCTCCATTGAAGGGGACATGGTCAGGCTGCTAAAATTGCAGGCGTTTTTGGCAAACACGCCTTTGTATTTCCAAGTTGCCAACGCCTTCAGATTCTGAAGCTCTAAATGAAACCCGATTTTGAAGCTTTAAAAGAATGTCAAACCCATACTATGATATATGGTTGAAAATCTCTAGATGTCTACTTTCCAACGCCGTTAAAATCACTTCATTTGGAGCTTTGTAGCTCAAGATATACTCCATTGAAGGAGGTAAGGTCAGGCTGCCAAGCTCACCAGCGTTTTTGGCAAACACTCCCTTGTATTTCCAAGTTGCCAACGTGCTACCTCTATTCTTCACCATCCAAAGCTTCCTAGCATTGTTGCCAAACACGCCAATGCTTTCTTGAGTTGGAAACGTACTCGATGCTCTTTCCTAGCTCCAAACATTGCTTCCCACGTTGCCATTGAACACGCCTATAGAACCCACGTTGGCAACGTGCTCATTTCTGAGGCTCCAAATGAAGCCAGCTTTTGAAGCTCCAAAAGTATGTCAAACCCATCCTATGATATATTGTTGAAAAGCTATGAATGTCTACTTTCCAATTCCGTTGAGACTTCATCATTTAAAGCTCTAGAGCTCAAGATATACTCCATGGAAGATGAAGAGGTTAGCTGGCCTTACTGCAGGTTGATACCATATTCATCTATGCACTTTCGGGCCAAGTTTCTCCCTCAAATTTAGTGTCCACCATGTAGTACCATATATGCTTGAAAAGCTCTTGATCCCTACTTTCCAATGCCACTAGAATCACCTCAATTGGAGCTTTGTAGCTCGAGTTATTCTTGTTTGAAGAAGACAAGGTCAGGCTGCCAATAAACCCAAAAGTGGCATTGCTAACCTTACTTCCCAAGTTGGCAACGTGCATGCCTCCTTCCAGGGCTGGAGCTTGCTGGCGTTGCTGGTAAACACGCCTTCCTCTTCCTCACGTTGGCAACGTGGATTGCCTTCCAAGGCTGCCAAGCTTGCTGGCGTTGCTGTCAAACACGCCTTCCTTCCCCCAAGTTGGCAACGTGCACTCTGCCTCTTATCATCCAGGGCTTCCTTACTTCATTACTTCACACATTGGCGTTGGCAACGCCCTTCTAGAGTTGGCAACACCCTTGGTGACTTCCTCCTTGCTCCAGGGCTCTTTGCTTCACCTATCATCAACCAAACACATGCATCAAAGCCTTGCTAAATCACAAGATTTTGCATCATTAATAACATCAAACAATTCTTGTATAAATCTCATGAAAATGCACATATTTAACAATGTTTGATTGAATCAAGGCATGCATACAATTCTCATCCAAATACTTACTTATTACCTAAGAAAATGCATGAAACCAACCTAAAACATACAAAAAATGGCTAGTAAAACTAGCCAATATGCCCTGGCATCACAACACCAAACTTAAATCTTGCTTGTCCCCAAGCAAGAAAAGAACTATGCATAAAGAATTCTCTTAATTGGAATATATTGAAGAATTGCTCATGATGCCTTAGTGGGTGAAGTGATTAAGTGATAGTGGGTGAACTCCAATTTATATGCTTATACAAGGATTCCAGTGCTCATTAGTCCTTACATTTTAGAAGTCTTAGATCTTAGGACTTTCATTCAAATGATATTATGGAAGTCTCTTTATAGATAATCACCTTGAAGCAACACTTATTTTCTAGCATTTTTCTCTTTGGATTTTGACCTCGACTCTAAGTGTCACGTCTCAAAGCGGCTTTTTAGATAAGCTTTCAATCAATACGCCCAAACCAGTTGGTCTAAGGTATTAGGTGTTGAAGCACCCCTTAGGATTTACTTGCTCAAGCCTCTCTCTTTGACACAAATCCACCACAAGCATTTAACTAGGACAATAACTCTTTGAGTTCTTGTTTCTTTCTTTTTTCTTCTTAGTAATTGATGCTCAGAGCCTTGGGCTTGTCCTTTGTTTTTCTTTTTCTTTTGTTTTCTTTTGTTACTGCTTCTTGAATCAATAGATGTTTGAGACATTTCATAATACTTCTCTAAACTTCATTTCCTGTCTATGAGCTCCCATGCAAGTTTTCACAAACATGCAACCTCAATACACAATCATAAAATCAGAACCTCCACTCCTCTTAATCTTTTGCTTGCCCCAAGATTTATAAAATTCTTCAATATTTTCCTTTCAAAAGAATGATTTCTTTGTTGCATTCTTAGAGATATTGGGTGCAAGTAAAATTCAAGATGATAATCATGATATCATAACAACATGTTACAGATCAAATATTAAATTATGCTTATTCACAAGGAATAATCACACATGCATACAAAAATAGAAGACAATCATGCAATTGAATGTACTGGGAACAATTAAGAGGAAAAAGAGCTTTACCACCTTGTAGTTCATCTTCATTGTTGTTGTCATTTTCCTCCTATTATTTTCCTTCCCACACCAAACTTAGAATAATTGCTTGTCCTCAAGCAACAAATACAACAGCGGTGATGGGGTTTATGATGGTTCATGAATGTCTTAGAATAATGAAGTGTTAGTAGTACATGTGTTTAAGCAAGCGAAATAAAAAATTAACAATGAAGGCACAAGAAACAGAGACATTGTAATTGCAAAACAGTTGGGGTGTGTATGATACATTACATGAAAGATAAGTGGCACACTAAACTTAGTGTGACACTTTCACTTGGAATTGATGCAAGTATCCAGTAAAGATTGGAAACAAATTTTGTTGCATAGGAACGCCAAACTTAGAATGCAATCATATGCCAATTTATTTGTAATGAAACTAAGCAAAGGAAACTGTTGTATGTTAATAACACAATCACCAAAAGAAATAAATTGTCAGAGTAAGAGTTTTTTTTAGTGAGGCATTAACACAAACAGTTGGAGAAAATAAAAGAAAGTATTAAAAGCAAAGAAATGACTAAAACAAAGAGAAAGAAAAAGTGTCTAATCTAGGTAATCAACCACCGGTAGATTGTTAATCACAATTAATCCCCGGCAACGGCGCCAAAAAATTGATACGCGAAAAATTAATTAAATTTCTCACGTATTTACTACCGGCAAGTATACCGGGTCGCATCAAGTAATAAAACTCACTTAGAGTGAGGTCGATCCCACGAGGATTAAAGGATTAAGCAATCAATAGTAAATTGATTATTCTAGTTAGACAATCAAGTTTGAGTGATGAGCAAACAATAAATGTAAATGGCTAGAAATTAAAAGAAAGCAATAAAGTGCAAAGAAAGTAAATGACGTAAAAGTAAAGTGCTAGAAAAATAAATTGCCAGGAATAGAAAAGTACAAGAAAGTAAAGTGCATGAAAGTAAATTGCTAGAAAGTAAATGACGGAAAGTAAAGATGGAAAGCATAAGAGATTAGAGATGTTGATTCCTCATGAATTAATGGGTCTCACTCCTTCTCAATCATGTAAGGTAGATCCATGGCGGATTATGAGTAATTAAACCCCAATCTCTTGGTGATTTTATTTCTCTTCACATAATCAATTGCCAATCTCTTGATCTAATTGCTCATGAGAAGAGGTGAAGTTCAATTTCTAATCCAAAAGCCACACAACCCTCAAGACCTCAACTCAAAGAGGTTATATGTCACGTACCAACTAAGAGTGTGTTGATGAGGAGGATTATGAGAGAAGAGCCTCAAACTGAATTCCATGATCCCTCTCTCGAGGCTCACATGAAATTCAAGTAAACTCAATCCCCCTCTCGGTGGTGATTGAATCTTTGAAGCCCAAAGACTCTCTCTTAGATAAACAAACATGATTTCTAATCTCATACTACATAAATCCAAAGACCCCAATATTAGAGTGGTTATATGTCACGTACCAACTCTAAATCAAGAATCAACTTCATTATGCCAAGAGAGCTCAAACTGAATCCTATGATCCCTCTCTCAAGGTTCACAATAGGATTCTAATAGATCCAAAGATCTTTGAAGAACAAAACTCTCTTGCAAGGATTCTAATAGATATCCAAGTATGAAGATAGAATGAGGAAGAGAAGGAGAAATAAACATCAATTCAATCAAAATTGAAACAGAGCTCCTTTCCCAAATGCAAAGGGAATTAAGTGGTCATTGCTCTCAAATGAAAACTAAATTGCATGAAATTAAAATGCATGAAAATAAAGAGTGAGAATTCAAAATAGAAATTTAAAATTCAAGAATTCATAAATGAAAATTACAAATTAAACTAAACTACTACTACCAAGGAAGAGGAGAAGAGAAAGGGAAGAAGAGTGTATGAGAGGAGGGGTCCGAAGACCCACTCCCAGTAGAGTGTGCCAATGAAGTGTGTGTGTGTGATCTCCTCCCGTCCTCCCAATCCAACCTTTTAATTCTGTGAAGCTAACGCCTTTATATAGGCTTTCCTAAATTGCAAATTGAAATGAAATTAAAAGCAAATTAGAATTAAAATGAAAATTCACTATTCTAGATCATTCTTGTGGCCTTGATTGGTTGAGATTTATGGGCTTTGCTTGTTTGAGGTTGGATGGACCTTGAAGTAATTTAATTGAACCAAAACCAAGCTCCAGTGGTCACTTGGGCGTTAGTGGCAATAACGCCTTCACAAGCCGAAGTTAGCAACGTGTGTGTTAGTTCCCTGGAGGTCCAAGTCTTTGCTCTTGTTCTTGGGGCTTAAAGATAACCATGATTTGAGCTTCAATTTCATGCTTCACTATAGACTATTATCCATCGTTGGAAAGCTCTGAATGTCAGCTTTTCAACGCAACTGAAAGCACCTCAATTAGATTTCTGTAGCTCATGTTATGCTCCATTGAAGGGGACATGGTCAGGCTGCTAAAATCGCAGGCGTTTTTGGCAAACACGCCTTTGTATTTCCAAGTTGCCAACGCCTTCGGATTCTGAAGATCTAAATGAAACCCGATTTTGAAGCTTTAAACGAATGTCAAACCCATACTATGATATATAGTTGGAAAGCTCTAGATGTCTACTTTCCAACGCCGTTAAAATCACTTCATTTGGAGTTTTGTAGCTCAAGATATACTCCATTGAAGGAGGTAAGGTCAGGCTGCCAAGCTCACCAGCGTTTTTGGCAAACACTCCCTTGTATTTCCAAGTTGCCAACATGCTACCTCCATTCTTCACCATCCAAAGCTTCCTAGCGTTGTTGCCAAACACGCCAATGTTTTCTTGAGTTGGCAACGTGCTCGATGCTCTTTCCTAGTTCCAAACATTGCTTCCCACGTTGCCATTGAACACGCCTATAGAACCCACGTCGGCAACGTGCTCATTTCTGAGGCTCCAAATGAAGCCAGCTTTTGAAGCTCCAAAAGTATGTCAAACCCATCCTATGATATATTGTTGAAAAGCTATGAATGTCTACTTTCCAATTCTATTGAGACTTCATTATTTAAAGCTCTAGAGCTCAAGATATACTCCATGGAAGATGAAGAGGTTAGCTGGCCTTACTGCAGGTTGATACCATGTTCATCTATGCACTTTCGGGCCGAGTTTCTCCCTCAAATTTAGTGTCCACCAAGTAGTACTATATATGCTTGAAAAACTCTTGATCCCTACTTTCCAATGCCACTGGAATCACCTCAATTGGAGCTTTGTAGCTCGAGTTATCCTTGTTTGAAGAAGACAAGGTCAGGCTGCCAAGAAACCCAAAAGTGGCGTTGCTAACCTTGCTTCCCAAGTTGGCAACGTGCATGCCTCCTTCCAGGGCTGGAGCTTGCTGGCGTTGCTGGTAAACACGCCTTCCTCTTTTTCACGCTGGCAATGTTGCCAAGCTTGCTGGCGTTGCTGGCAAACACGCCTTCCTTCCCCCAAGTTGGCAACGTGCACTCTGCCTCTTATCATCCAGGGCTTCCTCACTTCATTGCTTCACACATTGGCGTTGGCAATGCCCTTCTAGAGTTGGCAACACCCTTGGTGACTTCCTCCTTGCTCGAGGGCTCTTTGCTTCACATATCATCAACCAAACACATGCATCAAAGCCTTGCTAAATCACAAGATTTTGCATCATTCATAACATCAAACAATTCTTGCATAAATCTCATAAAAATGCACATATTTAACAATGTTTGATTGAATCAAGCCATGCATACAATTCTCATCCAAATACTTACTTATTGCCTAAGAAAATGCATGAAACCAACCTAAAACATACAAAAAATGGCTAGTAAAACTAGCCAATATGCCCTGGCATCAGTAAGCTTTCAAAATATTGCTCCAATCAATGTGATATTGCCTAATGGGACCAAAACTGTTAGCACCATCACTGGCACAATCACATTCTCTAAATTTTTTCTCAACAATGTTTTATACATTCCTTCTTTTGATTTTAAACCAAGGTTCTGAAAATTGGTTCAGACCGGTCGATTGAACCGGTTGAACTTTAAACCGGTTGAACTATGAACCGAACAGAAAAGCGATTCGGGTAAATAGGAAAACCACAAAATCTGAAAACCGAAATTGAACTGGTAAACCGGTCGGTCGAACCGAACCGTGATTTGATCGATTTTTTGGCTGGGCAGCAAAACGTTGCCGTTTCAGCCTCTGGAATCCTAAATCAGTAACCAAATCCCTAATTAGATCCTGAATGAGTGAGTGAATCCCCCTCCTTCTCATCGAACTGAGAACGCCTCTCTGACTTTCACACGGGTTCTCATCGAGCTCGTCGTCCGGTCGCCCATCACCTCCGTCGAGCCACCGCATCGAGCCACTGCCGTCGATCCTTCGAACAGCCACCTAATCGCGCAGCAGCCGTCATTCATTCGACCAGTCGCCTCCGTCGCGTAGCAGCCGTCGTTCATTGGAACAGCCACCTCCATTGCGCAGCAGCTGTCGTCTCTTCGAAGGTGCTCCACCACTGCTTGGTCACTAGGCGTCGCTGTCTCCCACTCTCACTATTGCATGTTCTGTTGAAGCCTTGAAGGTGCCTTCGAGCTTCCAGAGTTCCAGGTAATTTTTTTAGTTATGATTGTTTGATTGAATAACTGTTGCATGTCTCTATCTCCATGATGAGTTTGATTGAGTAGTTCTTTGATTTTGTGAAGCTCTGTGAACTCTGAAACTGTGAACCCTGTCTCCCTATTTTATTTTTCTTTGAACTGTGTAGTGTGAAACTGTGAACTGATTCAACTGATCCAACTAAACTGAATTGTGAAATTTGGTTAATAATTTTTGTTTATTGATTACTGAAACTGAACTGATTTTTGGAGAATTTCTTGATTCCTCTTACAAAGATTCTACAAGATAAATTTGAAATGGAATTGTTTGTTTTTCTGTTTCCATATACATATTTATTATGCCATTAAACATGTTCATGAATTGGACAATTTTCTGCAGAAAAACTTAGTAAAGAATAAATAACTTCAACATAACAGGATTGAACACCTTTATGTACAGGTTTTGAGGGGCCATCGAAACATGCAAGATCTTTTTCTAAATATTTTGCTAGACCCATATGATTAGCCTTCTCTCTTACATTTCTTTTTATTACACTACTATGACAAACCTCAGAAGCATGTTGAAGGAGTTTGCTCTACGGATATCCCTGTTTTTCTCTTAGGGCAATATAGACAAGTGAAGGTCTCATCTAATATTCTCACAATGTGAATTTCCTTCTTGAGCTCTTCATAAGATTCATCTACATACCATGAACTTATTTGAGGTGCACTTGCACTAGTATCCATGTTAGATGTGGAGCAATGAGCCATTATAATTTCTCCCAGCCAAGGTATTACAATAACTGAAACACAGATATTAACACTAGAACAGTGTACAGATGGTTGCCATTTTGGTTTACCTATCGCTTCCATGAAAAAAATAAAAAAAATAAACAAACATTGTGAAGTAGCGAATTTCTTCAAAAAATTCTCCAATTTAATCAAATTTAATGTGTTTATTTATATTTATTTATTATTTTATTATAAAACAGTTTTTCGGTTCAACTATGGTCGAACCGGTTGAATCTATGAACCAGTGAACCAGTAACTAGAACAGTTCGATGACCGGTTCAGTTTTCAGAACCTTGTTTTAAACTGATCTTTGTGTCAAAATTAACCTCAAACTTATATTGTCAACTGTTAATCAATGATAAGTGTTGTGAGAAACAAGATTGATCCACATCAAAGATTATTGGCATTGCTAAATATATAAAAGGGTTATATACAATGAGTAGAGAACCAAAATTCTCTCACTTTCTCCCTCCTCCAACAAAGCAAGCTTCATTGGCGGCAACTACGATTACTACTCATCCTACAACACCTTCACACAGTGAGCACAACAACATTTGGTATCTTAGATTATGACACATACCCATACATAAATTAATTTTACTGAAGAAGCATTATCCTTTTATAGATTGTATTGCTTCAAAACTTTCTTGTGACTCATATCATTTTGCAAAACAAAAAAAATTATCTTTTGATCTTAGTACCACTGAAATAAAATACTGTTTTGACTTAGTTCATATGGATATCTAGGGTCCTATTTCTGTCCCTTCTAATGAAGGACATAGGTATTTTTTGACTGGTGGTGGATGGCAAAAGCAGCTTCACTTGGATTTTTTTTTATGAAAACCAAATCTGAGGCATCACAATTGGTTATTAATTTTGTGAATTTTGTCAGAGTACAAAACAAGTTAAGTGTATAAGGACTAATAATGGGTCAGAATTCACTCTAAAATCATTTTTTGCATCAACTGGCATTTTACACCAAACCTTTTGTGTAGAAACACCAGAGCAAAATGGGATTGTACAGCGAAAACACCAGCACATTTTAGGTGTTGCTAGAGCACTGTTATTTTAATCAGGAATTTCACATTGTTTTTGGCAATACGCAGTTGCTCATGCTATTCACCTAATTAATAGGCTGCCCAGCACTAAACTGGATAATGCTAGTCCTTATAAGCTTTTGTATGGTAATTTACCTGACCTTTCATATTTAAGAGTATTTGGTTCTCTTGCATATGCCTCCACATTAACAAATTCAAGAACAAAATTAGACCCAAGAGCCAGGAAAATAACTTTTCTCAGTTTTAAATTAGGAACAAAGGGTTTTTGACTTATTAATTTAAAATCAAAGGAAATTTTCATATCTAGAAATGTAATTTTCTATGAAACTCATTTTCCATTTTCACATTCCACTAGCACTGACATTCATGCGGTACCCACTTGTACTCCACAATGCATTGATCTTTTTCAATATGATACACCATCCACACATCATTTGCAATCACCCACACCTACCACACTCACAGATTCAAATGACATTTGTCAAGTTCAATACACTCACCAATTTTCTCACACACCATTGCACCCATTACATAAGGACCTTCTCAAGGATTTTGGTTATCTAGATTGCAAGCCTCTTTCCACTCCTTTCAATTATAGTCAGAAACTCTCGAAGAAATTTGGTACCATTTTAATGGACAACACTACTTACAGACAGCTCATCAGCCGACTCCTTTACCTCACAAACACTAGACCCGATATCTCTTATGTTGTGGGACGTTTGAGTCAGTTTTTGGACTGTACAACCATTTCTCACCTACAAGCTGCTTTTCGCGTACTCTGATATTTAAAGGGCAGACCTGTAACTAGTATATTCTTCTCCTCTACTTCTAATCTGCATCTCACCGGATTTGCCGATGCTGACTGGGCTACCTATGCCAATACTCGTCGTTCTATTTCTGGTTATTGTTTCATGCTTAGGAACTCTCTCGTTAGCTGAAAGAGTAAGAAGCAAATCACAGTTGCCAAGTCCTCTGTAGAAGCTGAATATAGGTCTCTTGCTGTTGCCACTTGTGAAGCTAGTTGATTATCTTTCTTAATGGATTTCATTGGTTTGCTGCTTCAAAAGTCTATCGCTTTATTTAGTGACAATCAGTTAGCCATTCACATTGCCAATAATCCATATTTTATGAAAGAACAAAAAACATTAAAGTAGACTGCCACATTGTTCATGAAAAGTATTTATCTGATCTCATTCATCTGATGCCCAATTCGTTTCAAAGACTAACTTGCTGATTTTCTTACCAAAGATCTACCACTGGGTCCATTTTTCATTAATGTTTCCAAGTTAGGATTGTTAGATTTATACAATTCTAGCTTTCAGGAGGGTGTTACCTAAATTATTTTTTTATCAATAGTAGATGTAGGCTTATTTGTTATAATTTTTTTAGTGGGAGTACATAAGGAGTACATAGTATATAAAGTGTAATAACTCAACAGATATTTTTAAGAAAATTTTTCATTCTCTTCAACAATGAGAATAACTTATTTTTCTCTCTCTCATAATCCCTTCTGGTTCATCAAACCATCAACATCACAGGTTGAACAACTTATGGCATGAGATTTTCTTCAGTGACCATAACCAGTCACGCTAAAACTGTGACAATAAATCAGCCTATGGTCACGGTTTTTACACAAGACCATGGAGCAACCTATGGTCACAGAAAAAAATGTGGTCTAAAGTCAGAATTTAAACACTGCAACCATGATTATAGATAAAAAAAATCCATGACTATAGATATATGGCCACGTCATAATAGGCCACGATAGAAAACTGTGACCATAGACCTATGATAACCCGTTTCACTAGCTATGGTCACGGTTTCTCACTGTGACCATAGACCTTTTTTGTAGTGTATCTAGCACTTTTGTTTAATGTCTATTGGACGGTTGGTGTGGTTCTTGTCATGATGGCTTATATTTGAATTTATCATTCAATCACCACCAATGCGTGGACTTCATATATTCTCCAGGATCCCAGATTACTGGCAACAAGCTTTTAAGGATTTCAAGAAATACGAAGAGTCCTCTAACTTGTTGAATGTCACATTGTATCCCAGAATCCCAAACTTTGTATGTCCACCCACTTTCTTATTTATCTTCATGCTTTTATTCGAGTGACAAAAAAATTTGAATTCTCCTTTAAGCTCCAAATCCTTGTTCAAAATTTCTTATTTTGAGCCTTACACTATCTTCGAACTCCAAGTCTTGATATTCTACCCTTAGTGAACCTTAATTCACATTGCTACCGGACATCCAATTTTTTCTCTCTTAGCACTCTAAGAACAGTTCTAAGTTGATCACCATTTTCTAAAAAATAATATTAATGTGGACTAAAAAAGTTAAAGGATGAGATCTTTACCCATTGAAGTTTTATATTAGATGGTGACTTAGTTAGGGAGATTCCCAAAGGATTTGCCAATGTGATTCCCACTCCCTTTGACTCTTTTTTAATAACCTCTACTTATTGGTTTGTCGACTTCTTCTACAACTTCTTTATTGCTCAAATTGTGTCTTGGAGGTTGTGCACATTCCTTCTCAATATCACTTTCACATCCAACAGAAGAAGGTTCAACAAACTCAATAAAGTCATTAATCAGTGTGGAAGCATCTTCAATAATGAAGTTTGTTCCTTACTTAACTCCTTCTTAACTCTCAACCACTCTTTCTAATTTAAGTCACTCATCCTACTTCTCTTGTTGCAACTCACCCCTCAACTCTTCTTCTCTTACTTGAGATTCCAAGTTTTTGTATAATAGTAATACAAGAGAGAAGAGATAGGTATGCTTGCAGCAATCTAGTCCATCAATTTCTTAAGGTGATTTAGTTGCTCCTCTTGCCCTTGGAAGATAGATTGAAGCTCATTTTGTTCTTGGATCAACGGTTAAAAACTTTTTTATGGAGGATTGTGAGGAAAAATGTTAGTCATGTTGGAGAAAGTCATCGTGTACGAGAGGTAGTATCTCAAGAGGACTATAAAAGGAAGGATGCTAAAATGGTTGTGGTTCAAGGGGTGGTTGTTCATAAGGCTCATAAGAGGGTAGTGATAAGGTGAATATGGATTTGGGTCCCATTGAGGTAATTGTGGTGGTGGGATGGGATTTAGGCGTATTGTTATTAAGAAAAATATTGAGGATGGTGGTTATAGGAATACAGTAGTTGAGGTCCATAATCATAGTAAAGACTACCATATTTGTTGGATTGGTAAACACTCTCGGGTGGAGTATGATCATAGTAGCACAGAGGGGTTAATGCTGTGGATTGTCCATATAACTGCTGCTCTTCCCTCAAGTGATTTTCTGTCCATAGTGTGAACCACCATTAAAGTCACTCATTCCTACAACATATTTACTACCATGAAACTCAAAGCCGCAAGGATGAAAATTCATAGCAAAATAGCAAATAGAAACAAAGAATATCAAAAAGAAAAAAGATAACAAGTAAAAAGTAAGATATTCATACTATTCACATATTAACAATAGCCAATAATAACCACATATTGCAATTCCCTGACAACGACGCCAAAAATTTGACAAGCGCTAAACACCAGTTTAGAAAATTCACAAGTTTAAAGATCAAGATTCATTACATCTCTAAACCAGAATTCAACCTCCTTCAAAGTTTAGTTTAGAAAGATGTCACAAATTCAAAACAATAACCAAAAGTTTAACCCCAGGTAGTTCTTCTTAGGAATCATAATAGAGTGATCAATTATTGGCTATGGAGAAATCGGTAATTTTGATCACAATTGACGAAAAATTAAAATGCAAGACATGAAAGAGGCAATGTAATATCTATGTGTCAAGAGAAATTAAACTAAGAACAATTAATGCAATTAATTAAGAAGAGAAGAAGGTAAATTCAAGTTCTAAAAGATCTTGGCAAGGGTTGAGAGTTAAGAATCACTATCCTTATCACTAACCACAACATGATAATTACAAAGAGCAAACCCAATTCATCAACATCTACAAGTTGAGAAAAGTCAATTAGGCTTAATTAACTTTAATCTACAAGTCCTAATCAACTCACTAATTGAATTAGTAAAATATTAGCTTTAGTAGAAATAAGATTAATTAATATCTCTAAATTATCAATCAACTTAGATATTAATGACTGAAGGTCACCCAATTTCTCAACTCCAAACCAAAAATGTAAAAATCTACTCCATAACTAAGTCAAGCATTTTATCAAACACTTAGAATGCATAAACAATAAACTTCATAAATTGCAAGAAATAATAAAATCTACAACTATCCCTGGCAAGAATTCAACAAAAGTTTATAAACTAAAAGAATATAAACAAGAGAAAATGTAAATAAAATTAATCTAAAATAAGATTAAAAACTAAAATTTAAAAAAATTAAAGTAGAACCCTAAAAATTTACTAAAATATACTAAAAAAACAAAACTTAAAAGCCACTTGGTGTTTCCTTGCATTTTCTCTTTAATATACTTCAAAAATGTGATGCTTGAATATTTATATTAATAGTTTTTCAATCTTAGATTTTATGTTTCAATTATAGTAATTGAATTTTGACATTTGACTGTTTGAAAAAATGTACGTGTCAATACTAAGATTTTAGAGTTTAGAATAGTTAAAATAACGAATAAAAATGTATTAAAATTTATTTGTATATACTTTATTCTTTTTATGTTTTATTAATAAAACAAAGACATTGAATAGTTAAAAATTTTGACATTTTAATTATTTAAGAAAATGTATGTGTCAACAAGATAAGGTGGAGCAAAAAGGACAAAAAGATACAAATGAAGTCTAAGAAATAATAAAACCTAAAAGACATAAACTTTAGTTATCTTTGATATTACTATCAATAATTAAAAAGATTAATACCACATCACTTTTTATAGCTCTTAATGACCTGTCAATAATTTTTGCTAGTATAGGTGTTTGTTTTGGAATATTATTTTATATTTATCCAAATAAATATTTTAATTAATAAAAAAAAATCTCAATCAACTATTTTTTCTATTTTTTCTTTTTCATAGATACTATTATCCAACTTTTAAAGTATTTTTTTTATTATACCTAGAATGACTCAAATACTACTAAAGTGAAACGACTAAGCACATTACATTTATCAAGTAAATTCACAAATCACAACTAACAAACAAGTGTCAACTACTTTTGACATTTTATTTGCATAAAAGACAAATATTATCACTCTTCTTAATAATAACTAATCTACTCAACTTGTCTTTCATATTTAATATTATCAACTAACATAAACTAAATAAACAATTCAACTCGTAGTAGCACCAAACATCCTATATATAATTGTAGTAAAGTTGTAATTAATACATCCTCTGAAAGAATATCTGTTTATAAGACATGAACAAAGAAGTTAATAAAAAAAATATATTTTTTAATTTAAATTTCTATACCACTCTATCTTCTTTTTTTATTGTTAGTTTTTTTGACATAAAAATTTCATAAAGTTGATTTAGTAATTCTAATTTGTCATTAATACAGTTCCTTCTTTTGTTAAAAATTTTATATCTACTTAATTCGATCCCAAAATATACGATTCCTTATTATCGACCTTTTTTTGTTTGAGACAGAAAAATTTTAAAAAAAAGCGTCTTTCAATTTATCACACTACAATCAATTATCTTCTTAGAAACAAATTCTTCTTTCATTCTCTAACTCCAAAGCCAAACTATTAATCATTTTATCTCTCATTTATTGCTCTTTAATATACAATTGATAAATATTCTTTTTAAGACTTCTTATAAGAAATAATACTAATAATAATAAAAAATTTACAGTCTTGAATTATATATGTTCTGACCTTTGGCTAAATTTCACATAATGAAAAACTCTATTTACTAAGAAATAATATATAGAAGTGAATTTCTATACATATAATTTTCTTATAAGTTAAATTTCTACTGCATTTTTTTAAAAGAAAAATAAATTGGATGTTCTGTCATGTATATGTGAATGTAAATTAAGATTACAAAGGATCAACAATTTGCTTATCCATTTTTGGAACAATTTAGTGAAAGTTATTCTTTTACAAAATAGATAAAAAAAATAATTTTTTCTTATGTTTCTTTTCAACGGCATTGTTAAAATCTTTCAAGTTCTCAAAATTTTGTTCTATATCTAATAAAGTTGGAGAAAGACCTAAACTCAAATTTGTCATTGCAAGATCATTTATTTATCTTAGGATAAAAAATATAAATAAATCATGGAGAGAAACATTTTACATGAATCAGCCAAAAGGAAAACTGATTCACCAATCAACCATTGCACAAATTCATGTAGTTCAAATCAGCTTATGTCGAACTTGAATTGAATGTAATTCAAAACAAGCTACTTCGAATTACATGCAGACGTGAAACATACATAGTTCGAATCGATGCAATTCGAATTACATGCACACGTGAATTCAACATAGTTCGAGTTGATGCAATTCGAATTAAAGCTTGTTAATTCGATACAATGTGATTCGAATTAGCTTGAGCAGAAACCCTATATAATTCGAACCTTGTTGATTCGAACTACCCTTGTTTTGCCACTAGTAGTAATTCGAATTGACCTGTTTCAAATTACACTAGATTTGGCTATAAAAGGAGTTTGAATCCACCCCATTCGAATCACTTTCCTAGTCTCAGACCGCACCAAATCCCAGAGAAAACGACCCAGATTCGCTCCGACAAATCTTCGAGCAGACTATTTAGCTGATGGGGGACGATCTAGGGAGACTATATCGGTTGGATGGAGTGGCTCATATTGCTGGGGTCATCAACGACGAGATTAGTGGTTTTTTTTTTCTGGTGCTTTATTTTTGTGGTTCTGCATGTGGTTTTTGTTGGTGGTATTGCATGTGGTTTATTGAAGTGGTTTTGTTTACGGTTTGGTAGGCGATTTAAGTTAGCGGTTTACGTTAGTGGTTTTGCATGTGGTATTGTTAGTGGTTTTTGTTTAGTGATTTTGCATGTGGGATTGTTAGTGGCTTTTGATGTAGTTTATATTAGCGGTTTACGTGAGCGATTTCTGTTAGTGGTTTTTGTTAATGGTATTGCGTGCGGTTGATTTTAGTGGTTTTGTAGATAAGTTTTGTTGATGGTTTATGTTAGCGGTTTATATTGATGGTCTTGGATATGGTTTATTTAGTGGTTTTGTATGCGGTTTATGTTAGTGATTTCGCATGTGTTTTTTGTAAGTAGATTTGCACGTGGTTTATCTATGCGGTTTATGTTAGTGGTTTATGCATACGATTTTGGTAGTGGTTTATTATATCGCTTTTGTATGTGGTTTTTGTTAGTGGTTTCCTGATGAGCGGATAATTTATATGCTTTTTGGCATTGTTTTTAGTATGTTTTTAGTAGAATCTGGTTACTTTTAGGGATGTTTTCATTAGTTTTTATGTTAAATTCACATTTTTGGACTTTACTATGAGTTTGTGTGCTTTTCTGTGATTTCAGGTATTTTCTGGCTGAAATTGAGAGACTTGAGCAAAAATCAGATTCAGAGGTAGAAGAAGGACTGCTGATGCTGTTGGATTCTGACCTCCCTGCACTCAAAGTCGATTTTCTGGAGCTACAGAACTCAAAATGGCACGCTTCCAATTGCGTTTGAAAGTAGACATCCAGGGCTTTCCAGAAATATATAATAGTCTATACTTTGGCCGAGTTTAGACGATGCAAAAGGGTGTTGAACGCCAGTTCTATGCTGCTGTCTGGAGTTAAACGCCAGAAACACATCACAAACCAGAGTTGAACGCCAGAAATACGTTACAACCTGGCGTTCAACTCCAAAAAGAGCCTCTGCACGTGTAACATTCAAGCTCAGCCCAAGCACACACCAAGTGGGCCCCGAAAGTGGATTTGTGCATCAATTACTTACTTCTGTAAACCCTAGTAGCTCGTTTATTATAAATAGGACTTTTTACTATTGTATTTGACATCTTGGGACGCCTAGTTCTTAGATCATGGAGGCTGGCCATTCGGCCATGCCTGAACCTTTCACTTATGTATTTTCAACGGTAGAGTTTCTACACTCCATAGACTAAGGTGTGGAGCTCTGCTGTTCCTCAAGAATTAATGCAAAGTACTACCATTTTTCTATTCAATTCAACTTGTTCCGCTTCAATAAAAAAAAATATATTTCCCTCTTTTCTCTCATAAATTTCGAAAATTAGATTTGACTTTTTCAAAAATTTTTAAAAATCTAGTTGTTTTCATGAGTCAAATCAAATTTTCAATTTGAAAATCTTATCTTTTTCAAAATCTTTTTCAAAAATCAAATCTTTTTCATTTTTCTTATTTATTTTCAAAAATTATAAAAATATTTTTCAAAAATCTTTTTCTTAATTTTATCTCATAATTTTCGAAAATAACATCATCAATTAATGTTTTGATTCAAAAATTTCAAGTTTGTTACTTGCTTGTAAGAAAGATTCAAACTTTAAGTTCTAGAATCATATCTTGTGATTTCTTGTGAATCAAGTCATCAATTGTGATGTTAAAAAAATCAAATCTTTTTCAAAACTAATTTCAATCATATCTTTTCAAAAATATCTTCTTATCTTATCTTTTTCAAAATTTGATTTTAAAATATCTTTTCTAACTTCTTATCTTCTTATCTTTTCAAAATTGATTTTCAAATTTGTTTCAACTAACTAACTAACTTTTTGTTTGTTTCTTATCTTTTTCAAAACTACCTAACTAACTCTCTCTCTCTAATTTTCGAAAATATCCGCCCTCTTTTTCAAAATTTCTTTTTAATTAACTAATTAATTTAATTTTTTATTTTAATTTTCGAAAATTACTAACCTTTTTTCAAAAACTATTTTTGAAAACCACTAACTCTTTTTCAAAAATTATTTTCGAAAATCCTCTTTCTCTCTCATCTCCTTCTATTTTATTTATTCATCTACTAACACTTCTCTTCATCTCACATCTCTGCTCCTATCATCACCTTTGTGTTTGGATTATCCATTCTTCTTTTCTTCTACTCACATAAGGGAACCTCTATGCTTGGGCAAAAAGGATCTCTATTATTATTATTTTTCTGTCCCCTCTTTTCATATGAGCAGGAGCAAGGACAAGAATATTCTTGTTGAAGCAGATCCAGAACCTAAAAGGACTCTGAAGAGGAAACTAAGAGAAGCTAAATTACAACAATCCAGCAAGCACCTTTCAGAAATTTTCGAACAGGAAGAGGAGATGGCAGCCGAAAATAATAATAATGCAAGGAGGATGCTTGGTGACTTTACTGCACCTAATTCCAATTTACATGGAAGAAGCATTTCCATCCCTACCATTGGAGCAAACAATTTTGAGCTGAAACCTCAATTAGTTTCTCTGATGCAGCAGAACTGCAAGTTTCATGGACTTCCATCTGAAGATCCTTTTCAGCTCTTAACTAAATTCTTGCAGATATGTGATACTGTTAAGACTAATGGAGTAGATCCTGAAGTCTACAGGCTCATGCTTTTCCCTGAGAGGAATCCTGTGAGTAATGGGACGCCTATGAAGATGGGAGTTCTTGAAATTGATACTCTGAATGCCATATTGGCTCAGAATAAAATATTGACTCAGCAAGTCAATATGATTTCTCAGAGTCTGAATGGAATGCAAGCTGCATCTAACAGTACTCAAGAGGCGCCTTCTGAAGAAGAAGCCTATGATCCTGAGAACCCTGCAATAGCAGAGGTAAATTACTTAGGTGAACCTTATGGAAACACCTATAACTCCATGAAGAAATCATCCAAATTTCTCATGGAATGATCAACAAAAGCCTCAACAAGGCTTTAATAATGGTGGAAGAAACAGGTTTAACAATAATAAACCTTTTCCATCATCCACTCAGCAACAGACAGAGAACTTTGAACAAAATACCTCTAATTTAGCAAATTTAACCTCTGATCTGTCCAACGCCACTGTGAGTTTCATGAATGAAACAAGGTCCTCCATTAGAAATTTGGAAGCACAAGTGGACCAGCTGAATAAAAGAATCACTGAAATTCCTACTAGTACTCTCCCAAGCAATACAGAAGAAAATCCAAAAGGAGAGTGCAAGGCCATTGAAATGACCATCATGGCCGAAACCACAAAAGAGGAGGAGGACGTGAATTCCAAGGAGGAAGACCTCCTGGGATGTCCAGTGATCAATAAGGAGTTTCCCTCTGAGGAACCAAAGGAATCTGAGGCTCATCTAAAAACCATAGAGATTCCAGTGAACCTCCTTATGCCATTCATGAGCTCTGATGAGTATTCCTCTTCTGAAGAGAATGAGGATGTTACTGAAGAGCAAGTTGCCAAGTACCTTGGTGCAATCATGAAGCTGAATGCCAATTTATTTGGTAATGAGACTTGGGGAGATGAAACTCCCCTGTTCACCAATGAACTAAATGCATTGGATCAACTGAGATTGCCTCAGAAGAAACAGGATCCTGAAAAGTTCCTAATACCTTGTACCATAGGCACCATGATCTTTGAAAAGGCTCTATGTGACCTTGGTTCAGGGATAAACCTCATGCCCCTCTCTGTAATAGAGAAACTGGGAATCTTTGGGGTGCAAGTTGCTAAAATCTCATTAGAGATGGCAGACAGTTCAAGGAAACAGGCTTATGGACAAGTAGAGGACGTGTTAGTAAAGGTTGAATGCCTTTACATCCCTGCTGATTTCATAGTCCTGGATACTGGAAAGGAAGAGGATGAATCCATCATCCTAGGAAGACCTTTCCTAGCCACAGCAAGAGCTGTGATTGATGTTGACAGAGGTGAACTAGTCCTTCAATTGAATGAGGACTCTCTTGTGTTTCAAACTCAAGGTTATCTCTCTGCAACCATGGAGAGGAAGCACAAAAAGCTTCTCTCACTGCAGAGTCAACCAGAGCCCCCACAGTCAAACTCTAAGTTTGGTGTTGGGAGGCCACAACCAAACTCTAAGTTTGGTGTTGAACTCCCATATCCAAACTCTAAGTTTGGTGTTGAGGAGTCTCAACAATGCTCTGAACATCTGTGAGGCTCCATGAGAGCCCACTGTCAAGCTATTGACATTAAAAAAGCGCTTGTTGGGAGGCAACCCAATTTTTATTTAATTATATTTTTATTAGTTATATGTCTTTATAGGTTCATGATCATGTGGAGTCACAAAATAAATCAAAAAAATTGAAAACGGAATAAAAAATAGCAAAAAAAAAAAAATCACACCCTGGAGGAAGACCTTACTAGCGTTTAAACGCCAGTAAGAAGCATCTGGCTGGCGTTCAATGCCAGAACAGAGCATGGTTCTGGCACTGAACGGCCAAAATGGGCAGCATCTGGGCGTTTGAACGCCAGAATTGCACCCTGGAGAAGAGCTGGCGCTGAACGCCCAGAACAAGCATGGTTCTGGCGTTCAACGCCAGAAATGGGCAACAAATGGGCATTCAACGCCCAGAACAAGCACCAATCTGGCGCTGAACGCCCAGAGTTGTGTGCAAGGGCATTTTGCATGCCTAATTTGGTGCAAGGTTGTAAATCCTTGAACACCTCAGGATCAGTGGACCCCACAGGATCACCTCAGGATCAGTGGACCCCACAAGATCACCTCAGGATCTGTGGACCCCACAGGATCCCCACCTACCTCCACTCACTTCTTCTCACCCCTCTTTCACACAATCCCATAAACACTCTTCCCCAAAACTCTTCACCAAACACCCTCTCTCTCTCCATTCATGGTCATCCCTTCTGTTTTCAATTCACCACTCACATCCATACATCCCACTTACCTACAAAATTTAATATCTCTTTCCCACCCAATCCTATCCATATGGCCGAATACACACATCCATCCATCTCCTCTATATCTTCTTCTTCTTCTATTCTTTCTCCTGCTCGAGGGCGAGCAACATTCTAAGTTTGGTGTGGTAAAAGCATAGCTTTTTTTGTTTTTCCATAACCATTAATGGCACCTAAGGCCAGAGAAACCTCAAGAAAGAGGAAAGGGAAGGCAATTGCTTCCACCTGTGAGCCATGGGAGATGGAAAGATTCATCTCACAAGCCCATCACTAAGAAAAGGATGGAGCAAATAAGAGAGCACATTCATGGATCTCAACAGGCACATGAAGAAGCTCATCATCAAGAAATCCCTGAGATACCTCAAGGGATGCACTTCCCTCCACAGAATTTTTGGGAGCAAATCAACACCTCCCTAAGAGAATTAAGTTCCAACATAGGACAATTAAGGGTGGAACATCAAGAGCACTCCATCATCCTTCATGAAATTAGAGAAGATCAAAAAGCAATGAGGGAGGAGCAACAAAGACAAGGAAGAGACATAGAAGAGCTCAAGGACATCATTGGGTCCTCAAGAAGGAAACACCACCATCATTAAGGTGGACTCATTCCTTGTTCTTACATTCTCTGTTTTTCGTTTTCTATGTTAAGTGCTTATCTATGTTTGTGTCTTCATTACATGATCATTAGTATTTAGTAACTATGTCCTAAAGTTATGAATGTCCTATGAATCCATCACCTCTCTTAAATGAAAAATGTTTTAATTCAAAAGAACAAGAAGTACATGAGTTTCGAATTTATCCTTGAACTTAGTTTAATTATATTGATGTGGTGACAATACTTCTTATTTTCTGAATGAATGCTTGAACAGTGCATATGTCTTTTGAAGTTGTTGTTTAAGAATGTTAAATATGTTGGCTCTTGAAAGAATGATGACAAGGAGACATGTTATTTGATAATCTGAAAAATCATAAAAATGATTCTTGAAGCAAGAAAAAGCAGCAAAGAACAAAGCTTGCAGAAAAAAAAAAGAAAAAAAATAGGTGAAAAAAAAAAGAGAAAAAGCAAGCAGAAAAAGTCAAAAAGCTCTTAAAACCAAGAGGCAAGAGCAAAAAGCCAATAACCCTTAAAACCAAAAGGCAAGGGTAAATAAAAAGGATCCCAAGGCTTTGAGCATCAGTGGATAGGAGGGCCTAAAGGAATAAAATCCTGGCCTAAGCGGCTAAACCAAGTTATCCCTAACCATGTGCTTGTTGCGTGAAGGTGTCAAGTGAAAACTTGAGACTGAGCGGTTAAAGTCAAGGTCCAAAGCAAAAAAAGAGTGTGCTTAAGAACCCTGGACACCTCTAATTGGGGACTTTAGCAAAGCTGAGTCACAATCTGAAAAGGTTCACCCAGTTATGTGTCTGTGGCATTTATGTATCCGGTGGTAATACTGAAAAACAAAGTGCTTAGGGCCACAGCCAAGACTCTTAAAATAGCTATGTTCAAGAATCATCATACTGAACTAGGAGAATCAATAACACTATCTGAACTCTGAGTTCCTACAGATGCCAATCATTCTGAACCTCAATGGATAAAGTGAGATGCCAAAACTATTCAAGAGGCAAAAAGCTACAAGTCCCGCTCATCTGATTGGAGCTATGTTTCATTGATAGTTTGGAATTTATAGTATATTCTCTTCTTTTTATCCTATTTGATTTTCAGTTGCTTGGGGACAAGCAATAATTTAAGTTTGGTGTTGTGATGAGCGGATAATTTATACGCTTTTTGGCATTGTTTTTAGTATGTTTTTAGTAGAATCTGGTTACTTTTAGGGACGTTTCATTAGTTTTTATGTTAAATTCACATTTCTAGAATTTACTATGAGCTTGTGTACTTTTCTGTGATTTCAGGTATTTTCTGGCTGAAATTGAGGGACTTGAGCAAAAATCAGATTCAGAGGTAGAAGAAGGACTGCTGATGCTGTTGGATTCTGACCTCCCTGCACTCAAAGTGGATTTTCTGGAGTTACAGAACTCAAAATGGCACGCTTCCAATTTTGTTGGAAAGTAGACATTCAGGGCTTTCCAGAAATATATAATAGTCCATACTTTGGCCGAGGTTAGATGACGCAAAATGGGATTTAACGCCAGTTCTACGCGGCTGTCTGGAGTTAAACGCTAGAAACACGTCACAAACCAGAGTTGAACGCCAGAAATACGTTACAACCTGGCATTCAACTTCAGAAAGAGCCTCTGTACGTGTAACATTCAAGCTCAGCCCAAGCACACACCAAGTGGGCCCCGGAAGTGAATTTATGCATCAATTACTTACTTCTGTAAACCCTAGTAGCTAGTTTATTATAAATAGGACTTTTTACTATTGTATTTGACATCTTGGGACGCCTAGTTCTTAGATCATGGAGGCTGGCCATTCAGCCATGCCTGAACCTTTCACTTATGTATTTTCAACGGTAGAGTTTCTACACTCCATAGATTAAGGTGTGGAGCTCTGCTGTTCCTCAAGAATTAATGCAAAGTACTACCATTTTTCTATTCAATTCAACTTGTTCCGCTTCTAAGATATTCATTCGCACTTCAACATGAATGTGATGAACGTGACAATCATCATCATTCCCTATGAACGCGTGCCTGACAACCACTTCCGTTCCACCTTAGATTGGATGATTATCTCTTGAATCTCTTAATCGGAATCTTCGTGGTATAAGCTAGATTGATGGCGGCATTCATGAGAGTCCGGAAAGTCTAAACCTTGTCTGTGGTATTCCGAGTAGGACTCTGGGATTGAATGACTGTGACGAACTTCAAACTCGCGAGTGCTGGGCGTAGTGACAGACGCAAAAGGAGGGTGAATCCTATTCCAGTATGATCAAGAACCTCAAATGATTAGCCGTGCTGTGACAGAGCATTTGGACCATTTTCACAAGAGGATAGGATGCAGCCATTGACAACAGTGATGCCTCCAGACGATTAGCCATGCAGTGACAGCGCATCGGACCATTTTCCAGAGAGGATCAAAAGTAGCCATTGACAAAGGTGATGTCCCTATATAAAGCCAGCCATGGAAGGAAGTAGGATTGATTGGATGAAGACAGCAGGAAAGCAGAGGTTCAGAGGAACGAAAGCATCTCTATGCGCTTATCTGAAATTCTCACCAATGATTTACATAAGTATCTCTATCCTTATTTTATTATCTATTTTCGAAAACTCCATAACTATTTTATATCCGCCTGACTGAGATTTACAAGGTGACCATAGCTTGCTTCATACCAACAATCTCCGTGGGATCGACCCTTACTCACGTAAGGTTTTATTACTTGGACGACCCAGTGCACTTGCTGGTTAGTTGTATCGAAGTTGTGAATGAAAAACAATTTATTAAGACGTGCGTTCAGAGTTTTTGACGTCGTGCCTGAGATCACAATTTCGTGCACCATTTCCATAAGTGGTTTATGTTGTTAGTTGTTTTTGTTTGTGGTTTTGGAAGTGGTTATAATTATGCTGTCCATGTAATGTGCAGCCTCAACGTTGCATCTCGAGCATGCGGCGGCAGCAGGGCATGTGACTCGATGAGAGATACGTTTCGTACTTGCAGATGGCTGGATTATACCATCTTGTGAGGCTGAAAGATAAATGGTTCCGATTAGATGAGCCCCTTGTCAGTGCCTTCGTCGAGCGGTGGCGTCCGAAAACGCACACCTTCCACATGCCGTTCGGAGAGTGCACGATCACACTTCAGGACGTGGCATACCAGTTGGGGTTGTCAGTGGACGGGCGCTATGTCAGTGGTTGCCTTACAGATTTCCAGATATACATCCAGGGTGGCCGTCCTGCTTGGGTGTGGTTCCAGGAGTTTCTTGGAGTGATTCCTCCTCTGAACCAAGTTCAGAAGTTCGCTGTAAACTGCACCTGGTTCCAGGAGACTTTTGGGGAGTGCCCCGCGGGAGCCGATGAGGAGACTGTGCGGCGCTTTGCTCGTGCCTATATCATGATGTTGTTGGGTACTCAGCTGTTTGCCGACAAGTCCGGCAACCGCATTCACATCAGATGGCTTCTGTATGTAGCTAGACTTGAGGAGATGGATACCTACAGTTGTGGGTCTGCAGCACTAGCATGGTTGTACCGGTGTATGTGCCGAGTGGCGAACAGACATGTGGTGAAGTTAGCGGGCCCACTTCAGTTACTTCAGTCCTGGATCTTTTGGCGCTTTCCTAGGTTTAGGCCTGCTAGGTATGATACGTGCAGCTGGCCGTTGGCCTCGAGGTACCCTACTCAGACTTTTCTATTTGAAGTTAAAATAGTTAATTCCATGTACGCTTGTTATGTTATACAAATCTGTCACACTTTTAACTAGCTATAACACCGATGTGAGATGTAGGTGGTCAGGTTACAACCCTTCCGGTAGCGAGAAGGGACCTAGAGTGCAGATGTGGAGACTGAGGATAGACATGTTACAGCCCAGGGATGTGAGTATATTAACCGGCTATGTTTATTTAATTAATCCTCCTTTATGATTTTAGAGCATGAATTGGCCTGACAATGTTGGAATCTTTGTGCAATTTATCTAGATGCCGTATAGCTCCCCCGAGGTACTGCAGGTTGTGCATCCGGAGGTGTTAGAGCCTCGGCATACGGCGATGTGGCGGTCTATGACGTCACTGATATACTTTGCCATGATAGAGTGGCATCAGATAGATAGGGTTTTACCGCAATTCGGCGGAGTCCAGCCCCGTCCGCAGCCCACCCTGAACATCGACTTTCTGATGTCGAAGGACGGGCAAGACGGTGATCGTTGGTTCCCGTCCACTTTGCAGTTCTGACATCTTCACTGGAAGAGCCGTGCGGACCACGTTCTCCGGTTCGATGTTGTTGCAGACCCTGGACCATCACATGACTTCCTGGAGTGGTAGAGTCAGCATGGAAAGAGGTTCTTGTCACCAGAGATGTATTTGGGGGATCCGAGAGCCGTTCCTATTCCTGTGGAGGTGTCGCAAAAGGGTGCTGGGCGAGTTCCTGATATGGATCATGTTGACGACGTGCCGGATAGGCGTCGGGTCGAGAGGAGAGCTCGTGTGGGGACACAACGTAGCTAGTGTGAGTGGAGGTGGCTAGACCAGGCTATGGACGAGGGTGACGCCGATGGTCGACATGGAGGAAGACGACGAGGGCACGGAGGTAGACAGAGAGGGCGTGCTGCGGCGAAAGATCACGGTGATGACGATGACGACGATCAGCACGGACCCGTGGGGGGGACGCTGAAGGGCATGCTGCAGTTGGGGGTGTTAGTCCCCATCATGGTGGGCATGGAGGCGAGTGGTACGGGTCCGGTATGGGTAACGGGGATTACCAGGGTGATGGTGGACTTGGGTCAGGGCCGCTAGGAGATTACTTCGTTGGTGTCCCTGCCGATGACCAGACACTTCAGAAGAGTACGCCATGGGTTAGCCCGGGGACGATGTTTTCGGACTTCCTGGCAGGTGATGGGCTTGATGCGAACTTCTGAGGGTCACACTTTCTAGATGAGATTACTGCCATCATGAAGGAGGATGATGCGGCCCGTCGGCATGGTCAGAGCTCCGGCACATCAGTCTCCAGTAATCGAACTCTACCTCGGTCTTAGCGTACGCCGCGTTCACAAGAAGCCTCCTTGCGTCTTTGCCCTTGAAGGTTAGGGCAAAATTTGCTGCTACATGTCGAATGCAGAATGCCCGGTATGTAGATTGAGGTAGCCATCCTCCGTCGGGAGCCTCAAGCGCGGCCTTGATGCCGTTATGCCTGTCCGATATAACCAGCAGACCTGGCTGCGGTGTCATGTGCTGACGCAGGTGGGAGAGAAAGAAGGACCAGGACTCAGCATTTTCACCCTCGACTAGTGCGAATGCAACATGGAGTATGTTGGAGTTCCCGTCCTGTGCAATCGCGACAAGCAAGGTTCCCCCATACTTGCCATACAGATGGGTGCCGTCAATACTAACCAACGGCTTGCAATGATGGAATGCCTCGACACACAATGGAAACGTCCAGAACAGTCTGTGAAAATAAGCTTGAGACTCGTCCAGCTGTCCACCGACTCGAACAGGGGTCGTCCTAAGGACTGCAACAGTACCAAGCATCGTCAACTGGACTCCTAACACCCACCTAGGGAGCTCGTTGTACGACTCATCCCAGTCACCATAGATGAGGCCAACAGCCTTCTGCTTCGCCAACCAGACCCTCCTGTACGTCAGCCTAAACCCAAAGTGTGCGGCCATGGCATTTAGGAGCACCTTGATGCTGACGGATGCATCAGCCCTAACCATTGGCATTATGAATGTCGAGATCACATGATAATCCAAACTCCTGTGGTCACTGGAGATGGAGGTCGCGAGACACGTATGCCGTCCATTGTACCGTTTGACCTCCCAAATGCCCTTGCGCTGCCGGAGACTCAGTCGAATCAACCATGTGCACCCATTCCCGAACTCAGAACACTTGCCCACATACCGGCGATAGTCAGACTCCACTACCTTGTACTGTACCCCTCGGCGGATGCTGTAAGTCTTGACACTTAACAAGGCCTCATCTTTATCCTGAAATTGCTTACCAACCTGGAACTCTGTCAGACCTGCAGACCCTTCCGCATCTCTAGTGCCAAATCCAGTAGGCTACCCAGGAACCCCCCTCCTACCTCATGGCATCCAAGTCCAAAGATGAAAAATGTGGAGGGTACTGCTGTGTACCAGAGCTAGAACCACCTCCCGCCCCTGTAGGCTCACTCGCTCCAATATCATCGCCACTGTCATCGGCAATCATATCCGGCTCCACATCATCGTCCTCTGGATCATCCAACAATCCATATCCAACCCCAGCCGGTGCAGCACACTGTAAAGAGGTCGGCAAAAATTCTCCTGTTCTAACCTCGTCGCATACACTGCCGTTGAGATCAACAGCGAACGAAGGGGAGGCGACAGGCTGGACGTGTGGCTCCTACACAGGGACGGAAGAAGAAGAAACGGCAGGTCTGGAGCTAGAACCGGCTACCGTGGCTAAAGTAGGGGTATTCCGGTTCGAACCCCCGAGCTGGATACCACATCAACCAACTTTGCCAACAGCTCTAGTGTCCTCACTTCGAAAAACTGCCGGCGACAATGAAACATGACCTGCAAGTCCTCATCACTCCCGATCGTGAAACAATCATACTTCACGGTTTCTTGGAGCACCGTGATTGGAATGTGATAGAAAAACTTCTTAACCCGTTTCACACCTTCCAGACCAAGTTTCAGCAGTACAGAGCTAACAAGGTCATCATACCTAGTCGTAGGCCTCACGATAATACAGAGAGGATCCTTATCAGTGAACTTCACACCGAAACGTGTTTTCCTCTTAATCGATCCTCTGTGGTGAACCAACACTACAAAACTCTCCCCACTAGCCATTTTACCCCTCTAATGAGAGCAACTCATGTCCACACCATATATATACAATTCTGCTCCTTTATAATTCGAACCAGCCTGGTTCGAAATATACTTTGTGTAATTCGAATTAAGCCACTTCAAATTATGTTGCATGGCATGCATGGAAGTGGTTCGAATCAACATGATTCGAATTACATGATGATGTGTAATTCGAATCAGCTGAATTCGAATTATGTGGCTTTAGGTGTCAGTGAGTAATTCGAATCTACATGGTTCGAATTACATGTAAACTGAGTTCGAAGCAGGTAGGTTTGAACTACATATAAATATGCTTTGGTTGATTGATGAATCAGATTTTGCTTTGACTTATTTGTGTTAAATTGTTCTGCCCTTGGCTTGTTTACGTTTTTTACCCTTTATCCTATATGGATGATCCATTACTTAAAAAAAAATGATGGTGATCCATGTACCTCACTTTTTATCTATATTTTAATGCGCTTATGGTTTCATGATCATAGCAAGAACAAACTAACTTTCTTTTTGTGCTCTAGCAAAGATATAACTATATAAGCTCAAAAGTGACTAGTGGTATAAAAGTATTGCATGTAGTTGAAATGCTTTATTTCTGTTTATCCGAATTATCTTTTAGGAAATGAATTATTTATAAAATTTCATATTATTCTAAAATAATTTGTCACATTTTTATATAAATTAGAATTGGTAGTAATATAAATGTTTAGGTTTAGTTATTTTATCTATCTATATAGTTTTACTAAATTTTCAATTAAGTTCTTAATTTTTTTTAATTAGATTCCTATATCTTATTAAATTTTGTAATTAAGTCTATACCATGACAAAAATATTAAAGTTAACATAATATTCTATTAAATAAAGTGAATATACCATACATAAAACGAAAAAACCTAAAAGACAATACTCCTCATTTCTTAAATTATAAAAGAGCCCTTAACTTTCTTTCACACTTACAGAAAAGGGGATGAAAAAAGAAAGAAGAAGAAAGGAAGAAAAAAGAGCAGGAAGAAAATGTGGCATCAGTGGATGGAAGAAGCAAGAAGAGAAGAAAGGGATGCCACTGCCACAGTTGCCGATTGTTCTCCGTCGTGCCATTGCCACAGAGAGAGGGAGGAAGACTTAGAATGATGGAAGAGAGAGAAAGTCAGAACAAGGGAGAGATTGCGAAAGGAGATCGCGTTGTAAGGAAGAAATAGAAGGGTGGAGGCGACGGAAGAAGAATGCGGTGGAACAGGCACGGACCTACGTACTACAATAGGGGCACTTGCCCCACTCCCATTTCAATTTCTTTTTAAAAAAATATACATATATAATATGCTTCCATTTTAAATTTTAAATGACTCCACTACAAATAAATTATGTCTGATTATTTAAAGCTCCAAATTCACTTTATCTTTTTATCATTTTGACTTTTACTTAACTTAATCAAATTTAGTTTTCTCCCATTCTCAAATCTCAGCCAGTCACCACTCCTTTATTCTCTTAAACCCTCTTCTTAGTTTCATATTTTCAACCTTATTTTTTATTCCTTTTTTAGTAGTCATCTTCTCTTCATCAAAAGGTAAATTTTAAATATTTTATTTTTTTTATATAACTCTCTATAACTCTATGTATCTTTCAATTTTATTGTTTCTCTTTTTGATATTTTCAATTGTAAATTTTAATTCAAATAATTATAATTTAGGTATTAATCTAATTTTTTATTCTCTTCATAAATTTATATATTTTATTTTATTCTCAATTTAGTGATCCTTATTATTTATTTGTTATCTTTTGTTCTATTTTATTATATGTAATTATGTTACATATAAATTTTTAAAGTCAATTGATCAATTTACTAATTTAAAATATATTTTTTTTATTTTTAGAAATAGTAATGAAAAAATATTTTAAAAAATATCTTTCATCTTATTTTATTATATGTAATTTTTAGTTTTTTTGTATTTGAATAATTAATGTGCACTTTTATTTTTTTAAATTTGAATTAATATATCTTTTGACAGTAATAATGTTTATTATTTTCGTCCCCTAACATAAATCTTCTGGGTTTGTCACTGCGGTGAAGAGTGATGCCATTGTTGTGATCATCGTTGGAGAGCAGACGAGCTGCTCCGCTCCCGTCCATTGTCACCGTCCATTGCTCATTGTCTCAGATTCGTCTTTTATTGTTCAGCGTCTCAGATTCGGTCATTATTGCTCGTTGTCCATTGCTTGTTGTCTCTGGGTTTTGGATTGGTTTTCCATGTTTATGGTGCTGTTTACTTTTGCTTCTGCTTCAACTTCATTTTACTTTTGTTTACTGATTATACTAAAAAAAATTTTGATTGTACTAAAAAAATTTCTCTTTATGAGTTTTGATACGTTCTACTTCTAATTAACTAATTATGTTATGGGAAGAGTTATGCTTCTGATCATACTACAAATGCACCTCAAAATTTACATAGTGGTCACAATTATATCTAAATACACATGAAAACAAAGTGAAGTATGGTGTAAATTTTTAAGTATATTTTTATTTATTTTTTTGACAAAAATTTTGATTTTAAATTTGTGTTAATTATGACCAAATTTTGCTATAGAAAAAAAAGTTTGTTGGTAAAATAAGTGGAGATAAAAACAGTGAACCTTGTCTAAGAAGAAAGTACTATGATTTTTCTATCTTCTTTTTGCAAAATAAATTTAAAATTTAATCTGATTTATACAATTTATTTTAATCAATTTTTAATTTAAATTTTGGACCGATTTAAATTTGAGCCTACGGAAAACGCAGCGAAATCAAGATTCCCAACCTTTTGGCATCCGGTTCTCCCCCAATCCCCAAGGCTCACCCCATAGACCCCTGAAGAAAAGGGGTAGAAAGAAAGAGCCTAACAATTTTCCATGGTCTTTCAACCTTCAATGAGAGTACGTTGCACGGTCACACGACTTTCCTCTTCTTAGAACACCAATCCACCGCGTAATCAAACAAACAAACAAACCCTTCACTCACGTTAACCCCAAAATCCTTACCATCAAACCCCGTTTTCAACACACCGAATCTTATATAAAGAATCAAATTCTTAAAGATCTGCCAATGAGAATTCCCCTCTTTATTCCTTCGATTCGTTAACCAACTTTGTTGAATTGCATTATAAGGTCATTATTTCCAGATTCTAATATGAGTAGCAATGAACAAACTTCTGGTGCTAGTCACAACGCCAGGGCTTTAATATCCAACGCTGCTGCTGGTGCTTCTGCTGGTAACCTTCTCTTTCTTATTTTTTCATTTAATTCAATATTTCTTTTGGTCACTTCTAATTGTTCTATTAACTTGTTTGAATGATGCAGGGGCCATAGCAGCTACGTTTGTGTGTCCGTTGGATGTGATCAAAACAAGGTTACAAGTCCATGGTCTTCCTCCTTCACATAAAGGTAGCATTTTTGTACTCTCAGAAATTGCTTAGGTTGTGTTTGCATACTATCACTTAGACAGAAATATAAATATACATATAGTAGTCTTTGCATGATTGATAATTAATGAAGTTCTGTTAAGACCCAGAACGGGTGGTAGAAATAGAATATGGACAACTGACTCATGTCAATTCATCAATTTGATGTAAGTTTGGTTCATCAGCTTGGAGCTGAAATCTTTATGG
>NC_029789.2:115015382-115017958 GCF_000816755.2 Arachis ipaensis
ATCAATGGTTGTTGTGATAAATGTATAACTAATGACCGTTTCTATATCAATGCTTAATTCTCATATAATTCTCATTAAGTTAAGGTATTCACTCTTCACTAACTTGTTAATATACCAGTTATTATTGCTGCAATTCTTTTTTTGGTTTTCCCTTTCTACACTTCGTTTTGTAACGGGATCCGTTGTTATGTTCTTTCTCCATGATTGTTTAGGAGAAGATACAATAAAGTTTTTGCAGTTAATTTAACAGAAAATCAGTTAGAGAAATTTCAGTTAGAGAAATTGTAATGGTCATAAACTCGTGGCTACTTGTATAACTTAACTCCTTATCCATTTCAAGTTATTGTTGTTCAAAATTAGCTCCATTATTTTTAGCCCTTAAGGTACTCTTTCACGATACTTGTCTACTGAATTAACTCTTTTGAGAAGATTGGAAGAATAAACCCACAACTAACAACTAATTTGGTGGGTTTATCTTTTTTCCATGTTCTTTTCTTTTTTTGTGGGTGGGTGGGTTATTAAACTTTTTCTATGTGTTTGATTAGCTTAGTTTGGTGATGGTGTAGTCAGTGATCTTTAGGTGCTGGCAAGCTCTTGCTCATATTCCACGTTCTGTTGTCTTGTTTTCTCCACTCAAGTATCTCTCTGATTTTGGTACTCATAGCTTACTCATAAATGAATTTAAAAGAAATAAAAATAGAAAAAAATAAAAAAAAAAACACAAGATTTCTATGGATTTTTGCCTTCTTGCCGGTGGAATGTTTCGTGCAATCCCCCTAGCTCTATAACGTAGCACATATTGTTGCATCAACTTCTGGAACACCAATGAACATCTATTTTCCACTTTCATATACATTGTCGATAAAATTTCTTTCAAAACTATTAATTAATGATTAGTCACATTTCTTATATAAGAAGATACAACAAATTGGCAAAAGCCTTCTATGAATAGGTGGTTGGTTGGCTATATTAATCAAACTATTGGGTTATTTTCTACTACTAAAATAAATCATCATGCTTTTATTTCTTTGATCACACGTTTCTAAAAGTATCTTTTCAAAGCTCATATTTTCAAATAACATAAATTCTATTCAAATGACAGGTTTACTTCACAGTTTATGAGCAACTAAAGGGACTGCTTCGTTCACAGGGTAAATTCTATTCTTTTTTAAGTCATTAGGATTTTATTACTAGAGTCCTGTCTTTTATAATTTGGGTTTATTTAGATGTTTACTTGAAATTTTTGCTGGATTGATTAGATTTTTCTTTTCCTGGTAATACTATTGCAGATGGTAGCAATGAACTCACAACTATTAGAAACATTATAGCTGCTGCTGGTGCTGGGGCAGCAACAGCGATTTCTACAAACCCATTGTGGGTTGTTAAGACAAGGCTCCAAGTAAGTTAGTGTTTCTTGTGATTGTAATCTAGCAAAATATATATATAAAGTAAAAGTCTAAATGGTTGGCTCTTTTATTTTTCTTCCTTCCGTTTATTATCAATCTTTCACATTATTTTGTTTCAAACTGATTTTTAGCTAAGTTATTCCTTGATTCGTTTGCTGTCCCAGCTGATTGATTAAACTTTACTTGAGAAGGTTGTAGATGTATCTTGTTCTATTTTTATGTCTGATGACTTTAGGGTTAGAGATGAAAGAAGAAAAATGTTATTTCTGCTATATTTAAACTACAACACAGAGCCTTATCTATAGGTCCAAATTATGGACAACAAAACAGCTCATTACAACTCAGATTGAGTGTGTGCTGAGTTAGTTGTGCAAGTGGGTGAGGTAAGTTGTGATTTGCAGCTCTTTTAGGTGCAAGTGGATGTGATGCATGTAAGTGAGCTATGAGCTTTAATTACAGCTCATTAATCTCATAATCTTTATGCTTCAACAATTAGAAATAAATCTTTATCTAATGCTTGTACTTGTACCTCTCTCTGTTTAACTTAAGTTTATTTTTGACATTGATTCATATTTTCCAATATTGGTTAGACACAAGGAATGAGGCCGAATGTTGTTCCTTACAAAAGTGTTCTGTCTGCTTTGACAAGGATTACCCGTGAAGAAGGCTTGCGAGGACTATATAGGTTAGTTTCTTAACTCTAATTTATATGTTGGTCTATTTTATGTAATTGAGGTTGATATATGTTAAAAGTCTATGCATTTATATGTAATTTTTTTAGCATTGGTTGTTGCTTCACTTTTAGCCTTTTAATTGTGCAGTAAATGCGGAAAAAAATAATAATATAGAGGATATGAGATATTCTCTAGGTCATCATTATATTTGATGAAAATATGGAGGTCTCAATTTTGTTAGGGGAATTACAATAATTATGCCATATCATTTTAATGTGATGATTATTAATTGGTTAATGAGGGATAAATCATAGAGGTACAGTCCTGCATGAAATCTGGATGTAAAGAATTGTTCTGGTAGTGTAATCTTGAAGGAAAACAGGAGTATCAAAATCTCTTTATTTTGGTGAATGAAGTATCAATTATTTGATTGCATTTTTTATTTCTTTTTTTTTTTTTTTTGAATTTTGAAAATTTCAAAATTTGATATTCAAGA
>NC_029789.2:115018133-115039769 GCF_000816755.2 Arachis ipaensis
GATCTTGATGATTTTAAGATAAAATTCAACAATTGGTCAATTAGAATAATTTTCTTTGGATTTTATTCAATGGTTTAACTATATCAAACTAATGATTTAAAGGGAAAAAGGGTGTTTAAAGTTTTAATAACCCAAAGTCTGCTTCTTGTACACTTGGTTATAATGATACTTTATTCTTGTTAACAGTGGCATTATGCCTTCATTGGCTGGTGTAAGTCATGTTGCAATTCAATTCCCAGCATATGAAAGTATCAAGTCATACATGGCAAAAAAAGGTTATTATGCTAACTGTCAATTATTTATTTATACATTGATCCTCAAAACATGGTTCTTTTTTCTTTTCAATGCGTAACTAATCAAAATGAAAATTTCTAATATTACAGATAATACAACTGTTGACAAGCTTAGTCCTGGAAGTGTTGCCATTGCATCATCAATTTCAAAAGTACTTGCCTCCGTAATGACTTATCCGCATGAGGTATGCATGACCTGGCTAAATTGCTGTGGATTGAAGATATGTGCAGAATGAGAAAGTATAGCAAAACCAACTTTCAGTTAGTCAGCATTAGCCAACTTTAGAGTTTAGGGTTCAAGATTTATGATTTAGGTCTAGAATTTAAGATAAATAAATTATTTGAAAAAATTGGCTGATGTTGACTGAAAGATAATTTCCTAGCATTACAAATAACCTACAAGTAATCTGTGTTGTTTCTTATGTGAATGTTGCTCCCTTGGTAATCCGCATTTCCAGGTGATACGATCAAGGCTGCAAGAGCAAGGCCAGGCCAAAAACATGGGGGTCCATTATGAAGGGGTTATAGATTGTACTAAGAAGGTTTTCCATAAAGAAGGCATTCCGGGTTTTTATCGCGGTTGCGCAACCAATCTGTTAAGAACAACTCCATCTGCTGTTATTACCTTCACCAGTTACGAGATGATACATCGGTTCTTGTTGCGGGTTATACCGGAGAACAAGGGTTATCCGCAAAGCTGTCCGAAACCCAAGGCACTTAACAAGCCCCAGGAAGAAGGAAGTAACATCATTAAGAATGACTCCTCTGAGATGGGGCCATCACCATCTCAGTCTAACAAGACAGGCTCATCAATTCCTTTGGGAAACAAAGAGCAGCTAACACGACACTGATTAGGCATTTTTTTATGTTTGTTAGTTTTTTTTTTTCCTTATATTTCTCACATTTAATTTATAACTTTGTGGCTCTGAAATTCTTTGCTGCATGCTAGACCTTGGCTTTAACAGAATTGTTAATTATGTTAATAAAAGTTGCAAAAAATGAGAAAGAATAAGGCATGTTCTAGAGAAGGGATAAGTATTGTTTTGGTCCTTGACGTTTAGGGTCGGAATCAAATTCGTCCCAAACATTATTTTGGATTTAAAATCGTCCCCAACGTTTTATTTAGAGGTAAAATCGTCCTTTTGGACGATTTTACCCTTGTATCACAAAGAGAGAAGCAACCTTGCTTCTTTGTTCTTCATTTCTTCTCAGTCTCATTCTTCAGAGAAGAGAGAGAGAAGCGAGTAGAGACTCAGATAGAGAGAGGAGAGAAAAAAAGTCTCTCTGTCGCCGACGCTGACGCCCTCCTCCTCGACCTCGTCTCGCTGCGCCGCGCCTCGACTTTCCCCTCGTCCTTGCTTCACCGCGCCTTACCCTTGCCTCGCCTTGCGTTGTCTCACTGCACTTGGACCTTGCCCTCGCCTCTTGTTTCTCGTCGTCGTCGGAGAGGTGGTAGTGGTGGTGGTGGTCGTGTTGCTCGCGTTTCCAGCATCACCGCTACGCCTCCCTTTCTCTTCCCTCCTTGATCTCCGCTATCCAGATTTACTACCACCACCACCACGCAACTCCACCGTCACTGCCATCATAGGTAAGTTAAGATTCAAGTTCCTAATTCCCGTTCTTATTTATTAGAATCCCTAATTTTCAAATTCATCACAAAACCTAATTTTCAAATTCATCACAAATCTTGCAGTGGTTTCCATCGAGGCTGAAGGAGGTTGACGTTGAGCTACTCCTCTCCCTTCGTCGCTGCTGCTACTGCAACCACCTTCTCTAATCTTTGTTCTTGTTTTTGTTATGTTCTTGTTTCTGGATTGCTGTTACCTTTTTAATTTTCTGTTTTTTTTTAAATCTGAATCTATTGTTGTTCTTGTTGGATTTGAAGAATAATTTTTGCTTTTGTTTTGTTCTAATGTTGTTTCTGAATTTGAAGAATTTGAAGAAGAAAAAGAAGAGGATCTGAATTGCTTGATGCTGTTGCTTTTTTCATTCTTTTTGTTTTTTTTTTTTAATTCTGAATCTGTGGTTGTTGTTGTTGGATTTGAAGAATTTGAAGAAGAAGAAGAAGAAGATTTGAATTGCTTGATGCTGTTTCTTTTTTCATTCTTTTTGTTTTTTTTTTTAATTCTGAATATGTGGTTGTTGTTGGATTTGAAGAATTTGATGTTTATCACAACCCTTAATTTTGTTAATGGAAAAAGAAAGAAGAAGAAGGATTTGTAGTTTTGAATTTTGTTAATGATGGAAGGTGAAAAAGGAAGAAGAAGAAGTGGACTGGTGAAAAAGGAAGAAGAAGAAGTGAGTTGGTGAAAAAGGGGCATTTTTGTCATTTAGAAAAAAAATTTATTAAAAAGGATGATTTTAATATGGTTTTAAAACGTTGGGGACGATTTTAAATCCAAAATAATGTTTGGGACGAATTTGATTCCAATCCTAAACGTTAGGGACCAAAACAATACTTATCCCTCTAGAGAAAGAGGGGAGTGGCGGGATTTTAATTTGGACTTGAACCTGCGAACAAGGCCATGTTGTTAAGTAGGACTAAAGTTTCAAAATGATATTTGAGATTGAGTCTGTATTTCAATTTGACTTTTGAAGTTTTAATTGCACTAATTTAACCTCCTAAGATTGAGTTTTGGATACTATAATAGTCCACGTCCTTTTTCAACAAGGAGTGATATTTTTTTTTTTATTCACAAACAAAACAACACACACATAATGTGAGTGTTTGCAAATATGCAAGATGACTTAAGAAAGAGAAAGTAGAATTATAGTTAGAAGAGTTAATACACTTTAATAGTTTAATTACGGAATGTTATTTTTATTAAGAAAAAGAGAAAAAGAATTATGAAACAACATGAAACTCATTCTTAAAGATGAGTATGGGTGAATAGAAGGGGAAGAGTGAGATACTTTTTTTAGATATTAAATACACTTTACAATTTGCCTTTTCTTAACCCTTTTAATGTTAAAATTCCTTTTTTTATTGTATTTAAAAGATAAGATTTATTATTAGAATATTATTTATTGTATTTTTAGAATAAAGTAATTGCACACATAAATTTAATATATATTTTTTAAAAAATAATTAAAACATTGTTAAATTGTTTGAACAACTTAAAAAAATAATTGACAAAAATAACATTAATTTAATATTAACTGAATTTGTTTTATTTTAACTAACGGATGAACATGCAGTAATAATAATACTCCAAATTAATTTTTAATAATTTTGTTTCAAATAAATTAATACTTAAAAAATAAATATTAACATAATAGTTAATTAGATAAATCAGTTTCAAATAATATAAAAGGACATTAATTTCTTTTATCCTCAAATTTAAGAATTAATCTCTATATACAAGCCCTTTTGCTATACAAGTCTTACAAGTCTATATACTCACTTACCCCTAAAACGCGCCTCTTCTGTCACGTCTAGTCCATGCGTCTCCTTAACAGATTTTTCAATCAATCAACGCGTGAATATATAACTTCTTTTTTCGAAAGGATGTCATTTTCTTTTTCGAATTTCTTCTGCGTTTTCTTGCCTTCTCTCTTCGATCTCTTTCGTGTGTTTCTCTCTGCGTTCTCCTTCGCCGTTTACTTGCGTTTCTCTCTGTGTTCTCTTTCTTCATTTTTCTCGATTTCTATTGTTTCTGAAATCAAGCTCTGAAATCGTTTTGAAGATAATGGATTATTCAACTTCAGATTGTCAGCTGAACCACAGCGAAGTGGATTTTGAATTTGAATCCAATGAACTCCTTGAGGTGTGGTTTAATTTCAGTTAATATTTTTGTTAGTAGCTTATGATTGTGGTGCTGAATAATATTGTAAATCTTGCCTGTAAAATTTGTTGTTCATTGTTTGTTGCTTGAATTGAATGTAATGTACTACTTTTGATGAATTTTCTGCATTTTATATCAGACTTTCGGGTGTAAATCAGGAACATTTGGGTGTACTTTAAGAAAGTTTAGGCGTATTTATAGTTTATGACTTCTCACCTGACTGAGGGTGAATTGTCTTATTCTTTTAGTTGAATTGTTTTAGTTTCTGTTTGATGATGATTCATGAATCTTATTTTTGTTATTTGATGGTTTTATAGTTGTATTTGCATTCTGTAGTTTATGCTTGTTTTAATATGGTGTATTTTGGACTTTTTTGGGTGTATTTTGCAGCCCCTCTTTGTGATGTTAATGAGCAGTTTGTTCCCATAGTTGGGATGACTTTTAACACCATTGAAGATGCTGCAAAATTCTACAAAGATTATTCAAAAGCTGCAGGTTTTTCTACAAGAGTTCGGAGCACAAATAAGAAGGGAAACGAAATTAAGAATCAATTGATTACATGTAGCAGAGAGGAGAAATGGAAATCAAAAATATCTCTGACGGAGAAGACAAACCCCTCAACAGGATTAAATTGTCCCGCAAGAATTTATATACACATATTGAAGGACATCGGTGTTTAGATCATTTTCAAGGTTGTGTTGCATCATTCACATCCTTGCCGTCCAAATCAAGTAGAGATGCTTAAACAACACAAAGAACTAAGCATGTCCGTACATCGTACAATAGAGAATAACAAGGAAGCCGGTATCAGACCAAGCAAAACTTACCAATCATTTGTGGCAGCAGTCGAGGGTCACCGCAAGTTAAATTTTATTAAAAAAGATGTGAGAAATTACATCACGAAAAAGTGCGGAGTGTTTCGGAACTAGAGGATGCAAAAGAATTCGAAAAATACTTATTAAGAATGAAAGAGAAGAATCAGAATTTCTTTTTCGAGCTCGAACTCGAGGATGATCAGTCGATTAAGCTTGCTTTTTGGGAGAACGCAAGGAGCAAGGCTGCATATGAGTATTTCGGAGACGTTATTTCATTCGACACCACCTACAATACAAATAGGTAATATGCTGTTCTGGTTTATGATGTTAAATTAATGTTGTTTTGTAAATCTGCTGCAGAGGTGTATATTGGATATTTTTGGGTGTAGAAAGTTATTATTTGGGTGTATTTAACGATTTTAATTCTATTTTGTCGTAATCTGTTTTAGGTATAATCTAGTTTTTGATTCTTTTGTCGTAATTTGTTTCAGATATAATCAGATTATTATGTTAATATTTATTTTTTAAGTACTAATTTATTTGAAACAAAATTATTAAAAATTAATTTGGAGTATTATTATTACTGCATATTCATCTGTTGTATTTAATATCTGGAGAGAGTATCTCACTCTTTTTCTTTTAAATACACATACTCATCCTCAAAAATGAATTTCATGTTATTTCATATTTCTTTTATCTTTTTTTTTGATAAAAACAATATTCCGTAATTAAACTATTAAAGTATATTAATTATAATTTTACTTTCTCTTTCTTATGTTATCTTGCAGATTTATAAACATAGATTTATAAACATACACATTGTTTTGCTTATAAATAAAAAAAGAATATCTGTACAAATAAATCTGTACTTTATAATTTCCCTCTTTTCAAACTTTGTAGATTATTACTAACACAAAACTAGAATTGATAAAACAAAAACTGTTAAGATAAGCGTGATTTTGTGGATGCCCATTTAATGGGCGGTTCACTCTTCCCAGGATGAGAATTCAGTTTTTCAATATAAAATGAAATAAATGAAACCAAATATCAATACTTTTGTATGCCTATACACAGAAAAAGCAGTAAACAAATCATCTCTCTCTCTCACTTCTTACGAATACTTCTCTTTTATGTTGCAATCAAATACTCTTCTCTTTATATTTCTACTACAATTCTTTCTCTTCTTTTATTTTATTAGTATTCTAGTATTCTAATTACAACATATAATTTTATTATATATATATAAATTATTATTGAGCTAATTATTTTAATATTAGAGTCTTCTATTTATACATCTTTATTTTATATTTAGTATATCTTTTATTTTACAACACGTTATCAGCACGAGACTCTGATCAAATTTTAAGGAAGACTTCAGGTAACAAATTTTCATTATGTCGAAACTCGCTCATCTTGAATATAATGCTTTTGATATATTATGGACACTAGATGCTAAAATTCATCTTGATTTAATGGATCTTGGAGATATCATTAAGGCTGAAAATAATACATCCCAGAAGGATAAAGCCAAAGCCATATTTTTTTTTTCGTCGTCATCTTGACATATGATTGAAAAATAAATATCCCACATTAAAAGATCCTGCAGATCTGTGGAAAGGCCTTGAAGAAAGGTACAATCATCAAAAGACGGTGATACTTCCTCAATCCCGATATGTTAGAGAAAATTTTCTCGACCTTCCATACCTCGAATGTACTCCTGCAGCAGCAGTATCGAGAAAAAGAATTTAAAAATATTTTGAGTTAATTTTTTTTATGCCTTTTTGTTGCTGAATGCAACAATGAGTTACTTTTGAGAAATCATGAAGCGCGCCCAGCTGGCGCCGCCCCATTTCCTGAAGTAAATGCGGCAAATTATAACCCTAGAAGAGGTAAATGACAAGATTTTGATAACAAGAAAATTTATGGAAGGAAAATGAATTATGTTCATAAGAAAGGATCTCATCAGAAGTGGGATAAAGAAAGAAACAATGGGCAAAGTAAATCAATTGAGAATAAATACTTCCGTTGTGGTGGAAAGGGCCATTGGTCACGTACCTGTCGTACCCCAAGGCACCTAGTTGATCTTTATCAAACATCCTTGAAAAAGGATGACAAAGGAAAGGAAATAAATTTTGTTTCAAATGATAAAAATTCCACCACTCATTATGATGTATCTGATTTCTTTGAGGATCCTGAAGGAAATATTGGACATTTGATCAATGATGGAATAGTTTAATATGTGGGATTGTGAAGTATATATGTAAATAAATAATGTAAAGAACTTATTGTTAAGTTTTATTTTCTATGTATTTACGTTTCAAATGTGATGTACATAAATAATGAAATATTAATGTTTATGAATTTTGAAATTATTAAATGTGTCAAATTTTAAAATAAAATTTCAGTATATGACATTATTTTATGTACAGTGTTTCTTAGAAAAATGATTCTGATCAAATATTCAATTTAACTGTGCATACTGCTCATTTTATTATTTTTTGTTTTTGAAGAAAATGGCAAGGATATGTAATGAAGATGTATGCCTTGCAGGTAGTGCAAGTTCGCACACCATTCTCAAAAGTGATATATATTTTACCCATCTTGTACCAAAAGAAGAATGTGTTAATACTATTATTGGCTCAGACAATGTGATAGAAGGCTCCGGAAGAGCTATAATTTTGTTTCCTGGAGGAACAAAATTTATAATAAATAATGCACTATTATCTACCAAGTCTCGAAGAAACTTGTTGAGCTTTAAAGATATTCACCGAAATGGATATCATATTGAGACAATGAATGAGGGAAATCATGAGTATTTATATATCACAACTCATTATTCAAATGAGAAAATTATATTAGAAAAATTACCCTCACTTTCATCTGGGTTGTATTATACCAAGATTAGTGCAATTGAATCACATGCCACTGTAAACCAGAAGTTTACTAGCCCAAATGAATTCATAACTTGGCACGACCGTTTGGGTCATCCGGGAACAACCATGATGAGGAGAATTATTGAAAACTCTCATGGACATTCACTAAAGAACCAGAAGATTCTTAAAACTAGTGAATTTTGTTGTGCTGCATGTTCTCAAGGGAAGTTAATTTTAAGACCATCACCAGTAAAGATTGGATTTGAGTCCCCTGAATTCCTAGAAAGGATTCAAGGTGATATATGTGGACCTATTCATCCACCATGTGGACCTTTTAGATATTTTATAGTCCTGATAGACGCATCTTCGAGATGGTCTCATGTGTACTTATTATCTTCTCGCAACCTGGCGTTTGCGAGATTACTGTTTCAAATTATTCGATTAAAAGCACAATTTCCAGAAAATCCAATTATAGCAATTCGTCTTGATAATGCTGGTGAATTTACTTCCCAAGCTTTTGATGCTTATTGTATGGCTAATGGAATAAGTGTTGAACATCCAGTAGCTTATGTTCACACACAAAATGGGTTAGCAGAATCACTTATTAAGTGCCTCCAATTAATCCTAGACCCTTGCTTATGAGAACAAATCTCCCAACCTCGGTTTGGGGCATGCTATTTTACATGCCGCAGCACTTATTCGTTTGAGGCCAACGAGTTATCATCAATTCTCTCCTATGCAATTAGCTTTTGGTCAGCAGCCAAATGTTTCCCATTTAAGAATATTTGGGTGTGCGATATATGTTCCCATTGCGCCACCTAATCGCACCAAAATGGGACCCCAAAGAAAATTGGGGATATATGTTGGATATGATTCTCCCTCTATAGCGAGGTATCTTGAGATACAAACAGGAGATGTATTTAAATCCCGGTTTGCAGATTGTTATTTTGATGAATCAAAATTTCCAACATTAGGGGGAGAGAATAAGCTTCCTAAAAAGGAACTTAATTGGAATGCATCATCGTTGATGCATTTAGATCCTCGGTCAGGGCAATGTGAATTAGAAGTTCAAAAGATTATACATTTGCAAAGAATAGCAAATGAATTGCCTGATGCATTTTCCGATACAAAGAGGATAACCAAATCTTATATACCAGCGAAAAATGCCTCCATTCGAATTGATGTCCCAGTAGGACAAATAGCCACTGAAGCAAATTCACGCCAGAAGCGTGGCAGGGCGAAAAATGCCCCAATTCGAATTGATGTCCCAGTAGGACAAATAGCCACGGAAGTAAATACACGCCAGAAGCGTGGCAGGCCTGTCGGTTCCAAAGATAAAAATCCTCGAAAAAGAAAAGAGGTAAATACGATTCCTGTTGAAAAAAACATAGTAAAGACACCGGCAGTTGTCCAAAATTCTGATATAACGCCAGAAGACGTTCAGGTACCTCAAAATTGTGAAAATGACGAGATCTCGATAAATTATGTCTTTACAGGAGAGAAATGGGACCGAAATAAGACAATTGTCAATGAAATATTTGCATATAATGTGGCATTAGATATCATGCATGAAAGTAAGGATCTTGAGCCAAGATCAGTCGAAGAATGTCGACAAAGGAATGATTGGCCAAAATGGGAAGAAGCCATGAAGGCTGAATTAGACTCACTTGCAAAGCGTGAAGTCTTTGGACCTGTAGTCCATACACCTGAAGATGTAAAACCTGTTGGATATAAGTGGGTATTTGTGAGAAAACGAAATGAGAAAAATGAAGTTGTGCGCTATAAAGCCCGATTTGTGGCACAAGATTTTTCACAAAGGCCCGGTATAGATTATAAAGAAACGTATTCCCCTGTAGTGAATGCGATAACATTGCGTTATTTGGTCAGTTTATCTGCATATCATAAACTGCATATGCATTTAATGGATGTGGTAACAGCCTATTTGTACGGCTCATTAGATCGGGATATCTATATGAAAGTCCCTGAAGGACTAAAGATATCTAAACCATCTAGTGAATATTCGCAAGGGTTATACTCAGTCAAATTGTAAAGATCTTTATATGGTCTAAAGCAATCTGGACGAATGTGGTATAATTGTCTTACTGAGTATCTGGCCAAAAACGGTTTCAAGAATGATGATATATGCCCGTGTGTTTTCATAAAGAAAACTACATCTGGGTTCATTATAATTGCTGTGTACGTTGATGATTTAAATATCATTGGGACTCCTGAAGAGATTCCAACAATTATAAAAACTCTAAAAGAAGAGTTTGAGATGAAAGATCTTGGAAAGACTAAATTTTGTCTCGGCCTGCAGATCGAGCATACAAAAAATGGGATCTTTATTCATCAAACAACATACACAGAAAAGATCTTGAAGAGATTTTATATGGATAAGTCACATCCCTTGAGTACCCCAATGATCGTAAGATTTTCGGATGTGAAAAATGATCAATTCTGTCATAAGGAAGAGAATGAAGATATCCTTGGTCCTGAAGTACCATATCTTAGTGCCATTGGAGCGCTAATGTATCTTGCTAATAATACAATACCCGATATATCATTTGCTGTGAATTTACTAGCAAGATATAGTTCCTCTCCAACCAGAAGACATTGGAGTGGAATCAAACAAATCTTTCGATATCTTCATGGAACAGTTGATATGGGATTATTTTATCCCTATGGATCCAAGTCACAATTAGTTGGCTATGCAGATGCTGGATATTTGTCTGATCCACATAAAGGGAGATCTCAAACAGGATACCTATTCACATATGATGGTACAGCTATATCATGGAGGTCCACGAAACATACGATTGCAGCAACATCCTCTAATCATGCTGAAATACTAGCGATACATGAAGCTAGTCGCGAGTGTTTTTGGATGAGGAGTGTGATCCAATATATTCTGTCATCATGTGGACTGATTGATCATAAGATAGCTCCAACTATCCTGTTTGAAGATAATGCAGCATGTATTGCTCAACTTAAAGGCGGATACATCAAAGGCGATAGAACAAAGCATATTTCTCCCAAATTCTTCTTCAAAAACTACAAAAATCAGCACTTGGGTATCACTTTTTGAGTCTTCATATTTGCTTTCAATTCTCAAACTTTCAAGCCAAGTTCATTTTCAAGTCAACATTGTTATTACCGTAATAAACTTTTTCAACCATTTTTTCTATGCCCAAAATCTGTCCAAATAAATAAGTCATACCATCTCTTCTCACTAACCAGCAATTACTCTTCTCACATTATAATTCAGACATCCAGAAAATGGCTCATTGTGGTTGGATTTTGTCCTTGACCACCGAAGAACAGGACGACATGTACAGCTGCACCAGTTTGGCACCCACACTGACCTGCTTCGTGCTGGAGTTCTTGTCTAGTTTCCGTTGAATGATGACCGGTATGAGTTCCCTGTTTCTTGTCTAGTTTACGTCGAATGAGGACCAGTATGAGCTACCTGTTGTCTGACTCCCACCGCCTATCATGATTCCAGCACCCGAAGAAATGGGTAAAGAAGAAGAATGGGGTTAATTTGTGATTCAATAGGTTTACGGTTATAAATAGGGGTAGAGACTACATTGGGGCAGGAAAATTAGCCTGCCACGTCAGCTACCCTTACACTTTTCATTGTGGCAGTGGTTGTGCTGCATCTGCGGTCTGATAACTGACTCACTATTGAAAAAAGGGCATAAGGACCATTATAGTATTCAAAACTCAATCTAAGAGGTCAAAATAGTTCAATTAAAATCTTAGAAGTCAAATTGGTGTATGGATCCAACTTCAGAGAGCATTTTGGGAATTTAGTTTGTTAAATAGAAATAACAAGACCATATTTAAAAGAAAGAAAGAAGAGTGGTGCCAAAAATGGTTTTTAAGTTATATTTTGGTGCTATCTACGTATTTCTTTTTTTTTCCCGACAATGCTTGAAAATATTAAAAAGAGAGAATGAGAGAGAGAGAGAGAGAGAGAGAGAGAGAGAGAGAGAGTGGGTGGGAAACACAGTGGAGGGTAGTTTTAGGAATCCGATCAAAGATCCTAGAGTTTGGAATCGAGAAGAGTATCGACGATTGGAGACGGAGTCCTTTTCGATCTTCCTAGATAACCTTCCAGAGGACATCTCAAAGAGAGAACTGTTCAAGCTATTCAGTTGGACTGGACGTATAAACGACATATATCTTGCTCGAAAGCAAAAAAATGGTAGTTTGTACATCTTCGCGTTCATACGATACACCACGAGGGGAGGAGCTTTAAAGGCCATAACAGAGATGAATCGTATGAGACTGAGAGGTAAGGTTGTGTTTGTTGGGGAAGCAAAATACAGGAGACTGTCGCCTGCTGATGGCAAAAAGAAGATGCAGGAAGGAGGGATTATTCGACGAGAAAGTAGCCGACAGCCACAAAAGGAACGTGAAGATGTTCCAGTTCTCCCAGCTAGTAGTTCTAAGGATGTGAGAAAAGATAAGAAGATGATAGACCCACATGGGAACGGTTGGACAAAGAAGCTGGAAGTGGCTGTGGCGAAAGAGAACTTGAACTGGTTGCAGAAAAGCCTGATAGGTGGAACAACGACGGCCATTGACTTTGGGTTGCTACAGGATCTGATTGCTAAGAACTTCCCACAAGTTGTTCAGGTACGAGAATTGGGAGCTTACAAAGCCTTGCTGACATTTGACAGCATATTGAATGCTGAAGAGACGTACACGTTCAAAATGAATAGCCTGCTACGAATATTTCATAATGTATGGAGGTGGGACGAATCGGAGAAAAGTGAGTCTCGAAGAGTGTGGTTAGAATGCTACGGGGTTCCGTTACATATTTGGTCAGTGGATACTTTTAAGAAGATCGGAGGCCAATGGGGAGAGGTGGTTGGGTGTGATAAAGGGACGGAATCATGCGCCTCGTTTAGTGTCGGTCGTGTACTAATCGATACTTGTGTTATGGATGTGATCAATGAATGGGTTCATATCACTCTAGATACCAGTGGCTTCGACGTCTTGGTAAAAGAGGTGGGACAGGAAGTCTACAGTTCGCAATGTCAGTTGGAAAGAAGAGCGGATAAAGATGTGGCTTGTGTTCTCCAAAATAACGAAATAGTGAGAGCTCCTCGTGCTGATGATGCAAAGTCGCCGGACCCCACAAAGTTGGTCGGCTATGAAGATCAGGCAGCGTTAGTGGTTACGGGAAGGGTACGACGGGAAGAAGAAGATGAGGATAGATTAGTAAATTCAGAGTCAATTTTAAATGAATGGAGTTATGACCACTTAAAGCTCAATCAAAGAAATTCGGTTAAGAATCAGCAAATTTATGGCCATATTGATGGCTTGGCAGATTTCATGGGATTGGGAGATAGTAACGAAACAGACTCGGAACTCACAATTCCGTGGAGTTACACCTGCAACCATAATGGGCTAGGAAGAGGAAAGCCCAATGGAACATGTGTGAGAGAGGTAAGGGCAACAAAGCCCAACAAACATAAAGTAACCGTGTTGGGCCAAGGAGGCCCAAAATCCTCAACAGATTTGATGGGGAGGAACGGTTTTTGCTACGTTGGGCTGGAGCATGATCTTGTTGGTCGGGTCGGTCTAATCCAAGGAGTCCAGCATGCTTCCGCGGGTCGGGCCAGGCTGGTCCGAGAGATGGAATTGGTTCCTGCTGTTCCTGCTGCTCCAACTGCGTTGCTAGGGAAACCTCGCGTGATAGAGACAATGGGCAGCGAGATCGGAAAGAAGGAAGGGGGCGGAGGATGCGTCTTGCACGGTGCACGGGGTGAGGAACGGTGCACTGCGAGAGGGTTGGAAGAGGATGACCTGGGTGGATGGGACGGATCTGAGCGCGAGGAAGAAGAAGGGTGCTCTGCGCCTATCAGCCGGAAATCGTCGAGGCGGGGATTGGCTGAGGGCGAGGTCGCCCGGTTGACTGATGGGTGTGCGCCGGTTAGGGACGGCATCGCAGGAGGGATGGAGGTTACAGGAGGCGAGAAAGCGACAACGGCAGGGGCTTATGGGTTAGGAAAAAACGTTGGCAGGGAGGAGGGGGCTGTGATGAATCATGAGGAGATGCAACCGGTCGAGGGAGGGAACCGGCAGAGTGATAACGACTATCATGAAACAGTTGCTGGTAATAATGCAAGCACAATGAAGCCAGGATTGGGAATTAATTTGGCTAGTGACAGGGGTGAGCACGTTCAGAATGTGGAGGAGGGGTATGGTGATAGAGGTAATCATAAAGGGGAACAAACACACCTTAATGATGATGAGAGCAGCTGTCATGAGTATGCTAGTTTGAGTGAACAAATGCTGGAGAACCACAAGACATGGGAGCTAGCAAAAGAGTCTGGAGTAATGTTACTTGATGAAGAGGAAGACATTATGGCTATCCTCCAAGAACAGAACGAAGAGATTGCTCGAAAGAGAAGAGTGGCAAAACAGAAGGCTAAAGCAAGACGAAGCAGGCCGAAAAATCTCAAAAAGGTGTGTAATTATATTTCAAAATGATTATCAGTTCATGGAATATTAGGGGGTTAAGGGGTGAAGGGAAGTTGAAAATGGTAAAAGAACTCAAGAGAAAACATAGGTTGGATATGTTAGGTTTGGTAGAGACTAAAAGACAGCTAGTGACAAGGTTTGATGTATCAAAAATTTGGGGGAGTGAAAGTGCGGGAAGGGAATATGTGGAGTCTGTTGGTGCCTCTGGTGGTTTGTTATTAATGTGGGATGATGGTTTCTTTAACATACAAAATTGCTTTAAAGGTGAACGATGGCTGTGTGTTGAAGGGGTACTGTCAGAGAAGTCTGTTAACTGTGCATTTTTCTTGGTTTATGGGGCTCACACTAGAGATGAGAAACGTGTTGTGTGGGAGGAGCTGAGTTACATGGCTGGCTTATGTCCAGGCGCCTGTTGTTTTCTGGGGGACTTTAATGAGATTGCCCAAGTGGAAGAAAGGCGAGGGCTAGAAAGCTTACCTCTGTCGGCACAGGACTATAAGGTTTGGGTACATGACATGGGTTTGGTGGACCTGCCAATTTCAGACCGTAAGTTTACGTGGTTCAGAGGACAGTCATGTAGCCGTATTGACAGAGCTTTGGTTAGCTTGGAATGGCTTGAGGCATTCCCGGAGACTCGTTTGAGAGGTGGGTCACGGGGGTTGTCAGATCACTGTCCTATCATAGTGGAAGAGAAGAGACTAAGAGTTGGACCGAGGCCGTTTCGAAGTCTAGATTCGTGGTTTACTCATGAAGGGTTTCTAAGGATGGTCAAGGAGGAATGGAGAGGGCTGGGAGAGATACAATTCACCGATAAACTGAAGGCATTGACGGTTCCTTTGGGGAGATGGCACAGAGACAACTTTGGTGATATGGACAGGAAAATTTTGAAGTTCGAGGAAGAGATACAGAAGATTGATGACATGATTGGGAATGGGAACTATGATGAGACAGTGGAAGCAAGAAGGAAGGCGTTAGTTAAGTGCTGTGAGAAATGGTATGTGAGGAAAGAATTACATTGGAAGCAGATGTCAAGGTCGAGGCTTGCAAGGGACATGGATAAAAATACGAGATACTTTCATAACTTAGCTTCGGCGAGAAGGCGAAATAACAGGATTGATACATTAGCTATTAATAGAAGATTGATAAGGAATCAAGCTAGGATTAAAATTGCCATCAGGGAGTTTTACAAAGAGCTATATCATCAAGAGAGGTTCCCTGAGATGGGGTTCAGAGATGGTCTGGTGGAAAGGATCAGCGAGGAGGATTCTCTTGCACTAGAGGTGCTACCATCACCTGAGGAGATTAAAGAGGCAGTGTGGGATTGTGAATCGTCTAAGGCCCCAGGATGTGACGGGTACAACATGAACTTCATAAAGAAGTGTTGGAATGATATAGGGTCGGACTTCACGGCAGCGGTGTTGGGTTTCTTCCAATCTTCAAGGTTGCCGCCTGATGCTAATGTCACATGGGTGGCGTTGGCCCCCAAGTTCCCTGGTGCTAAGGAAATAAAAGATTTGCGCCCTATTAGTATGGTGGGGTGTGTATATAAGGTAATCTCGAAGATACTTGTTAGGAGAATGAGAGGGGTTATGCCAGGACTAGTGGGCGAGACACAGAGTGCTTTTGTAAAGGGTCGGAAGATTCATGACGGGGCTCTTATCGCATGTGAAACGGTTCAGTGGATCAAACAACGGAAGAGGAAAGCGGCAATAATAAAGTTGGATTTCCAGAAAGCATACGACAGAGTCAAGTGGAGTTTTGTAGACCTTGTATTGCAGAAGATGGGGTTTGGTCGAAGATGGAGGAGTTGGGTGATGGAGTGTATTAGCACATGCTCTATGTCAATGCTGATAAATGGTTCACCATCCAAGCCGTTCAAGATGGAAAGGGGCCTGAGACAAGGGGATCCTCTGTCCCCATTTCTCTTTGTACTTGTTGTTGATGTCCTGCATAGGATGATCGGAGAAGCTGTGAGAAACGGTCGCATATCACCGTTAATGGTTGGGAGAGATCATATTGAGCTGTCACACCTACAGTTTGCAGATGATACTGTTTTGTTCTGCCCGCCGGAGGAGGACACAATCAAAAACTACAGGAGGTTGCTTAGATGCTTCCAGTTGATGTCAGGTTTAAGCATTAACTTTGATAAATCCAGTTTGATTCCTGTTAACTGTGATGAACAGTGGATACAACGTATGTGCGGAGTATTGGGCTGTAAGCAAGCCAATCTACCTGTTAAATATCTCGGTATCATGCTAGGAGCAAACCCAAGGCTGGTGAAGACGTGGAAGCCAGTAATAGACAAAGTGGAGGAGAAGCTTAGTCTCTGGAAGGCCAAGATCCTCAATAAGGCCGGTAAGTTGGTACTTATCAAATCCGTGTTAAATAGCCTACTGGTTTATTATCTGAGCCTGTATAAGATGCCAAAGGTTGTTGCAGAGAAACTGATCTCCTTGCAGAAAAGATTTCTATGGAGTAAAGAGGATGGAAAGAGTAGTATGGCGTTGGTTAAATGGGAAGTGGTTCAGGCTCCTAAAAAGCTGGGCGGATTGGGGGTTGGGGATGCCATGATTCGGAACTCAGCCCTTCTGTTTAAATGGTGATGGAGGTTCTCTAGGGAGGAGTGTCCGTTGTGGAAGAAGGTTGTCTGTTCCTGTAACAACCTGAATCCAAATGAGCTCCTATCATCCCAAGAGCTACCTATCCGAGGAGGCCCGTGGAAGGATATTTGTCAGCTACAGTTTAAGAATCAAGAAGTCAGGCAGAAGATGATTACTGGGTTGTCCATGGAGGTGGGTGACGGAAGACGAACTCGGTTTTGCGAGGATGTCTGGATTCATGGAGGTTCTTTGAAAGACCGCTTTCCAAGGCTCTTCTCAGTTTCAAACCAAACAGGGTCAATGATAGGGGATTGTGGTTTTTGGGATGGGTTAGCTTGGATTTGGAATTTTCAGTGGAGGAGAGAATTATTTCAATGAGAATTGGATTTAGTGAACCAGCTTCACCACACTCTGAGGCTGGTTAAACTTGATCCTGGAAGAGAGGATAGAATTGTATGGAAGTATGATAAACAAGAAATTTTTTCTACTAACTCATTTGTGCAGTCCGATCTTCAAGGTTGCCGCCTGATGCTAATGTCACATGGGTGGCGTTGGCCCCCAAGTTCCCTGGTGCTAAGGAAATAAAAGATCTGCGCCCTATTAGTATGGTGGGGTGTGTATATAAGGTAATCTCGAAGATACTGGTTAGGAGAATGAGAGGGGTTATGCCAGGACTAGTGGGCGAGACACAGAGTGCTTTTGTAAAGGGTCGGAAGATTCATGACGGGGCTCTTATCGCATGTGAAACGGTTCAGTGGATCAAACAACGGAAGAGGAAAGCGGCAATAATAAAGCTGGTTGTCAGTTACAGTTCAAGAGTCAAGAAATCCGACAAAAGATGCTTACTGGGTTGTCTATGGAGGTGGGGGATGGGAGACGAACTCGATTTTGGGAGGATGTCTGGATTCATGGAGGTTCTCTGAAAGACCGCTTTCCAAGGCTATTCTCGGTTTCAAACCAAGCAGGATCAATGATAGGGGATTGTGGGTTTTGGGATGGGCTAGATTGGATATGGAATTTTCAGTGGAGGAGAGAATTGTTCCAATGGGAGTTGGATCTAGTAAACCAGCTTCACCTCACTCTGAGGCTGGTCAAACTTGATCTTGGGAGAGAGGATAGAGTTGTATGGAAGTATGATAAACAAGGAATTTTTTCTACTAACTCATTTGTGCAGGTGTTGCAGGTGGAAATGGCTCCAGAGGATATACATAGCTACAGCTTCACTAGGACCATTTGGAAAGGCCTTGTCCCACCCAGAGTAGAGTTGTTTGTCTGGTTTGTCCTGGTTGGCAGGGTTAATACAAAGGAGAGACTGAGTCGACTTGGGATCATTTCCCAACAAGATACTTTGTGTGTTTTATGTAACAGTAATGTAGAATGTATCCACCACCTATTTCTTGGTTGTAGCTTTGCTTGGCAGGTATGGTGTGCTTGGTTGTCATATGTTGGAATGCAGTGGGTTTGTCCAGGTGCAGTAAAAGACCACTTCCAGAGCTGGACTGAGAGTTCAAGTACAAAACAGGAGTGCAAGAGATGGATGGTATGTTTATGCGCGATCATCTGGAACTTATGGTTGGAACGGAACCGAAGGATTGTTCAGAACAAAGGAAAAGGAGTTGAGGAAATTATCAACATGTCTGCATTGAGCTATAAGGAGTGGTTAAGGGTTGACCCTTTCTGTTGTTGATGGCAATGCCGGAGATGACAAAGGGGTATATACAGTTCGTTTGTTCGGTCTATTTATTTTAGCTTTTAGTTTGGTTTTCTATGCTGCTGATACTTATGCTCCACTTGTTGTGTTGAGCTTTCATTCAAAAAAAATGCTTGAATTTGTTTTGTGTTAACTCAACTGTTTTTTATTTTCTTGCAACTCTTCGACTATTATTAGTCTGGTTTATGATGAACATATTAAATAATTAAAGCAATTACGAGGTTTAGGGTTTAACTTGGTAAAGAAACATTTAAAATCAGTGTCGGCCAAAGTTATCTTAGATTATATAGTAGATCTTCGTAGTAAGATGGAAAGTATTTCTTTTTTGGCCCAACTCAACAAAAACTTGGGTCCACCCACGATTCGACAGGTTAACGATCCGCTTATACGACAGTGTCTCTTGCGTGACAATTTCCTCAGCAAAGGTCTGGACAGCTAACAGAAATATTTAGACAAGTGAGTCAAAATGAAAAGGTGGAAAGAATATAAATTATTCTCCTCTTTGGTTGAAAGAATATAAATTACTAGATTTGATGGCAGGAAGTTAAAAAAACAAACATTGTGGGAAGAAAATACTATTTACACAAATCCTCTTAGTCAAATAGCAAGATAAAGCTGTGCTTGTAACATAACCATATGCAAAATCATATATTTACCCCATCACAATTCACAAGTGATGGATTACATGCAACTTATATAATGCTATGATTCTTTTCCATATATAAATATATCGAATGGTAAACCACAAAAAATACATTTAAATTATTTTGATATTGACAAAAATATCTTTAAATTGTTATCGAAAGAAATGTTCTCAAATAATTTTAAAATGTATAAAAAATATCCAATCATATACAAAGATCTGTTCTATTAATGAAAAGTGTGACGTTATTTATTTGTCAATATTAAAATTTTATTTATCACATAAAAATTTCTGTTTGTCACATTATTTTTCATTAAGGTAGAATGCATCCGTTTACATGTATTTTTGTAATATTTTTAAATAATTTAAAAATATTTAGTGATTATGTCCTTGTCTCCCTGCAAACACTGAAAAGCCAATTTGGCCACCGAAATTATCATCCTTCTTGAATCATAGTCTGACTGAATTCCAAGAGAAGGATCCACCAATTCACAAAACGCTCCCTTTTGAAACTTCCTTACAGCTACATTCGCCAACTTAACATCATCCCTTTCCCTGTTCATATCAACAGCCGGAAGCGACGATATTAACTCAACAAGAACCACTCCGAAACTGTACACATCACTCTTGTTTGTAAGCTGGTAGCACAGACGGTAGTCCGGGTCAACATAACCAGGGGTTCCACGTGGCGCCGTGGAGACATGTGTGACATCACTGGGGAACAATCTAGAAAGCCCAAAATCAGCAACCTTAACACCGAAGTTGTTGTCAAGGAGAATGTTGCTGGTTTTCACGTCACGGTGAATGATACCGCAAGCATGGAGATAAGCCAATGCACAAGCAGTTTCAATGGCGATTTTCATTCTCACCGGCCAGGTCAATGTGCTTGACTTTGTTGTGTCACCGCGGAGATGATAACTGAGAGTTCCATTAGGGATGTATTCATACACAAGGAGTAGCTCACGAGAATGACGTGAAGTGCAGCCATAGAGGGATACGAGATTCCTATGGCGCAAGCGTGTGAGGATCTGAATCTCGTTGATGAATGATTCAACTGGCTTGTAGTTACGCTCGAATAGGCGTTTCACTGCAACTTCTCGTCCATCTCTAAGCTTTCCTGGTTAATTATCATGGATCAAATTGTAGGTTAAGACTTTAAGAGTAAAGCTCATTTTATTTACTCAAATTCAAAGGTGAGATTTTAATTAATCGAAAAATGGTCCTCTAAAGTTAATTTTGTAATTCAATTTAGAGCCTGTTTAGATGGGTTCGTAAGTGATTTTTTTTACTTTTAACTTATGAAAAGGTGTAATATTAATGTCTGGTACAATTTTCAAAACAAAATTGCAATTTTCTAAAGAGCTATTTTAGTGTTTAAGGAGAAGTTAAAAAAAATGATTTCCCTTATAATAAAAAGTTTTTTATCACTTTTCTCTTAAAATAAGTATTTTTAGAACTAAAAAAACAAATACAAAATAACTTATTTATAAACTACTTTTAATATAAATATTTATTGTTTAAACTATTTCTTCGTAAGTAACTTAATTAAGTTGTTCACTGGGCCTTAGTCTTTTAATTTCAATTTATCCAAAGGGTCTCCAAATTTTATTTTGTGACTCAATTTGTAAACCAAATTTGATGATATCACTCGTGGTCTCGTTCATTTTAAAAGATATATTTTTAACATAATAAATAATTAAAAAATATTTTTATTATTGTAATTTATTAAAAATTTAAATATTTTATGTTTTCTATAAAAATTAATTTTATTGGTAATCTGAGAATGTGTATTTAGGATACATAATTAAATCCTAATAGTAATAGTGATTGATGGAGTAAATTAAGTTGTGACATCAAATTTGAGGCAATGAATTGAGTTAATTACAAATTGACCGATGAAATTGAGTTAAATTTGGAAGATCATGCATGAAAAGAGAAATCAAATTCGGACTCTACTTAAACAAGACGAAAATTGGTCTAGGCTCTATGATTGTGTTGTACACTTGTTAACAGGAAAGTTCCCCTTTTTATATACCAGATAACAATCAATTTAGTCCATAAGTTTTGCTCAGACTAAATTTTAGTCAATACTCAATAGACAAGTTGGCTCTTGATCTTGAAAGCTTATCGATAGCCTCCAAATTTATTTTGTGAAACTAGTCTTTTTTTTTTATTATTATTTTATAAAAGATAGGAGATTCGAATTCGCAACCTCGCAACCTCTTAATTGAATATGAGAAAATTATGCCATTTAAATTATAATTCAATGCCAAACTAGTCTTATTGTTACTTGCCACTTAACACCACAATCAGAAGCTTATGATGACATTCTTTTTAGGTATGCTAGTCAATCAATAAACGACGTTGTTTAAGAATAAATTTGATCTTATAGTTTTTACACCGGATAATCAATTTCGTGCC